>NC_089214.1:3203942-3803942 GCF_963930695.1 Labrus bergylta | reverse complement strand
GTTTATACTCTCCACAATGAAGTCAAAAGAGGCTAGCTCATCAGCAAAACTCAGCAGGCGGGGGTCACAGCTGTCAAAACACAGAGCCCCCTTGCCCCTCTGGGTTTATCTTGAATTGTGCTCCTTGTGACACACTGTTCTGCTCGGCTGAAGAAGAGCAAAACTAAACCGGTTGGAAAACGACGACAACTGCTGTAACGATGTGTCCACTTAGTGTTCGTATTTAATATTCATGATATTTAAACCTGGGGAAACCAAGCAACACTACAACATTCAGCCTTCACAACATGTGCATTAACACGCAACGCAGATGTTTACATGGGTCAGTGCACGGACATCTGTGCAGTCTAATTTACTCTCTGCCAAGCAAAAACAGCACACATTGCACTATTATTAAATTCAAAAGTGGACATAGCAGCAGCCATCCATCATGTAGCAAACATTTCAGTGTAAGCTGTTTTTCATTTTTCCCGTCAGTGCTGGATTCAGCACCACTTAAAGGTATTTTTCTAAGATATTATATAGCCTTCATGACTTTTCATGAGCCCAAGCACTGTAGGGAAGGATGATTCTGTAAGAAACGAAATGCTGGCTGATACTGTGGAAGCCTAGTATTGAACCTTAAGTACACTTCAAAACAAGAGACATAAAATGGTAAAATGATGAATGGACTTGAGCTTTCATAACGCTTTTTTTTTTTGTCTTCTTACTACTCAAAGCCATTTTACACTGCAGGTCACAACTACCCATTCCTACCCATCTACACACTGATGACTGTGTCCATCATATTATCCAATCCCATCCATTCACATTTATACGCCGCCGACATAGCAGTGTGAGCATCTTGGGGTTTAGTGTCTTGCCCAAGAACACACCGGACACATGGCTGCAGGAACTGGGGATCGAACCCCCGACGTTCCAGTTGAGAGACGACACACTCTGAGCAACTGAGCCTATATTAGTTTACATGACATGCACAACAATGCATTTTAATTGTTCAAAAAGCAGCGCATTGGGATTTTTTGGGGGATTTTCAACACCTCAGAGATGGTTTGTAGATTCTCAGTCTCAGGTACAGGAAAGAGAAGCAGCTCACCTTAGCAAGCATCGCCATCTCCACAGGCGAACACTTGCAAGCCGATCCACGAGGTTAAAACACACCACAGCACACAAAGTCAACCTCACATAGACCACTTGTCTTTGAAAAAATACAAATTCATTATTGTATCATTGCTAACATCAAAAACAGGATTTGAAAGTGTTTGTCCACTGACTAAAGCCAATTGGAATCACCCGTTGTGCTGTCCCATGTCTTGGTTCTTGTCAATTCAGTATACAGGCTTTGGCATCATTTAGTCAATGATTTTAGTTTAGTTCAAGGCACAAGGGAGAGTTTGATGCTGTTGCCACATTTTCATCCCTCTGCTACACCAACCAAACCATTTGATTCTCCAAATCCAGACTCTCTCTCGTCCAATCCTCTCTCTTTCAAATACAGTCTGTCCTTCTCACTTCTCTTTGAAGCGCACTAGAAACATATTTCTGCACTCTGTGGTGAGCCTGCCTTCTTTCTAAGTGTAATATTTTCCCCCAACTCACTTCAGGTGAGGAGGAATAAACTCTCACGGTAACCTCTAAAACTGAATGGAAAAAAAATTCACCAGAGGAGAGGTGTCCTCAGGAGAAATAAACTAGGATGCAGACCATAAAAACACAAACTACCTTTGACATTTCTCGGCTCTATTCACACTTTCTTTCATGTTATTTGTACAGAACAAGTTTGCTATTATGCCAAACAGCATGTTATTTCATCTTAAAATAATTTGCATTATCCCTTAGATGAACTTGAGTAATACATGATAATATATCTTTTATATTTACTTATATATTCTTATTTTTTACTTATTTCTTACTTTTACAAATATTCTTAACTACAAATCTTTTTTATATAATAAATATATAATAAATAAATAATAATAATTTTTATATTACTTTAAAATAGGACTCGGTGGGCGATGAGTATCTTCTTCTGTGGAACTTGTTTTTGAGGTTAACAATCAAAAAAATTACTTGTTTGTTGACTCTTCAATCTAAGTCACAAGTGAGAAACGGAACTCTCTACGGCCTTTACTTACAGGTAAACATCATGCATTAACCCCCGTCTGAATCTTCCCTCCACCCTCCATCTTTCGGCAACCCACTTCCTCTCCCCCTTTCCACCGTGTCCTATTCATCACAGGGCGCTGCACACACTGAGGAAAGTACGATCGCACTGACCTTGAGGAAGTCTCGCTCATAAGAAGACTCAGCCAGGCCAAGATCTAGGGTCTGTCAAGATGATTTCTTATTCTATTTAATGGAAGAAGTGCAATGCTTTATCACTCCCCAGGTTCATGGTTTATATAAAGCAGAAGGGCCAGCCCTGTTTGAATGGTAAGCTGTTAAGTGAAAAACCCAGTACACAAAAAAAGATGTCCTTATGAGTCACGATGATTTAGTTGCAGGGGGGGTGATGGGTAATTTTATGTTAAAATGGCACTCCCCTGAATAGTAAACTAAAAAACAGATGACAATGTCAACCCTATCTTTTCAATGACATTTTCCTCTAAGGCATTTGTTGGGAGATAAGCATGAATGAACACAGAGGGAAGTGTTTCTTTGTCCTTATGCTCTCATCTGCGACCACCGTTCAGATTGTTTGTCTGCAGCAAAAGTTTTCCATCGGTTGAACAGTTCTGGAAATTTCTACTTACAACATACCTGTGCTTGTACCTGAAAACAATAAATCATTTCATTCTGCTACATAATCAAATTCTTACTTCAACCCGCCGTGATTCATAAGCAAATTTCCACTGATAATAGGATGATTCATCCATCTCTCATAATACCAAACCTGCTGTTCCAACCACAGTTTAATGTTATCCTCAGTCTGTCTTTGTTTAACATAGTTAAAAGAGGTTTTTATTTTAGGCATTCAACACAATGAAAACAGAAAGTGCTGTTTGCATAATCCTGTTCTCAAACTAAAACTGTATCACTTTTCCTCTCGACGACAAAGCTTACTTCTTCTGTGCAATCATGTTCTATGTTGATGACGCCATTATATTTATGAACCATGGAGATGAAAGGAATGTAGTTGTTTGCATACTTTTCAAATCAGTCCTTTTCAAATCAGTCAAAGGAAAACATAAATATAGGCCGTGTTTTTTGTTGCAGGTAAAATCATAATGCTTGTATATTAATTGCTTTCCTATTCTTGGGATATGAACAGTTGAGGATAATCATATAAATAACATCACAATCAGAAACACATACCAATGTAGGCCAATGTAAAAACTTGCCTCGGCACTGGGAGAGAGTGGAGTACATTTTTTAGTAGGGCTGCACTGATGTCTGGTTTAACATCGGTTTCAGCCCCGTTGACAGACTTTGGGCCATCGGCAAATGATCTGGCATGAACTGATGTCATTAGCAGATGTTTATCTAATGTGTTGTGTCGATTTCACGATGGCATTTAGTACACTAAACTACTGATTGATAGAAGAGGGTTTTTATCAGGCAGAAGATGTCACCAGTTGGACAAACTCTGATCTGTTTTCATGGTCAAACATGAGAAAATGTGGGCTTTGTGGGAATCCTACACCAAGTGAGTAAATTAAAAGCAATGATAAAAGAAAGTCTGAATCGTCTGAATCGTTATTTTAAAAATCAAATTAGTCTCAAAAAATCCCCAGGAATGAGAAATGAATCAGTAATAAGAGTACAGACAATAAAAGTATCTTGTGCTGTTAAAGCGACTTTAATGTTTCTGTGTTCACAGAGGGAAACCTCCATCATAACAGCGGTAGGTAACAATCCTCGCAGTCTCATCTAATATACACAGACCCAGAATTTTGATAATTACACAAATAGGCAGTCTGATATTTCATGGGTAAGAGCAGCTGAGTTTTACAGTTAGCTCCCGTCCTCCCATATAAAACATCTCCCTACTGCTGTGCTAGCTCAGCCTGACTTCTACTCCAGTAAGTTATGATGTAATTTTCCTCTCTGCCATGTTAAGAGGAGATACCAAAGGGAGAGATATTCATGGGTAAATACTTAAAATTAAAGTTCAGCACCTTCACAAGCCTTTTTCTGCGCACCGGCTCTAAATTAAAACTTACATACAGAGCAGTTTGTTCGGTAGACTATCCTTTTTCTTTCATGTTGTAGTCAAATATGATTTTGAGGAGTTCTCCGTCCACTTGACATTTTCTTTTATAGACTAGGTTACCTACTACAGTATGCACCACAGTATCCAGGTCTGACCTGCTACATGAATTTGGTGTGAGATTGTGTGATAAGATTACTGAACAGCTGGGAAATAGACTAAAACATTAATGCAGCTCGGGTTGAATTTAAAGCAGTCTATATGCTGGGGAGGATAACTTGCTCAAGTGTGTTAAGCAAAATGTGAAATGTTTTACTTTTTGAGAGGTACTTCGCAGGAAGGTGGTGTCTGCCGCGCTGGGAGATGATGTGATTTAAGGAGCACATTTTTCTTTAAATGAAACCGAGATGAGTTGTGACGTGGATGGATAAAAGTGAAAATTTGATGTGACATACAGTAGAGGACAGAAATAATTGTTGGAGGATATTTTAAAGAGAGGGACATGGAAAGGCTGCATATTTCCACAAAAGACCTCTTTCATAAGGGCGACACAACCAATGCTTATCAGAGACTTAATACAATTCAATAGCTGTAACAAGATGATAAACCATGCTGCATTGTTAAGCCTTACCTTACTTTCTCCATGTAATTTCCAAATGCTACACATTACATTTTCCACTGGACTTGACAATGACATTTGACAATTTAAGCCCAATAAATGAACAACTAAAATAGCTTATTTTGAAACTACCAACATTTTGAAAAGTATCCCAACAGAGAGAGACCTCTTTGTTATGAAGGGAAGTTTTTTATTAAACCAGAAACATCTGCTACGTTGGTCTCTTCAATGCAACACGACGACATTGACAAGAACAGCAATGTTACCAAGCAGAAAAGGAGTTACTTGTACTACTGCTGCTCTGATCCACTTGTTTGTTTGTGCTGTTGTCTTGGAACGAACCATTCAAAAAAAACAAATTCACACAACAGTTTGTTCAAAACTAACACAACATTGGGGGAACAAATAGAATCACAATGAAACAGCAGGTTAGGGCAGCAAAAATGTCTCTCTTTTTTTTGTCAAAGTTGTACGGAAGCTTTGAAGAGAGAAATGTATCTGTCATGTCTGGTTAACAAACAACAACACCCTGCTCTGAACAAAAAAGGTCAAACTCTTCAGGGAACCGTTCCTTAAAGGTGTTACACACTAAGGATAACAATCTGTGCCGATAGGCGGAAAAAACTAACAAAAACAAAACAAAACAAAAACACTTTTAGTGGATGCATTTTGATTGGGTACATTCGCCCCAAAGGATCAGTTGTTACCTGTCACCTCCATTTCTGGGGCTTTCTGATCACAAGTTCATGCCACTTGTCAGCATTTTAAAGACTACACAGCTCAAAAGCTAATCAAGGCAATACGTAGAAAGCTGCAATGCCAACATCTAGAAGTAGTTGTTCGTCTAAGTGATGGTTATATCATTTCATAATGAAGGTGGGTCAACGGACTGCAACCAAACCGCCCAAATGAAGTTAAAATAAGCATTGGGGAACTTCATTGATCCCCTTAAGCCATTATCTTTTAAAATATGATATGCTAATAGTGTTGAAGTCATCAGCAGGATTGAATCAATTCAACAGAATGGAGTGTTCCATATCTATTTCTACCTCGTACTTTTCCTGCAGGAGCGCTCCAGTGCTGCTCATAATGAAAGGCCCCCAAGCACCCTCTCTAAAAAATCATTACAATCTCCCTCTACCTCTAGGGTCAGTAAACTAATAGTCATTCACCTGTGTGACAGGAAATCTTTCCCAAGTTGCCATGGGGTGCCGGCGGGGTTGTGTTTAAGGTTCTGGAGTGGAGTCCAGCTAGAGATGATTGTTTGTTGTTTGGATGGATCCACGATGATTGAGTGCGTGTCACATCCAAAGCATTTCATCTCAAATGCAAAGGACCGGGATTGTGTGTATAACCCGCTAATTGCCTCTCTTTCTGATACTGGCAAGCAAATTAAAAAAAAAAAAAAATTCCGCTGTTGCCAAATGCGCAGACAACAAAGAACAACTTTATAAATAGAGGAGCAAAGGCATTGGCAAAGAGGCACCCTCCATCATCTGCTTGTACTTGTGCCTGCGCTTGGCCTCCAGTGATTTTTCTCACCAAGACCGTCCCCCGCCTGCTGTTGACTGAGAATCTGTGGTGGATTTCTCAAAGGGATGGCCCAAATGTATTCAAAGGCACCAAGGCCACAGGGTCTCTTTTGGCTATTTTTAGACTTTGCTCTGCAGTGCTGAAAACACATGAAAAACAATTTGTAAATAAAGCGCCCTGACGGAAGGAGAGACAATGGACCAACCTCAATCTGGAGTTTTCCTTTAAACAATCTTAAAAAGGAAAAGAAAAGTGGAATTGTTTAAAGGCTAATGAAGCTGGTCCAAGTGTCAGACAATTCTCCAGCACCGCCTTAAACGATGTTCTGTGGTGGAGAAACACATTTGCCTCTGCTCTGATATGACACTCTAACTTTTTCACCTGTTTGCTTGACCCTATCCGTCTCTCTCTCTCTGCCTCTCCCTCTATACCGTCTCAACCCCAACACAGTTACGGCAGATGCTTGTTCAACATGAGTCTGGTTCTGCTCGAGGTTTCCGCCTGTTAAAAAGCATTTTTTTCCCCTGCCACTGTAACTTTGCTAAATGTTGCTTAGTGCGGTGCTCATGGTGGATGAATGTTGGGTCCTTATAAATAATATAACACAGAGTAAGATGTAGCCCTGCTCTTTTTGTAAAGTGTCTTGAGTTAACATTTGTTCTGAACTGGCAGAAAACAAATACACATTGATGGATTGATTGATAGCCCTAGGAAAAGAAGGAAAAAACACACAAATGCACTTCTACTATTCATCGTTATGTCTTTGATGCTCTTAAACAGTAGCCTTCGCTGATACCTCAGCTTAACTGGCAATACTATTAGCATAGCTTTACTCTGTTCAAACTGTTTCTTAATCATGTAATGTTTATCACACAGTGTGTTCATACATGCACATCACTGATTTTTCTTACTGCACCTTAAACTTTTTCCATCCTTGTATATACAAATACCATTCACAGTACTCTCTGATTATCCTTTTTTTTTTACATTTACATGTTTTGTGTTTTCACAGAATAATGTATTTCTTCTATTTTTCCCTTTTTTACATATGCATGTATTTTTTTATTTGTTGAGCATCTTGAGCCAATGTAATTCCTTCTACTGTTAACCTGTCTGGTATAGAGTCTGAATGAAAATAAAGCAATATTAAATCTCAATGGGTTAATTACCTTGTTGAATAATGTTTGAATAGAAATAAAATAAATCTCAGAACTCAGGTTGTTTGTAGGTAAGAACTTCTTCAGTATTCATTCATAAATTGGTTATTAAAAGGAGCCAAATTAATGTCAAACGCCTCATTATCACTAAAACTAATTACTGTAAATTAAAAACACTGTAAAAACAATTGAACATTAAAAATCTGTCACTCAAATACACTTTGTCAGACACGAGCACGAAGATGTTGTTTCGATTTATAAATTTAAATTCCCCTTTTAGTTATAACAGCTTTTTAAATAGAAAGAAAAAATGGTAAAAATAGAAAGCAAAAAGTAACTGTCCAAGGTTTTTCACCTGAACCAGGCGATGTGATTGCGATGTCAATCATGACAAAATGTTATTTGGAAATCTGTACTGCGGCCATTCTAACAGAAGCTAAAGCCGTGCTCATATACAAGTTCTTATCTGTGTTCAAACTGTGCCCAAAGACAGTGTCTGTAGTGTGTTCATGGGGCCAAAGCGTTGTGTCCTCGTTTCAAAATGTGGTCTTCAGGTAACTGCATCCTTCCCACTCCTATTTCTACCACTACTTCAAACAACACGGATATACCACAGGGAAAGTTATATTTGCTTCCTTTCCAGAAAAGACGCCTAAGCATCAGTCGGCTGCAGACACTGTGGGTTTTTTTCCTTTTTTCTCCCCTCTGTGGAGTATTTCTACCCACAGACAGGAAGAAACAGCATGTCCAAAAAAGCTGACAAGTGAACAGAGACAAATCTATATAAATAATTGCTAAGTGAAGTGAAGAGGAGTCGCCCATCATTCAGAGAAGAAGCGTGTGCTCAATATCTCCTGGAGATTGAGAGTCATCCATCACGGCAAGACTTTAATCCGAGATGTTTAGGACGCTTGCTGATGATTGTGTGAGAGCCAGGGAGAGCCCTGTTGTATGGGTCTGCAGGGGTCTTGGCAAGAGTGCAGCTTGCTGTGGGAGAAATTGCCGCCTGCCACAAAAGCACATTTATCCAAGTACAATAGTTTCATCTGAGATCGTTCTTGAGCCTGCAGACAGCCGAATCCGCTCTCTGATTAGCATTCAGATGCCTTAAACTGTGCACGCAAGTTTCTGACAGTTAGCTTATTACATCTTATGGTGCTGCAGAGATGCACACAGACAGAAACACTCTGCTCTCCCTGAAATACACACACTCATAGATCCAAATATGCACACTCAGACACACCTCATTTAGAGCGGGATGATGTCAAAATGAGTCCATCGAATAGAGGAGGAGATTGAAGAGCCCAAGGTAAAGAGAGTCTGGAGACTCCAAATAATCTCAAGTATTGATTCTATTTAAGACCAAGGCCCTTGATGGACACTTGCTTCAAAACCCAGTGATAGGTGGCATATCCGCATGACTGAGCGCCGTACTTCTGCTTACGGGAAAAAAAAAAAGCTGCAGTCAGTCCATAAATAACAGCTCGCCCTAATCAAACAGTGCAGCGGATTCCAGAGAGATGACGACAGCTTAGTGGACATGTACTGTAATTTACCGTGAAGCACTCAGTCTTTCCATTAAATTTACATGGACACAGTCAGAGGAGAGAAAGGCATTGAGAGTGGGTAGACTTTAGATTCAACCTGACAAGTGGACTTGCTGTCTAGCTGTGGCTGATCTGTATCTGTCAGGCAATGAAGGAAATCGCTAACAGAACATTTTGCCTTGGCTTTTGAATTCACCACTGGTCCCACATGAGCATTTCAAACTTTGTGACCGATACTTTGGAGTATTTGGTCAGACACAGTGCCCCAGACATCATCAGTTCATACAAGAATATATATGAGCTTGGATGAAACAATTCTTGCATTAGAGCTACAATGATAAAGGATTTTCTAGACGGATAAAAGAGAAATGAATTACCAGTAACCAAAGATGCAGCAGTTGGAGGGAGGTTCATGTTGTTTAGCTCAAAACAAAAAAAAAACCTTTTTTTCCAACTATGCAATGACTCTGCGCTGTTGTGACTATCAAGGTGAGAGTGAGAAATAAAAAAATCACTCACTTTTAAAATTCCTGCAGATATTAGATATATACATGTATGTATACGCTTGTTTGCAATACACCTTTCCACATGATTTATAGGCCAAACCTGATACTGTCTAACTAGCAGATTTCTTTAAGTGAAATAAAAACAACATTATTAAATGGTCAGTTAGAGTTTTAATCACATCTGATCAGCTACATACGCTGCAGACATTGCCAAGAGTCTTAAAAACAACAGTGTCAGAGCACAATTCCCTCCACAATAATACACAATAATGCCATTTTTATAACCCCACTTTCATTGTTCTCTCTATTATATGACCTGTACATTTTTATTTTTATTTAGCACCTATCAGGATAAAATGGCTGATATTAAAACACATGTAATGGACTGATATTCCCAGATAACATCTGATATGTGCTCCCCTGAGCTGCAGCAGTTGCAGGTTTTGATTTGCCCTATATGAGTATTCACATTTTTTAATGATACATTAGTTTGTTAATTATGTTGAAAATGAACCAACGTATTTAATTATTATTTTTAGCTCATGCAATGAATCATAATCCATCACTAAGTGCAAAGCAATGTATGAGCATGGATCTTAAAGGTCTTGTCTCCTGAAGTAAAGTGCTGCTATCTTTTTGTTCGAGATAAATTAATCACAAATTGTCAAAGTGTATCAATTGTATGACTCACGAGTCAAGTTACTAAATGCATTAGAGGAAAACTGCATACGCTCGAGTAATTTCATTGGCCAGCGAGAAATGAGACTTGATAAAATCTGTGAATCGAAGGCAGCGTTGCCCAGTGTGAAACAAGGCAATCTCATGTAACACAATAACACAATATGATAGGATGCTGCTTCCTGCTGTCCTTGCAGACAAGTTCCACCGATCAAGGGCAGCACATGAAGTGTTCAGCTTTTGTACGAGTGAGAAGAGAAAAGAAAACCTCACATATTTGATTGGAAAAGTCAGTTTTCTCGTCAAACCGGTCGACAGCATTACCAAAATACTTTCTACAGCTTCACTTCGTCGCTGGATAGATGATAGTTTTTCTGGCATGGTGTGCACCTGAGCCAGGCAGTATCACTGTCCTCACCTAATATACCACAAGTATATTGCGTGTCTCCTCATTTATCCCCTCTAATGCAGTTATAATACCTGAGTGGTTGGTGGCTGCATGCCCTGAATGCTCATTTTCTGCACAGTAGCCTCTGTGTACTCAAATGGTCCAGCCACTCTTTTTCCTCTGGAAGTGGACTCCTTGCAGCATAATTTGATTATTCCAAAGCAGGTGTTTGCAGCTGAACGCTGATAAGAAGGACTCGGTTCCCTCTGACACTAAAGTGAGTTACATTAGATGTGCTTAAAGTAGTGGAAGGCTAAGGCTTACTTTTTTTTTTTGGTTGATTTAATCTGCTGGAGAAGATGGGATTGACTTTGAAAAACCTGTCCTAGAATTCACAAGGCAGCTCTGAAATAATGTTCCACAAATACTAAGAAAGGTTAGGGAGTATTCTGCATTATTTCTGGTGGTGCACATTGGTTTTAAAGTCCATAAAGTGGGCAAAGAGGCTTTGGATTATGTCTGTTTCTGTCCATGTGGCTGCCAGTTGCTCTAGATGGATTTGATGCAACACAGCACTTGAGATAATTGTGCCTGAGAATTGAAAAAAGATGCAAACTTGATGCTATAACAACTTGCAGTGGGACTGCTGATGTAACAATCAGATGCATACATCACTGCAGATGAAGGTCAGAATCGCTCGAGGGCACATTTCCATACTTTGTTGTCCTTATACTTCCCCCTTTTCTGCCTCATCCGTATGAGCATCTGCCACTGCAGAACGGGGGCAAGGTTGCATTCATGATCCCATGTTTCTCAGCAAATCAGACTCCGTCAAGCCTCTGATATCCCCTCAGATTGTTCCCTCTAATCCCCCCTTCTACAGCACAAGAATGGCTTTACCAACTAATAATCTTGCTGATATACACTGTGTGCAAACAAAAGGAATAATCCCAAGCCTGCGATTGAGCCATCAGACTCTGTGTGCTCGAACTAAAAACCGATTTGTTAGCAGGGTGCTGTGTAAACAGATGCTCCACTATCTGTTACATCTACTGAGCAGACACAGTTATCTGAGAGATAGAATAGACTATCAATTTAGTAAAAGCAAAGAGAACATATACGAAATGTGGTCAAAATGTTTATCAGTTTAGACCAAACTTGCCAAAACCACATGCCATTCCATGGTGTGATAATCAGTGTTGATTGCTCTCCAACACACAGCTGGAAAAGAAAAAAGAAGCTACACAGCCTCTTTTATATGCAGATGAATTAAAATAAATCAGACCTACAAATGGGGTCAGCCCATCCAGAGTGAAGTGTCGCCTGACATGTGAACCAATCTGCTTTAATTGACACTTAACTCAATTCTCATTTCATTCTGAGAGCCATGTCGGGGTAAAAAGAGACCCTTGGCGTCTGCGCTCCTTTTGACTTCAACGGGCAGTCTTGTTGCTCGCAACTTCTTTTTGCTTTGAAACGTTGTCAAGGACACAACTGAAGCACATTTCATCACACTTAACCAGCTGTTAGACCGACTCGTGTTTGTCGAGGGAATGACACTAATAAAAGAAACCTTCTGTTGTCTGTCAACAAGCTATTAACATGTGTATCGACTGCTCAACGCGAGAAAAGCAGCGGAGTTTGAAAAATTCTCATGTGAAAACTTGCCATGTGAAATGCCCACAGGCGGGAACAGAAGAGAGAAGAGGCACGCTTACCTTTAGTGGGACACTTTGTGAAGCAGAGCCGGAGCCAGTTTAATCCACTGAATCAAACTGTCCTCGCACCTTTGACGCAAGAGCAGACTCTCTCTCTCTCCTTTGCTTCTTATTTTTACTCCTCTTTTTAATTCCCTCTCTCACCCTGCTTTCCTCTTTGGTGCCTTTCTGTCATTATCCCCGCTCGCTGTGTGCAGTTGGAGCCCACGCGCTGGAAACAGAAACGGATGCTCGAGTGAGTGTATGCGCGCGCTGCGCTTTGAGTTGCAGAGAGAGAGAGAGAGAGAGAGAGAGAGAGAGAGAGAGAGAGAGAGAGAGAGAGAGAGAGTGACAACGGCTTCAGAAATAGCTGGATAAATAACACGGGAGCCAAAGTGGAGCGTGTCCGCGCGGCAACAGAATGACGACTGAGTGAGGGAGAGAGAGAGAGAGAGAGAGAGAGAGAGAGAGTAGCAAGAGTGAGTAGAGAGTGCTGAAGTGAGAGAAAGAAGCTTGTGTGTGTGTGTGTGTGTGTGTGTGCGCATGTATGAGAGAGTGAGGGAGAAGTATGTTCAGGGGAGAGAGAGAGAGAGAGAGAGAGAGAGAGAGAGAGGGTTTGTGAGCGCTGCCGGCTCAGTGGTGAGCGACGGTCGTGATTGCATTGGCGTAAAGCAGTAGCGCAAACCTCCCCGCTCATCCCGCTTCTCCCCCCCTCCCCTCCCCTCTCTCTCTCTCTCTCTCTCTCTCTCTCTCTCTCTCTCCCTCGTCAGGTCCCCTGAGCGCTGGGGGATCTTCATCATCAAGCAGATTACAGCCAACTAGCAAGCACCCCAGCCCCCGATCTCCCCCCAATGACACACACACACACACACACACACACACACACACACACACACACACACACACACACACACACACACACAGAAAGAGCCAGTGGTGCACGCTGTGGTCAGCGGGGATATTTTAATCAGAGAGACACTTTGCGATGCTTCTTTTGGTCAGAGCTGCATGTTCTTGCAGGTCCCGCTGAAATTAGAGAACTTCTCCCTCCCTGCAGTCAAAAAAATAAAGAAATAAAGTGAATTGATGTTATTATAAGACGTGTAAAGTTTCGGGGATACCTCCAGGGTATGTTGTGTGGAAGGTTTGTTTGTGAGGCATGGAAGTCAAGGGTGCGCTGCTGTCAGGTTCCATTATTTATAGTTTGACTGACAGCTGAACCAGCAGGGGAAAGGTGACAGCATGTAAACAAGGTTGTTCCTTTAAGGGTGAATTGGGGTACTTTTAAACCATGGGCTCGTACTTACTTATTTCTGGGGTCTAAATGACGTATGAGGAGAACAAGTATTGGAAGGGCTCCAGTAGATTGCTTTAAAGCTGGCAGCTGTGAGATGGGCTTTTTTGGCTGCAGCGTCATCAATTAGGGCAGACGTGCCCCATCAAACTATGCACCAAGTATACTAAAAAGTTGTTTTTTTGTTGGCCAATAACAGGATGAGAAAGTCATTTAAGGGGTTCAACAACATTATCGAAAAGGATTGCTGCAGAAACCGACCTTTTTCTTTGAACCAGAAATAGTCTGCATTTAAAAAACAAAAAGGAGAAGGTAATTTGACTTCGGAGAATATGGGCAATGAAAGCCTGACTCGTTAGTTTGTTTGAATTTTTCCATCACTTTGGTGAGTTCTTGGTTTTCTACACACACACAACACAACAACACAAACACAGTAATGGTTTCAGGCAGCAGGCAGCTACAAACTCTGTCTCTGTGTTGCTCAGTAAAATAATAGTTTTCATCATTAGAGTATGGTGACTTCAAATTATGAGAGAAGGATCTAACCTTTAAAAATATAGTGCAGTTTTAAATACAGTAGAAACCCTGTTTTACAGTCATTTGCAACCCAGAGTCCAGACAAATCTTTGTAGCAAAGAGGTCAAAACTGTATTACCTACACATCGACGTGACCTGACACTTGTAAGTTTGAAGAACTGTTTAAGCCTCTATATTGACTATTTACTGCCAATACCCGACTAAATGCAGAGGTGGGCACAGTTAATAAAGTCTTTTACTTTGTTAACCTTTCTGAAAGTTGTTCCGATCGATAGCAGTTAATTACTTTATACTTTTTCTAATTAACTCAAATGAACATAAATTCCAAAAAGCAACAAAAAAAAATAGTTTTGCATTGACGAAAAATTTGAATTCATAAGTGGCCATGATGACTGAGAAAGCTCAAAATTACACACGCATCTGTTTGAAAATCTACAAATATCAGCATTTTTTTTTCATATATATATCATCTTCGTCTTCACTCTAGAGGCGTTCCGGATGTAGGCCTACTGTCATGCAGAGGCAAGAAGCCTTTCACAATAAAAGCCCCCAGGGCAGAGGTGGCCATTTATCACTTTATTTACTAAACTCTCTAAATAGGATGTCTGTGATCCATCTTAACATGTAAGAGCTGGAGTTTGGACGTTAGCGTTAACTGAATTGACCACAAATTAAAGGTTTCAGTGTTTTTGTTTTCAAACGAATGTTCACGTTAAAATGTATTAATAAATAAGTGGAGGTAATTAACATTTTTTTGATAAACGGACATGTGTCCAGCTCTGACCATGATGCGATAAAATTGTAGGCTTTTACAGGATGGTTATTTGTGGAACTCATTGGCTTTCTGTAGATATTGTAAAATAGAAAATACTATTGATCTGCTTTATGTAGGGAAAGTTGAAATATGTAATTTTTACTTTAGGCACTTAATTCAAAATTTAAATCAAAAAGGCATGATTTAAAGTTAGATTGTTTGTTTCCTTACTTTAAGACAAATAGTCACATTTGAGAAGGGAAGCTAATTCTCAGCTATCTCTTCTTTTAATGTCATAAGCTGCGGAACAGCTGGCTGCTATTGTTACCGTTACACCACAATAAGCAAATGACGTTTATTACTTTATGCTAGTGCAGTTTAAGATAAATTATTTGGATTGGCCTCTCTTTATGCTAATTGGCTCTCCATCTATGTAGGTAAATACCCAATGGCAACGCTACTGGCAGATAAACACAGACGTCGCCATCCTAAGAAAAAAAAAAAGAATAATTTGTGTCTTTTTGGTGCAGATTTTCTTCATTTTTTTTCTTCTTAAAGTCAAGCCTCGGGGCATGCCAATCAAACAGCGAAATATGTCGGAGTGGCAAAGAAACCTTTTCAGTTTCAGCCTTGACTTGTGATGTATGAGTGCATTCAATCATTTCTATTTTCAGTGTGAGACATAATCAAGGAAAACCTTCCTTGGAGGGAAGCTATTTTTTTGTGTGTGAGTGTGGGTGTGTCTGAATGCTTAAGAAATATTTCAAAAAGTCACAATTTTAGATTGTTAAGAGGAAAATAGTCAGTGATTATTTTTTAAGGCTATATTTGTAAAACATACATATCAAGAACAATCCATCCATTATCTTTTACCGCTTTGTCCCGTTCTGGGTCGCAGCGGAGGGGCTGGAGCTGATCTCCGCTGTCATTGGGCGACTGTTCACCAGTCAATCACAGAGATAACATATAGAGGCAGACAACCAGCCACACTCATGTTCACACCTACAGGCTATTTAGAGTCACCAATTCACCTAACGAGCCTCCTATGGGAGGAAGCCGGTATTGAAACGATGTTAAAAGAGAAGCTTCTTTTGTGTTTTTACATTTTCCTGCGGTTGATTGCGATGGATGTCACTTAGTTTCTTCACTTCTTTGTTTCTGAGACTTTTCTCTGCTGACTCCTCTGTGTGTTGGTGCATCAGCTCTAATACTTCACTCGCAGTACCTGGTCTGAGTAAAAGATTTGATTGACTCTGACCTTCCTGGCCGCCAGTATCATACAGCTGAAACTGCTTCGGTAAAGGCATTTTTTTGTGTGTTTTTTTTTAACGATAATGAAACTGATTTAATTACTGCAAGATACCATATTACTTTATACCCAAGCCTAGACATGTCCATCGCCCCCCGACTTTTCAACTTAATCAAAGCAATATGCTCTTTTTTTACACATTTGACCTCTGGCCTGATTTCTTGTTCCCTTACAGTGGTGAAACAAAATACAGGTGAACATGTGCACAGTAACAGGTTTTGTGACGCTGTATCAATTCTCAAAAACATTTTATATTAAATAGCAGTTTACAATGGTTTGTTTACTGGTTTCCATGTAGCAAGAATTGTGAAGGTTCCAATCAAATCCTGTTAATCTGTTTGCAGTCTACCTGTTTACTCAGATCATTTAAACATACTGTATGTTTTCTTAATAATATCAGATCACTCTAAGTATCCCACTATAATCATTAATTGAAGTACAACAGCTATATTGTATATATTGGTGCTTGCAAACTGTTTTTCCTTGGAGCCCCCCAAAGCTCAGCTCCCCCAGGACCCCCAGAAATAAAAGTGATAGTCAAAAATGACCCGAAATACAAATGTGTCTGACTAAGCAGTCTGATGATTTTATTTCATTTTTTAACACGGTTTAATCCCCAGACCTCTGCACAAACGCCGAGCACCAGAGCCCCCCTGTTGGTCGTTGTATTATTTTAGGGTTGCAGTGCTAATGTGTGCTGGTGCACATTGTTGAGGTTGTGTAATGCCCCTTTAAAATGCTGGCTAAAAAAGAGTAGATATATCACAGGGGTAAGAAGGGGGGCACTGCCTGGATTGCGGGATTTGGGGGGGGGGGGGGGGGGGGGGTGATCCAGTTGGAAGAGGAGGCATCAGCTGGATCCTGCTAATACCCATAACCTCTCAAAGAGAAAGCGCTCATAAAAGAACCCCGACACCTCCCCCGCAATTCCCAACAGAGATCACCACAGAGAGAGAATTACATCATCCCAACATCAAAACTTTAAGGGGTTTCTCTGAAGTCTGGCAGTTGTTGCTGACGGTGACCTAAATTCTTTTATTTTCATGTTTTGCATGATTTAATGCACGACGTCTTGCAGCACGGAACACAGATGTCATCTTTCTTCTCTCTGGCATATTGAGGAGAAAACCACCGACTTTAACCTTTAAAATTAGACCATGATATGGCAGAGGGAATCAAAGGTGGCACACATCACTCTATGGAAAAGGTTATTGAGGCATTAGCATTTAGTCCTCTCTATATTTCATTTTGACTGTCTTGGAGATAGACAGGAGTCATGCTGGAACAATATTCTCTTTTTTTTCCCTCCTTTTCAAGGCAAAAGAGTTTCTCCACTTTCATTCCAGAAAGGATGATGAATATTTACAAATTGTCTCCTACAGTATCACCTGTAAAAATAGATTCATATCTCCTCATGTGAACCATTAAATCTGAAGATGAGAAGCAACACATTTGAAACTATGATGCAATTTTGCTTTCAAAGCTTCTCTTTTCACTCCAATTGACCAATTATCCAATTTTTGTTCTCTTTTGATTTGACAGCACGTCTGTACGTATCAACTAGTGCGGGGGGAAAAAAGTAAAATAAAAATAGTCTGTTTCAGGTCTTCAGAGGAAGCAAAATAAAGGCAGCGCAATGTGGATAAAAAAAGAAACCCTGAATTGAGTCTAAATGACCTGCATTTTATTTGTTTTATACACTGTGATTCTCTAAAGCTGTGGAGCTGTGTTTGACTGGAGTTGTGCAGCGTTTTATACACTCAGCAGTCCTGGCTGACAACCGTGCTCCCAGATCAACCCTGTCCAGATGGCATGGCGTGGCCCTAGAGGACTCCATTTTTAATCCTCTTGGCACAGGCTGCGCTAAGCAAGAGGTGGAACGGATGCTCCGAGTCAGACGTCAATCAGGGCATTTCATACTGCCCCACTGCTGCGTGTGACACAAAAGTGTCCTGCAAAGGATAGAGAGGGAGAGAGAGAGAGAGAGAGAGAGAGACAGAGACAGAGAGAGAGAGCAAAAAGGCACGTGCAAATACATTTGATCAGCAAAACAAAGATGTAGAAGAAGAGAAAATACGTAATAATAATAAATAATAAATAATACAGTTGAAAGCTCCGTCAAATGAGTAACAAGAAAAACAATACAACCTTTTTCTTTTTTAATTAACAATAAAGGCTAATGTGGTGTTGAAGGTGTGGGTGTGAAAACAGGTAACTAGGTAACTATTGTAGTGAAGGTGCAACACATTCGATTTCCTCTGTGTTTTCAAGGGCTAAAGCAGCGTCCACATATCAGATTCACATCTTGAAATAAAACGTACAAATATCAAAAGACACTGCAGTGAATTATGTCTGTGAATAGTTAATAAGCTGAGGGAGTATTTACACTGTAAAACTAATGCACAGTAATAATTCAGAATTAATTGCATTGGATTTATCTGTTAACTTTAATTGGCCACCAGAGGAGTGCAAACGTTAATTTTTCTTTGCTTTAAAATGTCTCTGCTTGGCAAACTAAAGAAGAGATTGGAGTGCAAACTTGCTGTGTTTTTTTTGGCAAGGTACATAGAAAAAAGGGACTGGAAATGGGAGGGAAGGTGCGTGCTTTGTTCATCTGAATATTGTCAGAAACTGCAAGGATCTCTAAATTCCATCCTCAACCCTCCACCATTGGTGAAACATTCTGTTTCCTCTAAAATGCTCTCAGGATTTTTACCTGAAACATTTATACTGCAATAGGTTTTGTTGCCCACAAGGGTTGTGTTAAAGCTCCATTTTACCTCCAGTATATATGCACGGATATAAATGAGTAGTGAATGTCAAGGCACTCTGTGAAGGTGTGTGTGGAAGACAAACCTGGATCAGCTGTTCTGTAAATCAAGCTAGGTCCAAATATTATTTAAAAAAACTAATTTGGGATGGATTTATTGAGGCTTGTCAAAAGAAATACATTTATGGAGATTCTTTTTTTTCCCTTTCTGCTCTCTATTTCTTGGAGCGTGACGGCGGTGAGGGAGGAGGAGTGGGGAGGGCCGTTGGGTGAATGGATGGGGATGTGTTGCAGGACAACAAGGACCCAGGTGTACTTCTTATTAGCGGCTAAGCTAATGGAATCACCAGACTGCCTCTCACCGGATCACGCAGCTCAAGACCAGACCGGCCTGTCCTGAGGGAGGTCTGGCCCAGAAGAGGGCATCTGGAGCCTCGGTCCGCCTACTCCTCCTCTGACTTACAGCAATTACCAGCAGGAGGGACACAGGCTGCAATCCTGAAACAGATAACAGGATACAGAAGCTGGGGCTCTTGGGGTCTGGTTGTCGTTTCATTTAGATCAAAAATACCGGACTGATATGGTTTGTTATGATAAAATAATCAATTGGCAGGAACCTGATTATCATTCGATACACTTCACTTCATTTTTATATGTATAGCACATTTCATGATGAGGCAAATTAAATCAGCTGCACTCACTTTGCCCTACAGTAAACACCTGAGTTTGAAAACACGGCTAAATATAAACTTGCACAAACCAAAACAGCACACACACAGATACTCAAGATACACATTTTGTGTAGTCCCTTTCCTGGTCTTCGTACAACATTTGTACAGGACAATTGCAGGCACACACAAACTGCTAAAGCGATGTTTATGAATCCTTCTTAAAGATCTTACAGTTTCAGCTGATCCAAAGCAACTTTATGTAAGAATAGGGTTTCAATAAAACACAATACAAGACTTTATTGTCCCCCAGGGGGAAATTTGTTGTCACAGCCTCGCACAGTTGGTACACGAGTATACACAAATATAAAACAAGCAACACAGTAAGAAACACAAACAGTAGAACAGTAATCAGAGGGTAAGCTTGTTAAGAGCTTCAATACCCGAGGGAACAAAGCTCTGGTGTGCCTCTGAAAGTTTATCAAGCAGGAATGAATGGGCATATCTATATCCATCTATCTCTACAGATCGAACATGGATTGAAGAAAGATATACTGTATCTGTATCTAAGTGTTTTTCTCCCAAATAGCCTATCGCAGTCAGTATCGGCCCCAAGAATTCTGTATCTGGCGGGCGCTTATTTTTAATGTTTAACATTCTTTCTATTCTTGTTTTTTTTCTGTCTTACAACCTTTTAGATTTGTTTGGTATTTCCAGTACATCCTCACACTTATATTCCATCTCTTATTATGAAGGGACGGTATATTTGTACTGCATTATAAAAGGCTCCTTGTGAATGTTGCAATTGATTTTAAAAAGGCAACTCTCCATTCAAAACGCGCACATAGAAAAACAACCTTTGTTTCAGGGGAAGAAATCAGAACCTCCCGACAACATTTAGATTCTCTTGGAGCAGCGCTTCAACTCGTGAACACAATCTTATTTGATTCTGAGAACTCATCCACATCCAAAGTGTTAAATCAGAGCAGAAGAACCTTTGATTAAGCCTCCTCACATAAACAGGCTCTTCACAATCACGACCTGAGGCACAACGAGGAGAGGTTTTTTTTTTTTTTTTTTTTTTTAATGGAAAACTCAAATACAGAATGCTGATCACAGTACCCACGCCGCATTGATCTGAAAGCAGGGGTAATTAAAACAACCATGTGTTTCAGAAAGACTTGCTTGAGCAGAGCGTGCCAAACACTCAGTCTGACAATACCCCTGCAATACAGGTTGCCATTAACAACGATCAGTGCAGCCACTAGGATTGAGACGTCTAATCAGTTTCTCCGAGCTGTAATGCCAACCTAATGAAAGAGATTAAAAACGCTTATTTGAGAGAGGCCGGCGCCCGTTTCCCTGATGACGTTTTTTCTTCCTCCGGCTGGAGATAAAAGCAGAGTAATAATGCAGGGAGAATATTCTCCATTGGGGTTTAAAATATTGAACATGGGTGGAAAATATTGGTTTTACAGGGTAAAATAATCCACCTGCAATTGCATTTCATCGGGCTATGTTTTGCAAAATGGTTTGGTCACAGGAATTGCCCCACAAAACAGGGTCGCACATTTACTGTATTATGATATTTTGCAGGTTGGAGTGGAAACTGCCTGAAAAGTTTGGATGGTGTGACAATTTGATCAGCAATTTTCCCAAGTAATCAGTCCTGGCAGACACAAGCCCACTCCTGTCAGTGCCCTGGGCGTGTTGCAAAATGAGCCCATATTGCTTGTCTGCTGCAAAGGCTGAGGGATGTGTTGTCAGGCCAGTATTTGGCAAAAGGTTGGGAGTGGGTAGTGGGGAGGAAGAAACGCATTTAATGCTGTGGAGAGATGAAGCGGCCGCTATGTGGGCTCTAGCCTGCAGAGGTGGAGGTATATTGAACGAGTGAACGAGGACGGGGCTGAACAGCCAAGGGGGGGGCTGTGGTGCAGAAACTGCCTCTACTCACCGCAGGCTCTGAATTGTGCTCTGCAGCTACAGTATATTACCTCTTCCTGCTGTCCACCTGAATGCAGCCCACAGCCCACAGCCTCACACTTGAGCCTTTTGAGAATATGCCCGCTCAAGGCTGCATAATTTTTTTTTAGCTCCAGCCTGCAGCTGTGAAATAATTTTCAAGTTGTATCCTTATTCAAAAAACAAGCATGTCATTTGAATATCTTAAAGTATATTTGAATTTACCATGTTTGCTTTCATTTTTGAACCCTCAGTACTGTGCAGATGACACAGCTGCTCCGCTGTGGTCTGTTTTTCTGGCCGCTGCAATGTGATGGGATAAGTACTGAGGGCTGTCCTATTAATGGTAGCAAGCCAACTTGGATGTTATGATGAAAACGAGAGACATGTAATCTCCGAGGGAGGGACCGTGCCAGGGAAATGGCTTTCCTGTTCGTCCACTGCACGGATTTAGGTCCCCTTCATCCCAGGCTCTCTCTCTCTCTCCCACTGCCTTCACAGGGTTATTATTGTCTGAATTCCCACGGTGCGGCCAATCAACAGATGTGTTTAAAACAGAATCGGTCTCCTCTCCCACAAAGCCTCCCACGTAAACCACTGATATTCTATCATGAAACAGAATGTGGTAAATTCCTCAGGATTGCCAAGCTATTGTTTGCAAATGAGGTTTGTGTTGAGCTGACATTGAGAAAATGTTTCGTCCTTCAACTTAATATCAAACCAGAACGTTTAGCTCGAGGCTACGTCTAGTTTGGGGGTTGTACTTTAATGTGGTTCCTCTATTCAGATTAAATCAAAAACATATTACAAAATTACAGCTTGGTTGGTGGCAATTTATTTTAATGATAAAACTCCTGACAAAAGTAGCAACATTTTCATAATTTTACCACAATGAATATATTGAGTATAAAAAACACTGAGGCTCCCAAAAGTCGAGGAGGGGCATTGTCAGTGGAGAAAGTATGTAAAATATTTATATTTTTGTGAATCTGCATAGAACAGGGTTGTAGGAAACAAGATTTTGGGACATTGTATCCCTTTTTAAAGTGAAGACAGCCATCATCTCTTCTTCAAGAAACCATAAAGGGAAGTAACACCTCCCTAATGGGTGATACTCCCACAGCTAGGTGTTTGTTCTGCCCTCTGAGTCTGCCTTTCCACTGTAAACAATTGGGGCATGGAGCGAGAAAGCCCCCTCCACGCCCCCTTCCAGAGAGGGGCGTGGTCAGACACAGCTCATTTCCATATTTAAAGGTACAGACACAGAAACAGCCTGTTCTGAGCAGAGCTGAAATAGCGGGTTTAAAGGCATGATCAAAAACAGGATCAGGGTGAATTTTTGGCAAGAAACTTCAGAGACATGTTTTGTGGAGCTCTGAGACTTATTTACACTTGTTGATAAGGAGTATAAAATGTGAACTGTAATTTCTTTGTTTTCCTTTTATTATTCATTTTCAAAGCATCCAAAATATTTACTTGCCTGGATTAATACAGCCATAGCAACATATTGTGTTTTTATTTAATTAAGTGTATGTTCTTTATTTTAAATCACTTTAAGGGAGTATTTAGTTACTTCCTGTATCCTGTATTGAGAGGCAGGTTAGTTGACAAACAGCAAAGATTCTCAGACACTTTTGAAGAAATTGTTCCCTGGCTACATTTCATGCCCGTCAGACTGCTTTTCAACGTATTTAATCATTCGCCAAAGGGAAAAAAAAAAAGTGAAAAGAAGAAAATCTGAAAATAATGAGCTCATGATCCATGAGAAGCTGAGATATTACACCTATCCAAGGTAGCTCTAAAGCAGTTACCATCCAAAGCATAATTTGTTACTGCAGAAGATGATTCCAGCAATTCTGTTTAAAAAAACAAAACAAAATTGGGTCAATAAATTGCTGTCAGTTTAATTTATTTGGCACTGAGTCATTAAAGCCAGAGTGATGCTGTTGTAGCACCGCTGCACCCGCCATTCTTGGCAAACGGGGCTTAAATTAATATTCAGCAGGATTGGTTTGCAAGCACAAACATGCGTGCACACACAGTGAGAGGCAGATAAAGCGAGCGGGAGACACAGATTATTTTAAAATGATGCTACGAGTACAGCGCAATGACCCCATTCACCTTCTCCTTCAGGAGCTGTTTCCATCAGGAGTAATAAAGCACCCTAAAGTTTTGGGAATCCATACTGAGCTTCATAAACTCGTATCACCCGCTGTATTTCATTAGTACAACTCATAAACACATCAGAGTACATGCAGCTCGTTCTTTCACTCACTGAATCTGCCAGCTGTTACACTGCTTTATATAGAGTCACGTCTTGTGTCCATAAAAAAAGCCTGTGGTCGTTTTCTCCCAAAAACAGATTTTTCCATAAATCCATCAAAACCGTAATGTCATGCGGTGCACTTTTTTTGCAATTCACCCGATAAGCTTAATATGCAAAATCAATTTTGCATACATGGTTTATCAGTGGTCAACACGTGTGGCAAATTAAATTAAGGGGAATTCCTCATTTGTGTAATTTCTGCAGGGAAATCAGAAAAGGAAGTGCTAAAAATGGAGTGGGCGCCTGCTAAAAATGCCACCTCGCTGCTTTCTGTAATCTCCACCAGGGGCTACTGGGACTGGATGCTGCCTCTGAATGTGTTTAAGCTAATAGTGGAATATCATTTGATATGCTCCTTGGCTGTGAACATAATTCATAGTGCCTTTTTCTTCTTCTTCCTCTGACACACATTTGTGTATCGTAGTAACACAGAAACAAGCTTTGGATATTTCAGGCTCTTTGAGGAAACACACTGTGTGATCTTCTTACATGCAAGGGCATTTTCAATTTTCTCTCTTTACCAAAGGAAATCAAGTTTTTCTGATGTCCTGTATTTTTTATGGTTTGGTTGGCGAGGGAAATCACAGGCTTCCTTCACTGCCGTCAACAGGCTGTTGCGGGACACATGCTGCTGCTTGAGTGATTTTAATCTGCATGTCTTTCCCCCGTTTAGGCGAATCCAAAAACACATACCCAGTCCTTCTGAAGCAGGCAACATAAATAGCCTCTGCTGTGAATACTACCATCCTCTGCTGGTGGCTTTTTTGTGGCATTGCAACTTGATACGGTACTTTAAAAAAAAGGTTTTCACTGTACACTTTTTCCAGCGACTACTTTTCTTAGGCTTGTCAAAACAGGTCCAACCTGCCCGGTAAGGGGTCTCATCATTATTGGACCTCTCTTATGGTCATGTTGAGTGAGGCATCGTTATCAAATGGTTTCCTCCAACAGCCACTAAAGAGTAGAGTTGGCAGCCGCAGGCCTCAAGCTGTTCAACCTTACGCTCACTAATTGCTCTCTGTCAGGAGGGGCCAGAATGTGTCAGTTCAACAGTGTTCAAGGCTCAGGGAGAGACTCTGCTAATGAAACAAATTGGAAAGGGGAAAAGCGGTTTTGCCATGAGTGAAGAGATTCTATACAGATTATGAATGACCTTTGTAGACAAGAGCAACAACAACATACTCTATTTGTAGTAGATTTACTGACCAAATACTGGCATTTGTACCCATCACAACTTTATCAGATAATCTGCTGATTATTTTTTGTTTGATTTTAAAATTATTTTGTTCTATAAAACGTCAGAAAAAGTGCAAATGCCTTCATATTTGTGTCTATTGCTTGTTATTTAGGTTTTTTTTTTTTGTTAAGATATAAAAATCTGGAAAACATCAAAGATTTTAGCTTTTAAGAAGTAGTATAGTATTGGCTGGAAAGAGATCGGTATAGAATGGTATCAACATTTTGGTAACTCTTTAAACTAAGCATGCTAATTAGTAGCATACTGACTGCTGATGTGTCATCATTAAGCGCTTATAAATACCTTATTCTACATGACCATAGTCTGCAGCTAATAGGCCATTAGCTAATAGTTTGCCCTCAATTCTTAATATGCTAGTATGTCTCTTACAATGTAGAAGTTATGTCCACCCTCTTGATTCCAAATAGTTTTTTTTGGTACACAACAAAACAAGGCCGAGTACCTGGCCATGGCCTGGTGGTTGGAGACCCCTGGACTAGTCGACTAGTCCTAATTAAAAATATGTTTTGAATCGACGAAGAAATTGGTTGGTCAACCTGTTCATCTTTGAGGTAACAAGACTAGAAATTTGACTATACTAGATTTGTTTTGAAAAAATGTTTGTTTGTGGACTTTACGGTCACAATACTCAGCGCACTAGACTGTTTAAAAAATGCTGTAATGTTGTGACATGTCAAAGTATCGTGGTTGCGTTGTATCTTTTCTTTCTTTTTGTGATTCTCACTGGTGTTAAAAAGCTTTTAAGTGACACTTTTCATATTTTTATTGATGTATTTCCTGCCCATAACTCCACCATAGCTCACTTTCCTCTTTCTGAAAAAAGGTCAGTTCGAGTTTCACGGCAACTGTGGAAAATACTTTGCATTAAAGTTGCAGAGAAGAAAAGAGAAAGCAGTGAGTTATACCCATTACTTTTTTAAAAGCAAAAACAAACAAAACAACATTGGAAATGTCATAATGGAAATGCTAATGCTATTATAATGACCTTCTAAATAGGCAATTTCAAACTTCAGGCATATACAGTAATGCTGTACATTTGCACTTCATTCCTTCCTCACTGCAACTCACACAAACATTTCAGAGGCAGAACATGATGCTTTTTTCTTGTCTGTTTTAGTGGAGGTTCCCAGAGCCTTTTCCTGAACTTGAGAGCACTTCACTCCTTTTTGTAATCTACTCTGCTCCACTTACAGTTGGGACTGTAGTTCAGTGTAAGGTGATAGGGTAACTTCTCCTGACTTCTGTGCAGCTGATCGCTTTTCTCCTTGGCAGAATACGTGTCTCCTCTCATCAGAGACAAATCCACACATGGTTAATTTACGCCCAGCTTCTGAGTGGAAGCTGCAAACTGGGGATTCTTTACCTCTACCTCAGGCTAAAAGAGACAGCAAATAATCAGATGAAAATAAATCAATAGTGCAAAAGTCCAGTTGTAGAAAAAACGAAGGAGGAATCTTGAACCTGCCTTTGGAGAACATCCATGTACCACATTCCAAAAAGTATTATGAAAATACAATATTTTATTGTGTCAAAAAGACTACAGGGCTGAAGTCCAAACAGCCTAAAGAAGGCCAATTTGAAATAAACTAACCAATCCTCTACAACAGCTAAGAAATGCAAATGCTAAGTACCTCTTTATTTATTTTTTTTTTTCCATTACAGATATTGTCAGATATTTGTATCCCATCCCTTTGTGTTTGTTGTACTGTTGCTGTATGTAATGCAACCGTAACCAGGTTGAAAACCCCAGGTGGATATAAAATAAATACATAAATACATAAATGGCAGGGTCAGAGGTCACATTCGAGATCCTAATCTGGGAAAGTGGGCTGCAAATAGGGATAATAGTATTAAATCTTTGGTGAAACGTTAGCCTTGTCTATGAATGACGTATAGAAATCACAGACCTTGGGTGCAATTTTGCAATCACAGGAGATCTCCTGGATTATCTCCTGTGAGTGGGGCTAAATGTGTGGGGGCTAAATGGAAAGTTCAGTTTTTTGTTATAATAAAATGAAACCATATTGGAGATTGTAGGTGCTGGAGCCTGACACACGAGAACAACTATGTGCAGACAAAGGGCAGAATTGCTTTAAATTGATCACCATTACTGCCCTTTCGCCTGCTCCCCCCTTTCATAGTGGACAAATGCATTACACCTCTTATGGCACCCAGCAGAGGAAGCTTTTAAAGAATAAAGAAGGCCAGTTTTTGCCGTTTTGACAGCTTCCTCTTTACAACGCCCAGTGTTTCCTTCTAAGTGTTCCAACTGCTCGCATGTAAAGATGATGAAAAGGCAACGGTATTCGAAGGGAGACAACCATTAATTTTTAAATAATAAAAATCACACCATCCATTATTAATGTGCCAAATGTCCAGCTTGGGATATCAAATGCACTTTTGAAGTCTGGAAGGGTGCTTCTTTTCACCTTGTTTGAAGCCGGTCCCAACAATATGAAAGGAAGGTGGGTGTGTGCAGGCGGAGAATATAAAGATGAGTGTGTGTTCACTTATTTATCTGTTTCATGCGTTTGCTCTTTTAGGGCTCAGTTCACAGGAAGTGCAGGATGGACATCTGAGCCTTTTGGGTGGGAATGTTTCATAAGCCACAATAAGTGCTTTGTGCCAGCGGTAACTTCCTTCTCTTTGAATACCATTCAAACCTCCTTTGGGAATTTAATGTTACTTTTTCCATCATATTGCAGACAGTTTATATTTCTGGAGAAACAAAAAAGTACTCTCTGCACCCGCAGTGAAATAATTCAGAAATTGTCTTGTGTATGTTTATATACTTCCTCCAAATAGCCGACGGTCTTGGGCATTTAGGGATCAAGGCTTGAGTCTAGACCAAGACCAAGGCAAGGCGAGACCAACATGGAAGTACAAGACCATAAATATCACAAAAAAAGGCATCATCTTTTGTGCAGTGGGCGTGCCACTCACTTAGACTGTAACACTGGGAAGGTTGTTGGTCTTTACTGGTCTTCATTTAAAATCCGGAGTCCGCACAGTCCAAGACCAAACGAGGCTGAGTAAAAATGCTTTTCTTTCAGAGACGAGACCAAGACCTTCAAAAAGTGGTCTCGAGACAAGTCTTGAGTACAAGACTGATTTCATGTACTTCAACAATAAGATGAACTTCAACAACCTACATTTAAACGGAGAGGTGCGTACCCACTTGAATTACAGACAACATATATTGAACATTATCCATATGCACAATATACACGTAAAAAATGCTATAATGCCACAATATTTGTGGCCAAGCCATGCCATCCTCTGCCTGCCAGCACAGATATGAAACAATGTGATATGATACCATTTGAATCAATGCGATTCGATATAATACTAAACAATACAATGCAGTAAAACAATCCACATGTACACAGAGAGGCATACCAACTTAAATCACAAACAACAACATGTATTGCACATTACTTATAGGTCAAAAATACACATAAAAAGCAACAAAGCAAACAATTGATGGGCTTTGTCTTGCTGCAATTTATATTTTTTTATTATCATTACTTATGGTTAAAGTACTGTATTCATATTTGCATACATTAAATAATAGTGTGGAGTGCATTTTTACAGCGTGTACAAGTGCCAAAGCTAACTCAGATCTTGCCGTGTAATTACAACATTCTAGATGTGTTGGTTTTCATTCCCCTGGTTTGAAAAATTGAAGCTGTGGTGAATGAAATGCAGAGTTTGAATATATTTGCAATAACAATGTGACATTTTGTTCTTTTGAATTGCACAGTGACAAATGTGTAGAATTATAATTGTATCCAGGCCACCATAGCTCCAGTGAATTTGTATTGTCTCACCATGTAATTCTCAAAGCACAGAGGTTGTTGATAGTTCATTAATTACCTGCGGTCCCCACATAATGAAGGTCTCGTGAGAAGGGGGCTTGAGGCTCTCTTCTGTTTATACATCTCTGTGGCGTACTTATGCATGCAATAATAGACACATGCAAACCTAATGAAAATATACGACATTTGTAACAGTGGGGGGTCTTCTCTCATTCCCAACCACCACTGATTAGGAAGTATTGTGTTTTTAGGTGAATGTTTTACTACTGCATATTTTGGGGTCTAAATACCTAACACCAATATTTTTCGACTGACAGGATCCAATTAAAATGAGCACTGTTGATAAGCATTTTAATCTGGTAAAGTCTTGTTCTTTTACACATGAACAAGCTGCTGCATTGCTCTCTTCAAAGACACCAGACTCCATACACTCAAACTTAAATTTTACCTCACACAATAAAAGGTTTAGTTAACTGCAGATGCCGAAATTGCTCAATTTGTTTTTATTGTTGTGTGACTTTAATTTCAGTATGTTCATGCACAAACAGTGTGTTTAAAAGCACATGGAAACAAGCAAGTCTTATAAAAGGCACGGTTCATATTGCAGTTACACATCAGAAGAATTTGCACACAAGGGTAGAGTGTGGTGTATTGACATTCAGTGACAAAGTGCTCTTACTTGACTACCCGATTTCCTCAAAAGGTTGACTAAAGGTTTTGAAAGCAGGCGTTTTCTTAAACACTGTCTCTGGTGATAAATCCCAACACCAGCGCCTCTTACTCATGCTGAAATACGCCTGTGTTCTTCACCACTGAGGAATTGAATCGACTCTGCTTTCAAGACAGACCGGTACTGAGGTAATAAAAGAAAAGTGAAAAAAAAAAAATAAGTTGCAAATTAAAGCCCTCACTTCCTCTCTGGCAGGTTCTTTTCAGGAGGAGCTGTCGGGGGCTCTACCGGAGAACTGATCTCACTTAAGAGAAAGATAATTAAATAATGGAGGCCCACGTCTCACAGATTCCTCGGTATGGATTTAGGATTTCTCAGCCGTTTCACCTTCCCCTACTGTGCCACAGAATCAATATTTGATCAAGGTCCCAGTCATCAGAGCCTCTGCATCTCACTTTTAACTTTTAATTCCCTCCACACATGTGTAATTTCCTTAAACTGGGAAGGCAGCTTTTGCCAATATTTGATTTTCTAAGTGTGCAACCACAATCAGTGCCCTTTGACTTGTATAATTTCAGGCATGAGTAGCTTCCGTGTTCTTCCAATTGAACAATGAGTGTGGTCTGCAGATGCTTTCCAGGCAGAGCTGCCCACACATCTGGCAAAGGAAGAAGAAGGTTGATAATTGATTGGACAGTCGTATTGTGGCTAATTACAATACTATGTAAAAATGCAACGATTCAAAGCGCAAGGATACATTGGACATGTGGCTGCAGGAGCTGGGGATCAATCACCCAACCTTACGATTGAAAGACAACCAACTCTACCAACTGTGCCACATGCTCCATGTAAGCTGGCCAACATTAAATCCATTCATTCTTTATGGTATGAAAATATGCTACAGGGTTGCAATGTCTTACAGGGGGGTAAAACATTCTTTGTTTTGTTTTGTTTCAAAGTTCCAATGAACCAAGCAAAAGATGGTTGAATCTCTTTACAGTTTAATGAAGCAGTGGGTATTAAAGTAATGCAAAGTTATTTCCATTAGACAATCTGTGGGGGGAAAAGTTTCTGCAGTAGGGATGAACTGGAACTTATTCAATTCATCATTTTTTTTTTTAAATGTTCCTTTATTAATAGAGGGATTGGGCTGGGGGAAATCAGAAGACCAGTGAGGGCATTCTTTTCCCTTTTAGACATGCACTTTGATGACTTTTGGAATGGGCAATAATTAAAATCTTATTTGCATAATGTTCCTCAAAAACGTTATGGACAGCAAATTTAATTAAACCACCGTGACCTTGCATTAACTCTAAAAAAAAAGAGATGCTTTCATCCCTTTCAAAAGGTATGCTAATTACATCATATGAAAGCATTTTTCACCCCTTCCTCAATTTCTCAGCGCTCAGCCTATATCTCTCCAGTGGTCTCATAAGATACCAATATGGCACTTAAAGTTTGAACGAGTAAGCAGGACAATTAGAAACCTCTGCGGTAAATATTAAGCGGATGCTGTGCATTTGAGTGAAAATGAGGGATTAACGACTTAAAATGTTCGTCTTGATCCCTTGACTGGACTTCAAAGTGAAGTTATATTGGGAGAGCAGTGTTGGAGAAGACAGGGCATTATCTGTGGCCTTGTTTTGTAACTGACACTTCCAAGTTACAAAATCCTTCCAAGAAAGTTTGAACCTCTTGGAAAGCACACTGTGACAGCAGTGGACGACTGGCATGGCCTGTAAGCTGCAAGGCTCATTTAGTTATCGATGACGTGCTAGGGAAAATATCAAATATTGTGACGAAATAGAATTCTCATTGATGGTTTAATCCATTCAAAATACATAACAATGTATGCAAAATGCATTTGCAAGTAGGGCTGTGTAATGTTGTGAGTTTGACGATGCAGTACAATAAGATAAAAATCCTACGATATGTTAAGTATAACGGTGCAGTGTGTATACTTTATTAGAATATGATATTGCAATGCTGTAAGAAAAGCAATACATCATTTTATTTTCAATTTAAGGATGTCTAGTTTAATTAAAAAAAAACTCTGCATATATATTAAAGGAGCAATATGAAACTTTTTGATCCAGTTTATGTCGCTCTTAAGCACTAGCATGAAAACCAAAAAGAACTTTTGTTTGGCGATACCTCCGCTATTCTGAAGCCCCCGCTCTCTTCCAGCAACACACCTGCAACCCACTTCCCCTTGCGTCCGCACGAAGGAGTTTTCAAATGGAACGCACCATAATTACGCACCATTAAGCGCAAGCTGCGGACAAAATTGGCCTGCAGTTGCCTAAGGCCTGCATTGTTGTGTTAGTGGATTATTATTAGCAGTTAGCCTCTAGCTTGACATTGCATGTAAATTTACACGGAATGAGGGTGATCTAAAAACACTTATGTGACATTTCAATAAGCAGTGAGTAGGCTGTGTTATTGTTCTGTTCTCTAGTCCTTCACTTAAAAGCATTTACAAGCTTATGTAAACACAGCTCTGACAACAACACAGCCAGGAGGACTCGTGCTTCTTGCTCATTGTATACTTTCATGAATCAGAGAGACATTTAGATAGGATATGTTTGTACAAAATGTTGCACATTCTTCATTTAAAGCTGAGTAAAATAAAGTTGACTTTTTTCACACTTTGTGGGATATCCATCAGCAGATGTGTATTCATCACGTCCTTTTTTTTGAGATCATCAATTGCTATGCTTTATGGAACGACAAAATGAAGGAAAAAAATAATAATCTGCATATTGGATTTCACCTTTTGCAACTCATTAAAAAATGTATAGATACCTTGTTTGTGAATACCCAGAAGTCCTGCTTTGTATGATAGCACTCTGTCTGTGTGCCTGCATAGAGGCTATAAATATCAGCACTATTTTCCACTCTAACAAGCACAGGTTAGTTTCTATATTGCTCTAAAGCTGCTCTCTGCTTATTGTGCTGTAAGCCTACCTGGTTTCTTCTGTATAAATGGTATTCTGCTCATGATGTCAATTTTGTTGCTTATTTGCAGTCAGTGTATGAGACAGGCATGCTAGTAGTGTAGCATCCTCTGTACTGGCAAAGATCCAGAGGGCGCTGGCTGCAGTACACAGCTAATGATTGCTTCTTTCTTGGCTAAGCACAAATCAAAAAGCGGTGAAAGTTTTCTTTGTTTTTCACACATTTCAGGGTCTCTTCCACAGATGCATTTTTGAGTCTTGTTAGTTCGAATACACACCTGACTTACCAGGGTTGGAATATATATTTATATCATCAGTTACAGTTAATTCAGAGAGCACATGGATGCTAATTGTTGTGAAAAGCTGAACATAATTGTGATTGATGTAGTATATTTGATATAATTAAAAAATGCAGTTTCTTAATTGAAAAACAACTCTATGTTACTGCATAAGTGCATTGCAGAGGCTGAGACACACACTTTAATGACTTCAATATAGTCATCTGTCACCATAACTGGTGTGTGCTTTTGCATAATTTGTGCTGTGATTGACTTAAAGAAACCCTGTCCTATTTTGAAACGATTTTCACACATTTAATGAACATAACTGACATTGTAGGAAAAATTAAGCATCAGCAACTATAGCAAGAAAAAATAGATGAAGGTAGGATTGACACCTTCAATGAGACATACTGTATGTCTACACCCATTGTTGTGAATCTAAGTTCATTGTTTTTAGTGACTTAATGAATTGCAATCAGTCACTTTGTCTGTTGCCATAGATGTGAGCACCCAATCAGATGACTTCATTTTTGGTTGTACCATCTTTCCAAACCCATATTTATGCCTGTTGGTGTTGAACCCAACGTCTTCATTGCAACTAAAATGTCTGTGCAGCTGTGGTGAATTTTAACTAAATAAAAATAAAATTACATAAATACAATAAATTCCTCTCTAAATACGCCAAAAAATTGCTACATTTTATGCAGAGCCTTTCTCAAACCACTCGCTACTACACCCTCTCCCTCCACACTCCCACTTCATCTGTGTGCTTGGACGGTAAGTGTCGTCCAAAACCTTTTTGGTTGGAGTGAGAGTAGGTTGTTAAACTTGGAAACATGGAGTCTGCACAGATGCTGACTTCCTGAACAGGTGTCACCATGCCAGATGCTCCATACTAAAAAGTTCCACAGTTACTCATGAGGGAACATCCACCAATAACTGATGTGGTGGCCTATATAGTGAATTTATGAGCTGTAATGAAATCAGACCTTTTCCAATGTTGAGTTTGCATTGAATACTGTTGATGACTTACCATGAACATTATTGTCAAATGATAATGAATCCGCTTTGCTGTTGTGCTCTGTATTGTATTGTATACTGTAGTTTTGGAGCCCTTCTTACCTCAGATTTCTTGATCATCCTACGCATAGTTTTAATATGTTCTGTCACAAATAAAGTTTTCAGATCAGACATGTTGATTTGATAGTGTCTTAGGCCTGTATCAGCCTAATAAATCCATACAGGTATCTGTGCTAAACTCTTGGTTGGCTTGTGAAAACTTTTTGAGAGCATGCTCCATTGATTCTTCGAACATGTCGACAGCAAACCCAAACAACTTATTTAATCTCTGTTCTGTGGACCAATACCTTTCACCAAAAGCTCTCAGACACGATGGTGTCATGGAGGTCACAGGTGTTTGGACACGCTGGCAGAGAAAGCTGAAAGGAGACACTGCCTTCAGGAATAACTTAGCTCCATTTGAAGTAAGAGACATTTCATTCTCACTGATACCTCTTCAGCGGGGACACTTTAATTTCATACCTACAGTGTTTGCTCAGGAGAGAATAGTATTGACTCAATCCCAAAGGAAAAGAGAAAAAAAGATGTCTAATACTGATACCATCCATTTTCACTGTTGTTCCACTGGTGTGTATGCTATTGGCTTCAAGAATGGCAAATCTGTAAATTGATAAAAACACAAGTCTTGTTTTTCATTTTATTTTCCCATGCTCAGTGAATAACAGAGATACTAAGACTGTGTTGTGTTGGAAAGAAAAATGATTGATGAATAATCCCCGATTGTATATCTACTCCGTCTTCACTAGACTCGTGTCAAGTGTCTGTCATTTTTATTGTACTAGATTGTACTTGCAACTGTAAAGGAAGGATTTTCTTATATTCTAATGAGCACATTTCAATCTGTTGTGCAAAGTCCAAACAGAAGAACACACCATACAAACAGTATATTTCTAAACGTCACTTTCTTGGACAATTCTCTTCACCATGTCTGGTTATCTTCTTAGCGCCTTAATGAACCACAATCACGTCTCCTAGTAAAGGACAAAGATTAACATTTACTGGGAACACGTTGTCTAATCGTTGTTTTTGTATCCATTTTTTAACTTTCTAATGTAGCCCAAAAAAGCCGAAGTTGAAAAAAAAAATGGCATTCAATCAAACTTCAGACCAACATCAAGTGTTGAAAAGTTTTGAACTCTATGAATAATGAGTTGTGTATAACAGTGTGATGAACCAGTGAGCAGCATTCAATCATTTATCAAAAATAGAGTTTTTTTTTTTTTTTTTGCCTGGTTTTGGAAATAAATTTGATTCCTTGAAGTTTTTCCACCATTTTAAATCAACTCTAATGATGTAACATTTTATGCATTTTTGAACTGGACAATATTTGTATCCCACATCATGAAATACATTTGCTTCGTCTCATTGTTATCCTAATAGATTCACATACTTGATATTCATGTAAGGTAACTTTTAAGTCTTTTAATGTATTATACCATTCAGTGTCTTATTGTTTAGGTCCCCTTAAGTATCTGTTTGATTGCCAAAGGTTAGACTTGAGCCAGGTGCCGCCGCTTGGAGGACTATAGCCTCCTTACATTGGGGGTGACCTAACAGTTAGGCCATCTGCACCCCCAGACTGTGATTTATTTTAGAGTATACTTTAGCATGCCTTTTAAGGAATCTGTTGCATAGTTTTTTTTTTTCTTATCCCTTTGCGGTACTGTACCATTAAGCTTCTGCTGAGAGGTACCAATTAGTGTCTTTAATGATATAGCATGACATATAACATTCTATTTGAGGATACCAGGGTTCAGTTAGTTCTTAAGCACATGTTAGCATCTATTGAAAATGACTCATAAGCACAGCATCTGTTTTAATATGCATTCAAATATCTGCTTGAGGTGCCCCTTCGTCTGTGTTTTCATTTACACATTAGTGCCATGTAATGTACATAGTTTGGGGTGTATCATGGCACACCCTATGCTGACTTTCTCACTCTTTCTATCACATCACATGACTTCCCCCCGTCATTGACACCCAGGGTAGATGCTCTGAAAAAAAATTAATTGGAGTTTGCACTTTGCCAGGGGGTAACCATTAACTTTCTTAGTGTGCCTCTTCGTTATCCACCATCCCATTTGCATAGCTAGAGTCTTTACAATTAGGAACTGTCCTCAAAGAAAACAGAAAAGTACCTCTCATAGCTTTTCCAAATTTGTTTGACAAATTGTAGAGTTAGCCGGTGGCAAAGCTGGTAGCTGTTTTCTCAAATGCCTGTGGTAAATTCCGTTTGAAATTCTAATCAATTAGCCCTTGATTCAGTTTATGCAAAACAAGATAGAAATCTTCCTATGTGCCATTTTAATTGCAAAGGTTTATTCGAGACTTCCTTCATCACTTAAATGCATCAAACCCCAGCTAGAATGTAGAATTGTTCAAAGCACAATGATGGATTAAACTTGTTATTTTGATTATGTTTAGATAGTAAGTTAAATCACTATATTTTTGTATGCCCTGTACCATGCAATGTGGTGGTTGGATAGCTAATACAGAGATTATTTCAAACACAAATGGATGGCAGATAAAGAGCCCAAAAATTATGTCTTGAAATTAGGTGTTTGTATTGGAAAAAAAAAAAAAAAAAAAGGCCACTCAAATATGAGCCAACAGGGAGCAAGCTCCTGATTGGCCCTCTGACTATCTTATTAAATTATTACACCTCCAAGGCTGAACCTGTTCAGAAGCAGGAGTTTGTTGAGTTTTAATTATGTATCTTCTAGATAACGAGACCCAATGATTGAGCTCATGGCAAGGTTTTGCTACCCTGGGTCAAGGACTAGTACAGCCATACACATCTGAGTGCTAGACCTTCTCCTTATTATTCATCCTCGAAAGTAGGACAGAGTGAGACCAGTGAGGAACAGAAAAAGTGACTCACTAGCAGAGCATCAATAATAGAACAAAAGAAAAATAACACATTTCTCAAATGTGAGTCATCATTTAGCATTTTGTCCTACAACTCAGGATCAGCCAATCGTACATCTTGAGAAATGGGTGATTTCCAAGAAGAAATGACGCCTTATAACCAAGAACAAAGAGACTTGGCTACAGTTACAGAGATAAAGGGCTTGCATATCTCAGCCTTTTACAGTAGTCTTCTCTGCTGGAGATCTTATTTCAATAATTAGAGCCATAAAGGAAGTTAAATCTCATCACAGTGAGAAGATCAGATCGGACACATCTAAGGCTGCTTTAGATCTTCTATTGAACTTCACTAGACAAAGAGAGCTCGGGTAATTAAGTCTGGGAACCCCAATGGCTTTGGCTGATTCACTGTTATTAGTTAGGCCTGAAAGAGAACAATGACCAGAATGATAACTCTGCCCTGATTATTTAGCTATATTTTAGATCATCACAAAGAAAATGAACCAGAGGGCTTCACACACCAGAATGCATCAGCTTTCAAAAGTATTATTAGTCACTGCCTGTGGCTAAGTTAGATTTCATGGTATGCTTGCATACATTTAAAAGCTGTTAAATCAATAACATAGCTGACAATGAGTGTGTGATTTGTTTTTATTGGAAATTCAGCTATATTGTAGAGAAATGAAAGGATTTCTTTTCTTCCAAAGTCTTGTTGCCAAAGAACCCTCTGTGCATTCTAATAGCGGTATGACTTTCTCTTGCTCTCAGAGCACGGCTCTCTCTCCTCTTATCCCCCACAAATATATTACTGCAGCACGTTCAAGTTTTCAGACATTCATAATTGAGTAGCATATGATGAATAGCACAAGGGTGTTCCATTTTAGGCCGGCTGGAAAACAGTGGCAGGAACTGCAATGAGCCAATGCTTTCTTCCAGCTATCAAGCTCCATACATCTCAATACAGAAGACAATTTGTACCAGCTGGCGCCTGGGAAGGAATACGGATTTATGGTAACAGGACACTTTTACCATTTGCACTCCATTGTCACATAGAAACTGAATGATTTCTCCTATCTTTTGTCCAGTAATTTGTTTGTTTGAATCCAACCCCCAATAGAAATACATTCATAATATTTTTGGTTGTTGTGGATGCACTCTGGTTCATTTAAACTCTTTTTATTGTAAAGTCCATACAAATATATATTTAAACAGTGGATAAAATATGATATTAAATATGTAGTGGTATGTGATTTAGCAGCATGGTGAACACACTGCATATTTCAAATTTTCTTTGGTCTTAGCTGATTTGCAAAATGTTCGTTTCTCCATTGACCATGCCGGGGCATATGCCACAAATGAGTGGCATGTGCCACGGCACATGAGTGGCACATGCAGCAGCACATGCTGGTCTGGTCCACTCATGTTCCCCGGCATATGTTGTGGCAGATGAGTGGCGCAGTATATGAGTGGCATATGCCGTGGCGAATCAGAATCAGAACCAGAAATACTTCATTAATCCCAGAGGGAAATTTGGTCGTTACAGTTGCTCCAAAATATACAATATAGAAGTAGAAATATAGTAATATAAATATTAATCAAATAGAATAGGAATGTAAGTAAGATTTCAATAATAAGTAAAATAAATATTTACAAGAATAAGAGTCAGTGAGTGGCATGAGTGGACCAGACCGGCATATGCCACTCATATGCGTACACAATTTGCACAATTAGATGACACATGAATTGATTTGAATTACATATTTGTATTCACTTCATTCACAGTTGCATATTGACTGATACGTTTAACATCCAGCCTTGTAATAATGTAATAATTGAACCTAGGGTCCAGGAGTGATGCAACATTTCTGCTTTCTTCCTCTGACTGTGGGAGAAGTGCTCCACCAGCTTCTTGCACAGTCCTGTTGCTCTTGAACCTCTGTCATCTTGGAGTGCATTTCCTGAAAGAAATCAAAATAGTTTATTTGAATTGTGTGATACAAGACATTCACCATTACACACACACTCAGAAAAACTCCCTCCACTCACACATACAGTCACACACACACTCTCCCTCCCTCTTTCTCTCTCTCACTCTCCCTTTTTCTCTCTCACCCTGTCACACAAAGACACATACACAATCTACTTACCAATCGTCAGATGTAATCGGTGCCTGAAACACTGGCGCCTGGTCCACTCATTAAGCTGTGCTGCCAACACCATTTTTGATGCGCTGTCCATCGTTATGCAGACATGGTTCTCTTCATGGAGATCCCAGCTAGCAAGCACCTCTCTCAGGCCGGCATCAATGTTTCGCCCGTTGGGTCGTCTGGGAAGTAGGCAGTTTGAAGGCAGTGACCTTTGAGGTTAAAGTCTTCATCAATGAAACACAGCATAAGACTCTTATAGTGCCCCACTGTACGGCTTGACCATAGCTCTGCTGTTTTCAGCCCCGCTGCAACTCTCTGCTTACATTTTCTATACAGCTCCGGTATGTCAACATCGCTGAAATACGTACAGGGCGGCTTGCTGTACCGCTTATCAAGTGGAGCAGTAAATCTAGGCTTGGTCTCCACGCTGAGAGGCATCGTATCTTTCCCATTATGTTATTCCCAGAGTCATTTTACCGTGCTGTTTTTAATTACGTTCATACGGAGTTATGCTTTCAAACATGTAGGTCAGTGTTCGGCTTACACAACACACTGTTTGTCGGCATTTATCCATGCAACTATAATACATTACTTTTTGGTGTTTCTTTAAGTCTTGAAACAGGTGTTCCCCCGTCAGGTAGCAACGCTGGCATGGCAGTTTCTGCACAATACCTGACACTGTGCATCGTCTTCTTTTAAACAAAAGAAATTCAAAATAGCTCCACACAACCGACGTACTGTTCCTCTTGGACACAGAAGTTTCTGCTGTGCCAGGTTCTGTTGAGCCTGAGGCCATTGTTCAACAGGTCGAAACTTGACGTGCCAAATTACTGCCTCCATTATAGACAACGACTCACTCTAGCTTGCATGTTACGTGACAGCAGCCTTTGCGATTAGAAAATCTCTTTTGATCATGTTGCGATATTATCGCGCATGCAATTAATCGTTCAGTCTTTCTCTGTGTCTTCTTATTGAAAAAAAATATATTTTTAGGTTTTTGTGGAAAGAGTAGAGAATCAGGAGACTGTGGGGAATGACATGTGGGAATAGAGCCGCAGGTCTGACTTGAACCTGGTCCACTCGCTTCGAGGACTACAGCCTGTGTACATTGAGCGCGACCTCACTGCTAGGCCATCAGTGCCCCAGACTCTAGGTCTTCTTGAATGATAATCCAAACCTTGGATTTTTTTGGTTGCAGCCCTAGCTTTTTTTTTTCTCATCAAGTTTTGAACTTTAAATATTGGCCTTAGGAAATGAAAAAGTCAAGCCTGTGTCCAAAGAAACTTGTCCTGGCATAAGCTGCGATTTGTCCACACTCATGACATTTGCTCAAGTAATCAGAAAAACAGCATGTCTCGTTATTTCTATTTGAAATGCTCTTTACCAAACATCAAAAGTCTAATGCTTCTAGCTCTGACACCCAGGCATTTAGAATCACACATTTATGAAAAACTATTGATTTATATTTGTCTTGCAGCTCTTGCCTTTGGGTGAGCTCTAATGGCCATATTGATGCATCCTCCTCGATCAGCCAGAGAGTTAATGAGGGGATATTTTATACGGTTTTGTTCCTCAAACTCGTAAAGTCTTCTATCCCCTGTCAGGTGATGTTTTAGTCTTTTGAGAGCCTCTAAAGTGTGAACCAGGATTTATTAGTGTGTGATCATTAGATGGCTGCATAAATAAAAGCATTGGCGGCGACATCACCACCCAAGGTCACACACAATATACCACTCCTTAGTGCTGCTGTTTATTAGGGAGGGCACTCGCTTGATTAAAAAATGATTTAGCTCTGGATCTGGGGCATTTAGCTTAGTTCATTATTTCTATAGAACATAATGGGAGGTATTAAAACATTAAGGTCCTATAGGGGGTGGATGGATTATGACTGGCTGTACATGCCATACATTAACTGCACGACCTGTGAGTCACACTCATTGTAATCAGATTTGATTAATTCAATTCATCTTTTGTGGATGTCAGCATCCTGACACAGTCAAAATCTACTTTACTGCTAGCGGATGCAGCTTCCATATCACAGTAGAATGTCTTCTGAATGTGCCTACTGGAGTAGAGAGAGTGTTGTTGTTCACTGTAGGACTGTCAGCTTCCATTTTCTGGAACATATATCCTTCTCAAAGTTACCCGTGTCTTATTTTGACATTAAATCAACAGAAGCCTTTTCCTATCAGCAGTTTGACACATGATACACAAACAGTTTTTGGCCTGAGTCTCAAGTTTCTGGAGGTCGTAGCTAAAGCACAGAGTTTAAAATTCGACCAAGCGGTTTGTTCAACATGCACGGCTTAAATGCAAGAGGGATTTCACACCAGAAGGCAGGAGAACGAACTCTTGAGGTCGCTTTGATCGCGAGTTCAAAATCTATTACTTTGGCTCAGCGGAGACAAGGAGATCCAGCAGTATAAATTAACATCAAAGGTAGATCAGTTAATGGGGGAAAGGTCTTCTAGGCCCAAACCCATAAACGTCAAATGACTATACCAATGCATACCTGTTTTAATTACGCTACAGAAATAGGAAAAAAAAATTCTGGAAGGAAATTGCTCTTTCTTTCCATGTTAATAATATGCAGCATGAATAATATTCAGAGGTTGAATGATACCAATGGAGCCAATAAGCAAATTTACATGATCAATTAATCAAAGTAATGTTCCTTGTTGTGTCTCGAAAGGTCCAATATTAGAGTTGTAAGCACATATTCAAATGTAATTACCATAACCAGGCCATGGTTGCTTCCTATATAGTGCTCATTTTATTCAACCTTACAGACTTTTCTGAAGTATTCAGGATGATGCTTATAGGGGGATGTCAATGGGATAATTTTACAGTATTATACCCCGACAGTGCTGCAACATAAACATATTTTAGCAAGGAATTTAAAGCTGTAAAAAAAGGAAGATAAGGTAAAAATACAACAACAAAACAATTGTATTGTTGCCCTGAATTACAAAAGCAGGTATGCAGGTTTTTTTTTTTTTTTGCATCCTCTTGCACCCAAAGCTTGGATTTTTTATTTAATAATTTCAGGGGTAGATTTTTTTATTTATTTCTCTGGCTTGTTTGAGTTGGTTGTACACAAAGTGCTGCTCAAGGACACAGAACATCTTCAGTAGACTTGTTATTTTTCTTCCAAAAGAGCCATCTGTTGATTCTGACTAGACAACTTTAGCTTCCAATTAAAATGTTTGCTTTTCCTTCTAAGCCCATGAAAGCAATTGTTTTTGTCTTTGCTACATCCAAAAGATGCATAAGGGGAATTTTGTATTGCACTATCCCACGGCCAATATCAGAGACAATGATCTCAAGTGATTTTTTTTTGCTCCCTTTACTATCAGCAGCAAACAATGATGGCCAATTTTCTCTGAGTTTTCCGGTGCAATCACCATCTTTGTGCAGCAGTATTCAGCTAATTAAGACATACAAACCGCTGCTTGCTTTTAGAATTCCTTCTCCCCTTGCAAGGCTGTGATTGGTTCAGTAAACGTGATGATGGATACATTTCCCACAAGTCAAGACCTTTAATTAACTGTCTCTTGTCATTAACAAGAGCAGCCAGCAATCTTGATGTCTTGCGAGGACACCAAAAACTATAGCCCGCATCGGTCACTACAATATTATATCATCACTTTGGTAAATGTGAAAACAATTGAGATCATGGAGGGGAAGGAAACTAGAGTGATGCTGTTGCTATGAATATTAAACAATCCATCCTGGCGCTAAATGCTGTCCTCTCTTTTCACTCAGTACTAATGAGTAAGCCTTGGAAGTAATTGATGTATCACTGTCATTAACACAGGGGCTGTTCCTTAAATTTGCCAACCGAACTGTTTTGGACTCCAACAACCACTCTAAAGCATTTTTAGGGCATACCCTTCGTTTGCACTTCAGTGTTCTGTACTGAATGTTGAAAGTCTTATTTCCTGGCCAACTATCTGTTAGACTGTGCTGCAGCAGTCTAGTCGTTGGTTCTTAAGAGAAAGAAATAGCTGGTCACTGAAGAAAAGTTTGAAACACTTCCGATTTCAACCAAATTAAAGACAGACCAAGCAATTCTAGATGAGACAGCAACCTACTAAACAAGAGTAGATAGTGTAAATTATGGATATACAGTAAAATATGAGACAAAAATGCAATACGTTCTTCTTCATCTGAAAAGTGGGCTTCGTCATATATACCAGTATTAAATGATGATACATGCTCCGACATTACTGATGCAAAGGCAGCTGCCACCATTACACATTGCACGCAACCTGGTGCTATTGAAAATTTACCCACATTCAAATTGCTGCGTCACTGCTCAAAAGGTGCTGGGAAATACAATACCACGACATGATAGGCTGGTGGGGGCAGTGCCACTTTTTAACAGCTTTTCTCCCTCATCAGTTCATAATTATGCATTTAAAAAATGTATTGTATACTGTAAGGAAATAAACCTTGTGGAGTGCTGGTTTGATTTAAAAGACTCTTTGATTAAAAAACAACTATTGACCAACAGAGATGGGCAGCACGACTCGCTGGCTGTGGGTCTGTACTTCACAACTATCATCATAGGCTGAGAGCTCATCTGTCGAACAGGTAGCAAGCATAGTACACTCTGGACAATGTGGACTTTGCTGAATGCATTGGAAATCCTCACACAAAAAAAAAAAAAGTTTAAACCTCTTATCCTTCTGGGACACCCCACCAAGAAAAGAAACTCCCTTAAAAGTAGAGCTTAAACCAAAAGCCTGACATTGCTGATTCCTAAAACACCAGTGAAAGAAGCAGGCATCAATGCCTTACAGATGCTTTTAGGTATCTCCTGACAGGATCTTTCTCTTTAGCTTTATTATTTAGTTGTAAAATTTAGGATTTTGTAACTTCAAACTTTACTCCCAAGCACTGTTTTGCTACTATAGATCACTTCAGAGAAAAAACCTTCAACGTGAATGGCCTCCTAACTGTTTGTGTGATACAATTAAACAGGTTTACATTGATATAATGGGTCACAATTGGTTAAAAAAATACATAATAGGCAATACATTTTATTAACTGCAATAGATTTTTTAGTTTTATTGTAAAACGCTGTTGGTGCCACAGTAGGCTAGAGTTCCTTTTCCAAACAAACCATGGCTTCAGTGGATGTGGCACTTTATTTTGCTAAACACAAATGGTTTCCACACCCAGGTTAATCTTGTATCACCTGTGGTTTCAGCACAGCACACCTTGGCTACAGTCTCCACCACTACAGCCAACATGTCACTCCCCCTTTACATTTCTAATGAAGGCAAACGGGAGTGTTGGGTAGGGGTAAGTATAGGCACAGAGGGGGAAATTATGTTCCGGTTGTTTCATGTCAGCGTGAGCATCTTCCTGCGTCTGACAGATCGGCCAATTAACCTTATTTACCACGTCTTCCCTCATCGTCTAACGAGCTCCACTGGGCTTCTTTTTCTAATAACGAGCTGCTGAGATCGGGGACTGTCGTTGTGTTGATTCCACTTGCGTTTGTCCTGCAATTATTAAGGTGACAAGACAGCAGCTCATGTGCTCCTGTACAGACTGAGCATGCGGTAGTTCATGTTGTTTTCTTATGATTGGTAAGCCTCATAAGTAGCCATTTAATTAATGCACTATTTATTTGCTGAATTGCCTAATGGTTTTGGTTCACAGGGAATGCATTATTACTGAGACAATTTATCTGACATGCTCTTTACATGATCTTCCTGCACAAGCTTGATTAATCAACTGGGAATCTGATAACGCTTGCCAGTAACAGTGAGATGACAGCACTTTTATTTATCTTTACATTTTATTTAATCAAAAAAGTATCAAACTTAGAATCAGAAATTCTTAAGAACAGGCCATTGTTATCACTGATCTTGTTATCTAGTATTAGCCTGAAAAGATTTGTGTTTGCTGATGTGATGGGACTGACATTGGCTTATCCCAGATGAAGTATTGTCTTAATAATTTGGCTGCGATGTAAACAGATATGGAAATGTAATTACCAACAGGTCACCCCGTGCACAGCCAACCTACGTTCTCAGGTGCCGGTTGGTTGCAAGAACATAAAACATAAAGAAACCGTGGAACACTTGACTATTACTTTTCTGCCACTCTATTGTGAGCCAACAATACATTTTTCCTGCCGGGCGAACATGAGGAGGCTCCTCCCAATAAAGTGACATCAACGGTATTGAAGCGTTTTCCCTTTTATTTACTGGACTTATGCAGAAAGCGATGCTCAAGAAAATTTTAAATTATGTTGTCATTTAGTTTGTGCAGTAGAGATCACTCAAAATCCATCATTACTGTCATCAGCACATGTGGGAGAGCTAATGGCGGGCTACACAAGAACTGTTTGTCAACATTTGTGATTTATTGAACATTAGTTATATTGTGATTTAAATCGAATAGTCACATTGGTGCAAACATATCTGTTGGCATCCCAGAATAAAATAAATAATAATAAAGAAGGATTACATAATTAGCACATCAGTGAGCAAATTTCTCTCTCTCTCTATTTGGTATCAGTTTAGATCTTAACAATACAACGTCATGTGGGGTTTAAATGTACTATCTAACTCAGGTTTCATTCTAAATGTTGCATGCAAGTTTAAAGATGTGTGAATACAAACACAAATGCCTACACTTGACACTAAATGTTTAGTACTTGAAAAAAAAGTTATGAGATTATTTTGCCGGCATTTGTCAGAAACAGTATTACAATTAGAAAAAAAATAATGAAACACTGTGAAGTAATGTCTTGTCCTGACCTCATGTTGGTGATTTCCAAATGACTGAGCACTTTGCAGGTTACTTAGCAATCATAAAAACCCCTGTGACTCGACACTTGTGATTATTTTGTGTTGAGAAAAGTATGTTCTCAATTACACAGACACAGTCCGTTCGTCTGAAGTTACCTCAAACCAAATTCCCACAGTTTTCAGAAAGAAAAGTTCAAAAAGATCTGGTCAAAGTCTCTTCCCATAACTTTATCCATAGTAGTGTTTTTCTCTGTTTTTATGACAAAAGTTTCACCTTAGAAAGCAAAGGGGGGAAAGAAAAAAAAGCTTTGCTCTGGTCATTTGTGATTCATCTATTCAAGTAAGCCTGCCTTTGGAGCTGAAATAGTCTCCGCTCCATGACCTTCACTGGACAAGCATTGGTTTCAGGGCTGTGATTTTCAGGTCCCCACTGTGTTTGCTGTGGATGCCTGTGGAGACACTAATGCAGCCCACAGTGCAGGGCTTTAATATGGTATCCTGAGCAGGTGCTAAGAATCCTCTTCTATTCAACCTTCAGCGATATAGAGGCACTTGAACAATCTTCAAGTTGCAATTTTTATAAAGCACAGGTCTCTCTTGTAAAACAAGAGGCACAGACATTGTGATCCATGATCCATTACAAAAAATAGAGGACTACCTTGTGTTTTGTGTGTGTGCATGTGTGTGTGTGTGTGCGTGCGTGCGCTTGTGTGTGTGTGTGTGTGAGTGCGCTTGTGTGTGTATGTGTGAAACTATTATTTGTCTTCATACCTTTAGTCCTGTTTATGGCCCTTAATGCCTCCCGGGCCTTTTTACCCACGTAGAGGCAGACATTTACAAAGTCAATATACCCAGTTGATGTTCAGTCACAATAGCTAATATATGGCAGTGATCCAAACTAAGTGAAGTGCTTAAGGATCTCGTTATGGTCTCATGTCAAGTTTATGTTTGTGGGTCTCAGTAAGTGCTGTCACTGCAACCAGCCGGCCTCACTGCTGCTGCAGCAAAGCTGACGCAAAGTGTGATTTTTAAATAGGACATCTATTTGCCTCGTGTCCAATTAGCCACATTCATCTGACTCTTCAGGTTGTGTCGTTCACAGTTGGTAAAAAGCTTATAAAGATGCAATGCAGTGCAGACAAAAGTGGGGCTGGTCTTTCTCTGTGTTTTTATGTTTCCCTCCTAGGTCTGCATGCTATGATTGAAAGATGCAATACGCTGTAACGTTGTTCAATATCGATTGCAATAAATAAACACAAATAAAGAGTGCATATTAGCTATTACTCACAGTTTATCTTTCTGCCTTCTAATCTTCTTGTTTTACAGAACACCTCTGTTTGCAACATTTCCCTTCTTAATCCAAATATATATATTTTTTTAATCTAAAAAAGTGACACAAAAGATTGACAATTTGAATCCATATAAAAAAAAACATCATAATGCCGTACTCTTTAATTAACCAGAAGGGGCGTTATCTGTCTTTTGGCCATTTTTGGTTTGACATCAGTAGCTGACGAAGAGACTCGAAGTATTATTTGTATTTATAAGGATGAACAAGGGATGTTTAGCTTCTAAAGCGTATTGCATTCAGATGAGAAAATACAAATCAGATTTTTTTTTTATTTCTAAATTAAAGAGGTCATTATCTATCCCATTTTTATTGTCAGACAATTTAAATCATATTTATCAATAATTGGTCTTCAGCCTTATCTTTTCATACATTATAGAAACTAAAAAAACAGTCTAATAAAATTGAACATTGAACCCAGTATTGTAAAACACATCATTTTGCAGGATTTGTGTATCGTAACATCCCTAAATGTAGGTTTCCTAATACAATAAGTTTGTATTGGAGTTATTGGTGCATTTTGACATGTATACAAATAGAATAAAAACAAGAAAACACAGTCATTTTACTGTCAAGAGCATGTAATAGAAAAAAAAGACATGAAACAAAACTATAAAAACAAAAAAAAAGCATACAGTATGTATTTAGTGTTCGCAAAGAGATGTATGTTTTTATTACAGAGATGTGCGAGGTGTTGCCTAGGTAGCGTACAAAAGTTTACTGAACTTCAGAGACTTAGAATATTTGCATGTTGTTATGTGTACCTTAGTAACAGCATGCACAATGTATTGTTGTATCTATTTTAACACCTATTTCAACCGCTTGGACAGACAGTGGAGTTTTTAAAAATACAATCCAAAGTACCTGCAATTTCTATGAGGTTACCATGGGAAACATGGAGCCAAGTATATATGGCCCAGAATAAGCATGTGCTATGTAGTTTCAAAGTAATAGGACCCTGCCACAGTATGATTCCTGCCAACAATAACGTGTTTGAATTCATGTGTGTATGAGAAAATAACAATACAATATACAATATGTGCACCATGTGGAGAGCACTTAAAGCATCCAGGGGAAATGTTTCTGAAGAATCAATCAATGCAATAATACAGGCAGCAGCCAAACCTTTCTTCATAATTGCTGCCTTTAATGTCTTATTCTGAAAACTTTTTTTCTCCACAATGTCCACAGCTGCCCTGGAACTAAGGTTCCTGACACACTCTCAGGAAGCTCTTAAAAACAAAAGAGCAAAAAGTACTTCAGATCAAATCAAGAGCCTGTGGAAAATTGCCCTCCACTTTCAGGTTAATAGTTATATATTTGCAAACCGTGACAGAAAGTGCACTATAATCCTCGTAGCTCCCCATCTTTAAGAAAGAAAAAAAAAAAGTGCCACCCAGGCACTGCAGAGACATAAGAGAAAATGTAGCATGTCATCATCTCTAATGCAGCAGGAGCCATCTGATAATCAAGCTGGCAAGCTGCACTCACTTGTGTTTGAACTGTGAAAGTTGATGAATCAGACTTGGCTGCACACTTACGACCCCTCCAGCCCTCGCTCCTTTTTTGTCTGTTGCTTGGCCAGGATTTGGGAGCCTCATCCGTCCTATTAGGGCATAGTGCCCTCCAAGATGGTTGCCTCCCAAATGAGCATGCAGGGATCAATTCCACCCATTTGAATTACAAAGAATGGAAACTGCTCTGGATTTCTATAGCACATCTACATAGCACGATTTTTCATTCTTATGATGGATGAATGAGAAGCTACTGTAACTACAACCAAAGCAAGCTTAGTGTAACATATCAGTTGAATATTTCTGCTCTTTGATATACAAATAGTTGAACTGAAGTATTCATTAAGCTACCATTTATTGTTACTTTTACTTTATCATTTCTGCTTAAATCTCAGTTGCTCCTGTAGATCTTTTTTTTTTAAGATCTATTTTTTTGCCTTCCACGCCCCCATTGTAGAGACAGGACAGTGAATAGAGTTGGAAATAAGGGATAGAGAGTGTGTGGAACGACATGCAGGAAATGAGCCACAGGTCGGACCACCACCTCCGCTCATGGGGCGCGCACACCAACCATGACAGCACCAGCACCCTGCTCCCAAAGTTTCTGAGCTGAGATGTTCAAAACTCCAAAATATGAAAAGAACCCTGTGTCTCACCTTAACGTAAATAGATAGTATAATAATCGTAAACGTAAATCCAAAACCATAACATTTCCCTTTCTTTAATTTGTAACTTTTGTCAAGTGTATTAAACCAAACCAGCCTTTATACTAGTTAAATTAGTCATGGTAATGTTCAATACCATATAGTTTAACTTCCAGCTTTCTAACACTTCTTTTAAATGATCAGCAAAGGGATAAGTCCACAGGGAAATAAATATGACTGCACTGAAATTTAATTAGGATATTTATACATGCTGCATCACTTGACTGTGTTTTCAAAAGCTCATATTGATGCTCTTTCCATCCAAATCCACTAACGTTTCTTTTAAAGCACAGAACTCTGTGTGTTTGGAGATCCCCAAGGCTTTCTGGGACTAAGAGACTAAACCGTCCCTGGAAGGCACAATAGAAATCATTAAACCAGTCCAGGTCCTCAATTCCTATGTGCATTTCCAGCTCAATTCAACTCATTTATAGTTTTTCTCTTTGGTTGTATGGCTGAAAAATATTGATATTTTGAGGCTGAGATGAGGCCTCAACTATGCAGGGAATTTTGTCCACATAATTATGACATATAGAACGCTAACAAGCCTCAATATATGACATTGTTTTCATGCTGTGCAACATTGTTTTGTTTAATTGTCTTAGCATAACAATAAGGTTCTGGCTAAATAACTTCATGGCACTAAACGATGTTTCACATAAGCATCTGACCAACCGGAGTAATTTTTTAGAAAAGAGCTTGAGTTTGTTCTCTTACATTCTCACAAACATTTTAAGAATGGTGCTAATCGTCCTCATGTGATAAGCAAAGGGTGAGACACTGCCTCTATTGAAGCTGGGATAAATTGTTATTGGTCCCAGGTTATCAGATACTAACACCTTGTTACACTGCTTGACATCTCATGAAGGCACACAACAAATATTTTAGCCAGGTGGTTCTAAAGGGTGGGGGGGGGACATGAATCCCAGGTCCTTGAGATGTCGTCCCACTCTCCCTCAATTTTAATTTGGTTCTATCCTGTTTGATTTTAAACTAATTTTCCTTAATTGTACTGAACTGCCTCTCCATACCTGCCTGTTGACTCCATGTTATTCCTGTTATTTGCATTTTTACAATTTTGCCCTCTCTGTTCATCTCTGTTCTGTTGTCGTGTTGCTGTTTGCTCTGTCTTTCACAGCACTTTGTAAACATGTGTTTTTAAAGGTGCTATATAAATAAAGCTATTATTATTATTATTATTATTATTATTATTATTATTATTGAGGAGGTTCCATGGGGTATACCATGTTATTTATTTTTACATTGCCATCCATAGGAGTCACAGTAAGAGCAAGTAACCATTTTGGTTTCCCAAGTTGGGAGTTCCTCCACGTGAAATAAAAGGGAGAAACCATATTCATTGTCTGTTTCAGAAACCTTCCAATACCACTTTTGTGTAAGAGAGTTCCATTGACTTTACAAAAGTCAATGGAAGAAAAGTGAAGTTTAACACAGACCAGGAAAGTCATCTTATGGAGGAGGTTTGGGTGCGTAGATGGGTCAAACATAGTTGTATCTTCAATTTAACCAAACGTGAACAAACAAATTATACTGTATCTTCAACCTAAACAGCACTCCAGGACACAACATGTATGTCCCTGTGACGTATCGCCTTAAAAATAAAAGTTGTGTAGGTGTAACTGGGGAACGGAGTGATCCCCGCATTGTACCGTCTTCGGCGGTAGTACAGCGGCGTTACAGGGGCGAGATTGCATCGGTTAAGCAAGTGAGGAAGCTCAGCGCTGTGTGTGTGTGTGCATGTGTGAATGTGTGTGTATGTGGAGCTCCCGCTGTGTCATGCTCACTTGAACTTCAGCAAAGTTTTGAGGCAATGTGTATTCGCAGACTGGGACACTAATATTATGCCGCTGCGGAATCAATATGAATGTCTTAAGGAATAATGACGTCCGATTTCCGTTTTGCAGTATAAGGGCTAGTGATCCTTAGACTCACCAAGTAGTTTAAGTGCCTAGCCTTTACCAAACTGGCACATTTTAAACCATGTGTTAGAGAGACTTTCTGTCGGAAAGTTGCAGAAAAACAACACAATGACACTACTCAGTATGAGATGCTGAGGGGCTTCAAATAAGAGATTGTATTTTACAACTAGCAGGTTACAAATCAAGGACAGCTGTTACCAATTATTAAACATATCTTGGCCATACTGGTTCTAAATATGTTACTCTTCATCCTAGCTCACTGTACTGCCAGGCTTTGAACATAGTGGCCTTTCATTTGAATAAGAAAAATACCAAAATGGCTTCTAAAACATGTGTTTCACAGCATGGTAAGCTTTTTCACAAGTCAGACTTACTATTACAGTATTTTGCATCATGATATGACTTTGCCATAAAACATTTTTTTGGAGCTCATGTCTAATTAGCTATCTATCATCCCTTTCGTGGAAAAAACTGTGATCTTGTGTCAATTACAGGGTACCATAGCTCAAGGGATGGGAGGAGGGGGGTAGTAGTAGAGTTATGTATTGAATGAGACACATTTTTTGCTCATGTTGTTGCAATTACTACTGTTTCTGGGTAAATATGTATTGAAGATACTGACCTTTTGAACTGATGCTCCATTGAAAAGTTCTCGTTATGTAACATTAATCACAGCACAAGTCATGAAAGGAAGGCGTATCTTTTGTATATCTGTAGATGCCTGAATATGTAACTCAACTTATGTGTCACAATTGTAAAAAAGCCCTGGATTCATGTTGTCTGTATACATTTAATTTACCAGGCATGCCTTAAAGTACATCTAGTGCTAAGACAAATCTGACGAAACATGTCAGACTATTACCATGGAAACGGCTCTTTTTTGTGTATCTGTAATAATAAAATTCCCCAAAAAGGTCATGGGAAATTGCAAACGTATAGGTGGACATGTGAAAAGCAATAATGACAGACTACAAGCAGCCCCCCTATCAGAAGAGCTGGGTACATGAGCCATCAGCTACCCTCAGATTAGGTGGTGCCAAAGTGGTGGCCACTGCAAGGCAATCTTTATGTTGGCTGAGAATAAAAAGATAAGTGCAGAAAATGTGGTTTCTGAAGAACTTTTGTCGGAAAAGAACTGCTGCCGCCACCTTTTTCTTGTTAGATTTATTCTTTGAGCTTTCTTGCTTTTATTTTATAGGACTGTGGATAGGTCGGGGATAGGTCGTACTTTAACCTGGGCCGACCGCTTGGAGGACTATCATGACATCAGAGCCCCGGTGCTATTCAAAATTATTATAGATTCAGGAATACATCCCCAAACATATTGGACTAAGAGCCAAAATCATTTCCGGCTGGTAGAATTTAAAGAAGGCTCCATGAAGTCTAAACAGCAACTTGGAAGTCATTCAAAATGTTGATATCGAACTTCCGGGGTTGAAAAGGATGTCTTTCCGAGCAGAAATAAAAAGACTTTTATGGAAATAGTAGTAACTCCTACTGAGCAACGAAATACACCACACTTTCTTTGGAGCATCCATCCATCCATGTTGTTTTCATATTCAAAATGTTGAACAACCCAGTGTCATATTTGTAACATAGTATCACGACACAGGGACTGTTTGGCCTCTATACACATTTGAATGTTTATTTTTTCATCGCAAGTGAAACCATTGTTGACAGATTTCCACATTTCGTGCAGACCGCTTTTCTTACACAGTCTTGAAATCTGAATTGCTAATACTGAAAAATACTGTACATGTTTTTATATCAGTCACCATATTTTGCAGACAGCGTGATGGCTTTTACAGCCGGCCATTTACACAATGACATCAGCCAGACAGACAGACAGCGAGGGAAAGAAAAGGGTGCTCATATTATATTGTCATAGCTCCCCTCCTGGTGTATGGGCAACCTCAGACAGCCTCATGTGCTCTGCCTTCATTTCCTTTGTTCTAATTTCTATTTCTATCCTCTGGACATGATCCCTATTGTCACTCGTCAGCCTCTACGATTGAATGGCCTCGTCAAGTCTCCCCAGAGTCCCCTGCTGCAGAGCCATCTTGGCAGAAGGAGGGGACAGTTGAGGATGCCTATCCGTGCCTTTCCCTTAGAGACACTGGCACTTCTGCCTTCTGCATTACTGTGATTGATTTCCTAGTAGATGGTTTGATTTGTTTGAGCACTTTCGGGGGCCATGATGGTTTAGTCAGTGTCACAATATTGTCACCCCTGCTGTTTGGCCTGCTGTGATCCTACATATTTAGATGACAGAGTTGTTCTTTGTCCGTTGTTTTGTTGATTGCCACTCAAGTGAGATGCGTCTGTTTTCTACATTTTGTCAAGACTAAGTGCAACCGATTGCATTTGTGCAACAACATGTGTGCATCCAACATTGTCATTATTTGGACAGACTGTGTTTGTGTTTAAACAGTAAAGTATTCTAATAGGTCTATTCTGGCTGGCTGAAACCACGTGACAACTTCCACTGTTGAACAATTTAACCTTTGTGAAAAAGCAAACAACTGCAGTTCCTCTAGTGTCCACTTGTAGCCCCCATTAGGTCTCATATAAAAATTCCCATTTTTACCTCAGAAATAGACAGAACATGTTCAAAACCTTCTTGAAAAAAACTAAATTTATATCAGTAGCTCATTTCTGTATGGTTCACACTGTCTGGGGATTTCTTTGGGGGGATAAATCAACAGTTTTTATTTTGCCCAAGAGTAAACCATTTGCAAACATTTCCATAATAATAGTTGTGAAGTTGATTGTCAGGTGGGCATGTTGGTACTCTTTGTTAGAAGGCTAAAGGCCCACCTCAACTCCATCGTTTTTTCTCTAACAAGATTGACAAAATGTTTCCAATATGGCGGCCACCATCTTTCTGCCTCAAAACTCTTATTCAAAAACCAATGTGTGACAACACTGAGAATATGTATGTTTTATCGTCTGTGACTGAAACTTAGCAAAAAAAACAAACGTCAAAGGGGTCCAAGGAACAGTGTACTTGAAATAAATGTCAGTTTAGTTCAGTCTTTCTACTATCTATTATCTAGAAATGTAATATAGAGGAAATATAAAAAAGACAATTATCTGCTTTCCATTAAATTACCCATTTCATATTCAGATGAAAGTCTTTCTAGGACAAGTCTTCCAGCTCGTATCATCACCTCAGGCGTGTTCGCTTTGCCTTTGTGTCTATCTTTAAAAAAGGGTTTCTATATTTTGTCTTAAGCTCTGAATTCCTTTATTAATATTCCTCTAGCATACTAAGAAGGGACACAATAATTATTCTCTACTGTCTGTTTTCTACTGTTGTAAGGTCTTTGACTTTTACCCTTTCATCACTCACTACTCTCTCGATACGATGCTGTGACCGATGCTGTGGTCAGGGGTTTTCATGCCAGCGCCTGTGTATCTCTGCATTCTTTAAAAAACATGAACCCTGCTCCGCTTGTCACTGTTGTCTTCTTGTGTTAGTGCACAGGTGGACAGATTGCGGCCCAGCCTCGCGTGCCCATGGCCTTTTGTTTTGAGTCCCTCTGGACCTCCCTCTCGTGACAGGACCTGTGTTCAGGTGGATACCCAGCCGAGCACCCTGCTGTCAGGTTAAGTGCTCTTGCACATCACCATGGGGACTGCAGACAAATAGGCAAAGAAGGTGTTTTTCTAGGATTGCCTTTAATGGGTCTCTGTTCATGCAGAAGGCTTTCATATCAGATTTAGTTTAGTTATTATTAGTTACTTATGTGAATTTAATTCCATTTTTTTTGTTTAATGCTGTTTGAAGTGTATCCCCTTAGGTTTTGGTGAAATTGAGCTATCTTTCCAACTGTTTTACTATTCATTCATTGCTGTTGCTTGGAGAGTCTTTTGGGGTGGCTGTGGCTCAGTGGTGGAGTCGGTCATCTCTCAACCTGGAGGTCGGGGGTTTGATCCCCCAGCTCCTGCAGCCAGATGTCCAATGTGTTCTTGGGAAAGACTTAACCCCAAGTTGTGTGACTATCACTTTACATAGCAGTCTCTGCCATTAGTGTGTGAATGGTTAGGTGTGACTTGTTGAGTTAAAACTAATTCCATTCACCATTTTTCAAATGTCCATCCAAGAATATAATGCAACCATGTCCGAAGTACCCCTATTAGAATGCCAAAGTATTGCTTTCTCTCTTTCAATTATTCATTTCAGTGGATTTTTAATGTGATGTTTTTGACAGTAAAATAAGAGGAGATATTGTCAAATATATAATGTGTCCTTATTTTGAATAGTTCACACTTCTTGGAAAGCAGCGTGCATGTTGAAGATAAAGATACATTTAGTTAAAACTTTGAGCTGCTTTGTGAACGTTGCCACAGACAAGCTGTAAATCAAGTGCCCACTTTGCCATTTGGTCTGCTTCTTCTTCTATTGTCTGCCGTTTGCTCTGTTCCTTTTGCTCCAGGCGTTTGCTGAACAAGCAGCTTTCCCTCTGCCAATTTCTTGACTGTTGAAAGCCGCAACGCTTCAACACAAATGTTTTCATGAGATAATTCCCAGAGAGCAAAGATTTAATTAAGTGTGCTCGGTTTGTTTTCTGGATCTTCAGTTCATCAGCGCAGTACAATCGGAGAACTAAACGTCCGTGTTTCAAACACTCATTCCAATCAACTGAAACAGGCATTGTCTCTTCACTGTTTGTTTCTCCTCTGGCTCTGGATGTCTTGAGTGTTTAATGAGGGTTTTTTTTTATCCATGAGCATTTTGTTTGATTTTGTACATGACAGGGGTAAACTTGCTGAGTGCAGTGCTGGTAGACAGTCAAAAGTAATTGGCCTAAAATTGAGCCTCTGCAAACAGCAAAGCCAAAAGGTGTACTACATGAAAGTGACCCTCTCCCAGAGGATGTTCTTCATTTACTATTCTATCTCAGTTTGTACGTTGTTTGCAGTTCTTCACCACTGTCATTTCGAGTTCAACTTGCTGTGATTATTATGGGTTTTCAGACGCTGAAACCTTGAACCCATACCCAACTTTCTCCCAACACTTTCTTCCAATAAACTCTCAACTGTAGCGAGGATATGGCTTGGCAATGTGGCAAAAAAAAAAAAAGACAAATTTTGTTTTTATTATAATATTTGATAGAGCTGCCAGTAGGAAGAGACTTTTGATAATGACAGAACACCTACAGAAACTAGAGGGCAAAATAAGCATGGTCTAAAGCTGTTATACATTTATAAATGTCCCTTTTGAATGAAAGATCATTACAATCAGAATAAGAAAAAAAAGTTGTTCTTCCTCAGACACTCTTACACTAACAGAGTGTCAGAAGGGGCTGAGAGCTGAGCTACTACTAATTGCAGCCCAGCTTGTTTTTAGGTTTCTGCATTGGGTTTTTGGTTTGTTTCCCTCTGCTCGTTACTCACATTCATGCTATCCTGAGCTAAGCCTTTTAATTTGGGGTAAAAGACACTTTACCCCAAATTGCTCCCACTGCTTAGTCGGCGGTGTATGAATGAGTATGAATGAGATTAGTTAATTCTGATGGTAACTTTACATAGCAACCTCTGCAATGAGTGCTTGAATGGGTGTGAATGGGTCGGTTTGACATGTGGTGTAAAGCACTTCGAGTCAGAAGACTAAAACAAGCGCTATACAAGCTCAAATCTATTTACAATATGGGTAGTGGGTACATGGTCTGTTTCCGGTGTTAGCTCAGGAGGTGGTTTTCCAAAATTATTTTATATAGTGTTAATTCGTTTTTTTCATATCAAATATGGTGATAATTGTCATTATGTCTGGATAACACTGTCTTCACTACCACATTTCCTACTGGGAACCAATTTCCCTCAGGGATTAGTATTTCTGATTCTGATGACAGAGTGCTAAAATGAATTTAAAAGTGAACAGGAGAAGGTGTGTGATTAGGTTGCCTTTATTTTGCCACACTTTCTTCAGCAGTCTGAGTTCACTGATGTGTTCAATTTTGAATGAATGTCAGGAGTAACAAAGAATCTTGTGTATAATTTCCATGCAAATTCTCTCCAATATTTAGAGTTTGTTGTTTGTTATGAATATCTGTGCACACTTGGTTGGTTCTTCGATCAGTTCAACTCCTATTTGAGAAGTCCATTTTCGTTTAATGCATTTTTGGTTACCCTTTTAATCTCGACATCTTTATGTTTTTTTTTGAGTGACTTTTTGATTACTTTATGATTTTTAGTCAACAGACAAGTGAGAAACTTTTTAATCATTTTGAAGTTCACAGTTTCTGTATGTTATCAGTTCAGTTTGGTTCAAATTTGGGTTACCAATCCATTTCCCTGCACAAAAAAACACATATTCATCTGTTTGTTGAATTTTGCCAGCTGTTTTTTTTTTAAATGAGAATAAAACTACAACCCGCTTTCTACCTCTCCATCTATTATGCAGCTCACAGGATGAAATGGGCCCATGCATGCTAGCGGTCCACTTCGTTGATTGAGCATGGCTGTGTTCACATCTCCCTCTGACCATACTCTACTATACATAAATAGCGCCCTCTTCAAGCAAACTGGGGGACAGAACCCGAGTATGGTATGTCTGTGTTCACGCTGAACATCAAATGAACCAGACTTGAGTGTCAGGTGTACTCGGATCCGGGCCCGGGTCCCTAGTGTGAAACCACCCTTAGTATCAAGCATTGACATCCAGCCAAGCCCTAAGCCAAGCCAGTCTTACAAACAGCATTATTTATTAACAATGTCATTCTCTATTTTTACCAAACAGGATCCAGAAATGTCTGAGTGACAGCCAAACTGTGATTGGCTTCTTAGTAAGAAAGATAAAAACAACATGATATACCCCAGGGGGGCGAGCAGTCGGTTATGAAATGCCTATTGAGCCCCGGACAGACGACAACACTCATATTCTGCTGTCTGATGGAAATAGAGGTTTTATTGAACTTTTGCTAGAAAACAATGACGCACATACCAATAAACTCATACAAAGTAAACAACAGATTTTATGACTATTCTAAAAAAAACACAGCCATCAGAATCCTCTGACATTTCCACCCGACCCCTTCTCACCACCCCCGTACTCCCCCCCCCCCCCTTCCACCTCATTATCGACCCCTCATCTTCCCGTTCAGTCCTTCTAAACGTGACTGGAGGGATCTGTGGGACTTTTCATACACCTGAAACTCAAACATGTACTTACCTTCTTTCCCCCTGAATAGATGTCTGTGTGATTGCATCCCCACTGACCTTGTTATAAAGGGTTAGAGTCATAGCGCGTGGGAGAGATGGAAGGGGGTAGCGGGAAGAAATGGGTCGGCTGTGTTCTTCTCTGCAGGTTTTCTGTCAGGCAGACAGAAGACCAGCGATGTGACTAATGCTGTAAATGTGCTGGCGTGCTTACAATATGGGCTGCCTGAGCGAGCCAAGCCAGTCGGTGCTTTTCTGCCTGTCTTTTCTCCTACACATCTGGAATACTCATCCAAAGAAGCAATTTCAACTTTTGTCTTACTCGGTTTCTCACCCTCACTTAGAGGTGATCGAAATGGTTTGATACAGTGCTATTCTATTTTGGAGTTAAGAGACACAAAGACACTTTAAAAACGTAAAAAAAAATATGTACAGTTTATAAAATACCTTCTCCCTATAATGCCCCAAGTGCCCTTTGTATAATTTCACCAATGTGCCCTGGAGTGTCCCAGTTAAAAAAATGATTTCAATCAATAATTCTTTAAATTATATCATAACTTCTTATTGTTGAGGTTTATGGACATTTCTTTGATATTCTTAAAATCCAGCATTACCTTGTAAGGGATTGGTTTTATTGACTCTGAACATGGACTCATAGAGAGTGATATTATAGATTACAGACTTGTTAAAGCTTTTGAATACATTACATACTTTTCCATCAAAAGTTATTCATTTCATTTTGTGCACCTAAAAATTATTTGGATGTTTTTTTGGTTTTTATAAGCTAACATCCTCCTCTGGCGTAGCTTCACATGTGTGTGTCTTTTGACTTTGTAATATGAAAGTTCATTCAGATCTCCAATTTTAATTTAAAATAACTTGTCTCATTTTGAGATGGAGCTTTTTGTTGGATTGAGTAAAACAAAAAATAACACTCTCTATGAGTCTAGAGGGTTAATTCCCATATTGTTTAATTTACCAAGAATGAACCGAGCTAAGAACTCAAACAAAAACACATTCCTCATTGTTAGAGCTGTAAATGGGGCCAGCGGTTACAGCTGTTGCCGCGCGTAATACACAGCAGGCGACCTAACACCCTTCAAATATCCTCTCGGTGGTGTAGTGGCAATTTTAAGCCCGCGCCTCCAGTTTGACTTGTTCCTGCTGTCAGATTAACTCTCGTCAACCTGTCCAGGCATAGTGAAAGTTACCGATCTGGAAAATGTTTTTGCCATTGTCCCGCAGACTGGATCTTCTATTTCAGGAATAACACAGAATGAAAAGTTCAGCTTGCCAAGAGAAAGAGAAAACCCATCCTATCCATTTCATCTTAAGAAGTCAATTGAGCTCTGATTTTGACATTGGTACAATATGAACCAATTTTTGTAAATGGTCACCCTATTTAACTCATAATTATCACTTTAAGTTGACAGAACAGGCATGTTGTATTCTCGTAGCTTTTGTCCTTTATGACTTTAGGTTCGCCTGGGTTACTATGCTTATTTTACCCCTTTCTTTGCATTTAATATTCTCCTCTAGAGACATGTCCATGGCATGTTTTTAGAGTGAAAAGGGGTTGAAATGCATTAACTGTATTAAGTGTTCATTTAATTCTGCTCCCCCTTTTAACTGGGCAACTCGTACCATCTGTCTCTGTCCAAAAAAAAACATTTATTATTTATTCTTCTTTGAGAGCACAAAAGTGTTTCCAGTGACAGAGGGCAATATCAAAATGGGTTCTTTAAGTGCATCCATCCCCCCCACCCCACTCGTTTTCCCTTTGCACACTTCAGGGCATCCTGTCACTGCAGATTTGTTTTAAGGAAAAATTGGTCCCTTTGTGACAGTTATTGCTTTCTTCATTTAGCCCTTGTTAGTCTATTAGGATGACAAAGCACAGTTTCCACTTATTCCCTCAAGCTTTAATAGCATCTAACCATTTATACGGCAGAAAGAAACACTGCTTAAATCATGGACCTCTAATAGAGTAACTGAATATTGCATAAATATACATCTCACCGAAATAATATCAACGTCCAGCCACAAAACAAAATAAGTTAAAATGTATTTTTCTGCAATTTTCTACTGCAGCCGAACAGAGAAAAAAATACATGACCATTAATATGTCTTTAAAGCTACTTATAATAAATCCAGTGCCTTTGTTTAGTGTGTGATGTGTAGCACTAGAGACAAACAGCATAAATGATTACACATTAGCAAGCAGCAGTTAGGTGGTGAAATAAAGGTCTTTAAATCTGCTGTACAGCACACACACTTAGTAACTGTCTGATAAATGTAAAAGAGAACTCTGACTGAAGCCAGAGCCCTTTTCACATGGGATTGGTATTATCTGAGGACCTCATGCCATTTCAATATTGACCCCCCTGTGTCTCTGTTGCATTCACGTGGAATAAGGAAGTCTACTCGAGTTTGCTGACATTATCCCCTGGACATGATGGCCAAAGTTCTGTGGAGCGTTTGCTTCCGAATTTGAGTATTACTAGGAAATCTGTTGAGCCTACTCAAATACCACAAAAAACTTCTTTACTGCATTGACTGATTTAATCTTACCATTTCTGAAACTGTCTCCATGTTTTAAGGCAAAATGCCTCTTGAACTTCAGTCGTAATTTTTATCACAGTCTGCACAACCTTTGACCAGGAAAGAGCCACAACACAAAAGAAGAAGTACATGTAGGTTTTGACTCCATCGATCAACCGATCAAATTTAGATCTCAGTCATTCTGTGTCAATTTACATGCAATGTGAAGCTACGGGCTAGCTAAAGCGTGCTAACATTAGCCTGATAACACAACAATGCAGGCCACAGGTATTTGCAGCTTGAGCCATGGACAATTTTGTCCCCAACTTGCTCTTAATGGTGCTTGATTATGGTGTGTGCTAGTTGATAACTCCTTCGTATGAACGCGGGGGGGGGGGGGGATGTGTCGCTTGGGGAGAGCGGAGGCTTCACTATGAAGGAGGTGTGGCCAAACAGCAGTTTGTTTTGGTTTCATGCTGCTGCTCAAGGGCGACATCTACTGGATCAAAAAGATGCACATTCTCTCTTAAACCTAACCTCACTTTTACAATTGAATATACCTTTTTTATTTTTTTAAAGATAAAGTGAGGTAGAGAATACCTAACAGAAATGAATTATGAGGTCACATCAGCATGCACAACATGACATTTCCTTTGTGTTTGTTTCCTATAGTTGAGGACACATCATCTCACTTTGTTTCTGCCTGTACACATACAGATCCACATCCACGGCACATCTCTCTCAAAAGTGACAAATTACAGCAATTACCCTGATGAAGTTCAAGGATGACACCATTATGATGATGTAATAATGAGCCCAGCCCACCTGACAGCTTCTAATAGGAAAATGCCGAAGGACATTTCCGTGATGAATGAGTGTACTTCCTTGTGTATTGGCCTTTTTAATATGACTCAACTATAACTTGAGTCTCAGTAAACCATCCCTCTGGGCTGCAAAAGTTCAAAAAGCTCAGGTCAGATATGAAAAAGTTGTTCAATGCAAAATAAAGAAGTAATATCCTGTCAGGGGCTATCTTTAGATTTCTAGATGAGATTGATAAAGCATTATGTACTAAATTGGATTTGAAGAGGGTAAACTGTCTAAACAGTGTCTTTCAAACAGATTAAGTTATAAGCTGCAATATTACTCAGATTTAATAACATCTAGGCACATACAATCATCTTTTTATTCCTGAAATGTCACAGTTTAATACTAATACAACTTTCCAGGGTTATCTGATTAAGTGTTCTGTCAGACAACATGCAACAGGAACCTATTAAAAATCATAAGGGTCTCTGGAAATGTAGCCCAAAACAGCAAAAAAGACATTCATAATGACGCTGAGAGTCTTAAAGCATTTGATAAAATCTGCCTAAAAAGTAGATCATCATTGCTATTAGAAAACCTATTTCATAGAACAGCTAATTTTGCTGTTGTGAGCATTTCTCCAGACTCTGAAGGTCATCAATAAATTGACACCTGTACCTGGTTCATCTGTAAATGAAGGGCTAGTGTTAAAGTGTAGTGCCGTCGTTAATAGCACCTTTGAGCCGTCTGAGTCAGAAGCAGAGGAAGAAGTATAAGCCCTGATATCTCAGACATTCACTTTAACTGGTCTCTAAGGTTGGGAACAAAATACTTTGCTATCCATATCAAATTTAGCATTTAGCATATTATCTATTTGTTCCTCGAGCTGCTTTTTGGAGTTTGTAACTGGTTATGAAATAGTTTCAATGCTGATGCGTGTTATTGATTTCCAAAAACAAAGAGCATTAGTCAGAAAGTCGATCATTTATTTATAGTCATATTTATTCCCTCTTACCACTGCTGCTGTGCCAAAGCAGCCCTTGTTGACGTCTTTCAAAACAAATATTCACATTGAGAGATTGAACTGGCAGTTAAATTGTCATGACCGTGAGTCATAAATGTATTCAAACGTTTTCTTATTATTGGGTCTGTCTTTGTGCTGCGCAACAGGTACCCGCTCGATGACTGGAAAACGTTGGCGGTCGTTTTGTGTGCGCCGGTCAGCGATTGGACCGAGGCTGGTGCTGCGAGCGTATTGGAGGAGAGGCGAGGGCGCCCGATTCAAAAGGGAACTGCGAAAGGAAAACGCTCATCTCCTTCTTCCTCACCTCCAAGGAGAGGAGAGAACTTTGTGTGTTTGTTAGATTAAGATTTTGATCATGCAAACAATGCTAAAGTTATGAATAGTCATAAACAGCTGAAAAGCTACTGTGTGACTTTTCTACGATTGGTTAGTGGAATCAATTTATTAATAAACGTCTGTCCTAGGCATGCCCAATCAAAACCTGAAACCAGTTGAGTTCACAGACATTTAAATATTTCCTTCTGAAACGTGGTTCTAATACGATAAGATGCTTACTATCATAGACATAAGACCCTGACTTACATAGTTAAAGGTTTTTGTGGATTTGGGCTTCGAGTGGCTTTAACATATGCTCGACAAAGTAACAATTTTATTTTCTCTTTAGAGATTATTGCTGCCAGGAAATTTACTCAGAGCATCAGTGCTTTGACCTACATACACCCACTTAATACTATTTTCTTTTTTTTTTTTCATGGATCTCTTTTTATCTTGCCTGATTTGTTTTGTTTTTCATCTTTCTCTTTATCCAAGCATTACCGTGCAATGTCAATACTCAAATGGGCTTGTGCCGCGGTACTCACCGGCTGCCAGGAAATTTCTGATACGACTGTGAAACCTCTAAAGTGTTTGCCTTTAACAGAATTTCCTCCGACTTCACAATGATATCTCAAGTCCATTAGCCTTAGAGGTTTGCTTCAGTTTTATTAGGAACACTTGAGAGCCCCCCCTGCTGTGGAGAGGCCTGCAGGACCAGCTGAGAGTGTGGGCTCAGGCAGCTGGCGGCCAACCTCCAGACCCCACGCTGCTCCTCTAATGGCCCCGACGGCCGCCTCGCTGTCACGGCCTTCGTAAAACAATCTCCCGGGGGAGAGGAGGCCCCAGCCATAATACCGAAATGTGTGTACATATTCAGCAAAAGGGGAGCGCCAGTGACAGCACATCAAATATGAATGACCTGTCTGCTGGTCCACTAATGTGTTTGTTCATAAGTGAGCACATTAAGATCCGGGATGGAGGAGTGTGCGGGTGAACTGCCCTGAGGATTTCTGTTTTCATCGAGTGAGTGATGATTATACAATGAAGACATTATGATGCTGTACTGCATTAGAAGCCTGTGTCAGTCTAAACTTGTATTTAAGATCTCTACAGTTTAAACCAAACGTGTCTTTATAAAGCCTCTGTCATAGTATGTTTATAAATTTACAAACTTACTATTGTTACGGCTGTATGTTTCCCTGTACTGTTTGTCCCTGTTCCCCTTCTGTTGCCTCCAGCCGCCCAGGTGAAGCTACTAATGACTCAACAAGGTGCACCTGGCCTCGGCACTTAAAGGACCAGTGCTGGTTTCAGGAGAGAGGCTTTTGGAGTTGGAACTGCTGTGCCTCTCAGTCAGGGATCGTCTGATGTGTTTTGTGAAATGAGTTTCTCACTTGTTCTTTGTTGTCATTTGGTCTGTCTACTTATAATAAATCCTTTGATTTTGACTTTGGTAAGGTGTGTACTGTGTTTTATTGGGTCTACTTGTGGGTTGCTGATAGCCCCATAGGGCCGCCTTATGGTGGAGCGTAACACTATTCTAACTCAAAGTCGTTCACATTGGTTATTCAGGCTTAAGCAGATACTTTATCCATAGATTCTTTCCACACTTTCTTCAACTAACATGATATGTCCGTGTAGGAACACGATTCAATTCAATTATAATTGTTAGCGCAAGTATTGTTGATATAGTACGCTATTTTCTCTATTCTGTTCTTAGGTCTTGCTTATTTATTTATATATATTTTTTTAAACTTATAATGACACTTTGCACTGCCTATCAGAGGTAAACAAGCTTGTAGTCCGCCATCGTTGTTGCTGCTTTTTCAGGTACATGCACACTACACAAGCTCAGTTTTTCCTTTCTATGCGTCATAACTTTTTCGTTCACTTCTAACAATACTGTTTGATATAGGAACATTTTTCGATGGAATTTGAGTAGACCTTGTTTAGGTGTATGGTATCAATTTTGCAGCAATATGGATACTTTGCACGTTCAGTCAAAAACATAAACATCAGTGCATCCCAGAGAACATGTACACTGATACAGGTATTGGCAAAACGCCTTCCTCTGGTAGATATTATGGTCAGGGTGGACTTGATGTTCTAAAGAGCAGTTTACTTAAATAAAAAGCTGTGGTTCAAATTATTCCATGTTTGTGTGGACAAGGCCTGGATTACAAGCATGCGATATGGAGTCCTTGTGGCAGTGAAGTGCTGGTGGGGATGTCTCACATGCAGGACTGGGCTGACCCTGACATCAAGGCTGATTTAAGACCTTCCTGTCGGCACTTGAATGCACCGCACTAAACACAAGAACAAACAATCAATACTCCCAACTGCATTACTACCAGAGAATGATGTAACCAATGGCTGCTATTCATCAATGCTAAAATGTGGTCCACTGAACGATGGGAACAGACAAAATAAGATCACCTCCCGGCTTCATTGCTCAATTATTCCTGAATATAATGAACAGTGAGAACATGTGCTTCCATTTTCTCTCTCACTTTTATTAATAGAGTTATGTTGGCATGGTTACAATGTGACCGCCTTTGCATACACAGTAAAGATGATTGCACAGCTGTGTACCAGCTGGTTCTGGGTCAATATGTGAGAGACTCCATGATTTAAGCGGTTATAATGTTGGAATACTTAAAATTGTGTTTTCTTGGTCTTTAAGTCTGCATTCTATAGCAACGTTTTGTGTGTCTTTTGTCCTTGCCTCCTTGTTTGATTTGTTATTAAATGGAGTAAAAGTGAGATTTTGTCAGGTGCTGCGGGTCGTCCCGTCAGACCCGCAGCTACACTGTCACAAAACAGACGGACCTTTCAAATCCACAGGTCTGCAAAAAACCACAGTAATAAAGTCATTTAAGTTTACGTTAGTGCCTGTTACAGACCGAGAGAGACAAGCCTGTATGTTTTCATTTAGTCCTGAGGTGTGGAGTGTTTGCTGTCAGCTCTACAAGCAGGCTACTGCACAATGACCGACACACATAAATGTCCCAAACACAGCAACATAATGAGAAAATCTAAAAATACAGACACAGGCCATGGTCTGAGCAGATACAGACGGTTATCAGTGATAATAAAAATAGAGATTATTTTGTCTTTACCATAATTTTTTTTGGGGGGTGGAAATCCTCCTCATGCTTTGTTTATGAGTTAGTCGGCCTATGTGTTTAGTGACATTTCATATTTTACCATCATTGTGTTCAGGCTGGTAAATACAAGAAAAATAATAATGTGGGTGCCCAGGGCTTGTTTTTTTTGTAAACATGATATCATAAAGGTCTTGATATACTTTTACTTTGTACATTGTAGTTTACATTTCTGGTATTGTTAACTCCCTATGTGCTGAAAAACATTTGGACTGTAAATTCTCAATTAAATAGCTTAGACTCAAAAACTCAGCACAATGTATCCTCAGCTTTACGTTTAATCTTTAAGTAAATGTTGAGCATTGTTAAGTATCGTGATATGTACCGTATCGTGGGGTGCTTGACGAAACCCAGGCCTAAAAATATAAAGATATAAATAAAACAAAAGATTCCTAGACTCAATCACATATGCAGCCTAGTAGCAGTCCACTAGAATATTCTATATATTGCACCTCACATTAAACCACTACTGCCCACATGCCAGACAACTATTGTGCTTTCAGCAGAAATGCTCCTCACACCTCGTTGCTTCCATCTGTACAGAAACGCCGGCAGTTTGCACAACATGCACATGCCAGATGCAGGCATTACTGCTGGACTGATACTCCACCTGTTCAAACAATTGTTTGAAAGTTTCTCTCATTAGACGTCTTCACACTTTTAAAAAATAACAGTTTTCTATATGCAGCACAGATCAAAGGGGAAAGTGGCGTCCCATCGGGCGATGTCTAGGAATATTTTAATGACTGACTAAAACTTCAGAACATTTTTCTTTTAAATATGAGTTATATTTACGACCATGTTTATGTTGGCATTATTCAGAGCTATTATTTAATGAAGTGTTTATGCATTTAAAAATAACCTTTACTTAAAAGGAAGTTTGCCTAAAGGGAGAGAACAATACAAAGTTTTATTTATTTATGAACGCTTGTGTGTTTTGCTGAAATAAAAAAGGAGGTTATATGCTGGTTGTGAATTTAATACTAAAAACAATGCATAAAAACAATGAAAAACATTAATAAGGTATACAGTGTAATCAAGGGACAAGTATTGGATGTGAACACAGGAGAGTGGGATTTGTGTTTTGCTAAATATATTTTGACCAGGGGCCTTGCCCAACGAACTATTGCAAACTTTGAGACTGCTAGCACCTAGCATATAGCTTCACTTTGTGCACGCAATATGGACTTTACGGCTGTTACATTAGAACTCACAATGGGTGGTTATGCACAAAGCTGTTAATCATTTTGTGAAATATGTCCCTGACATATTTGAGATGATTATGAAAAACTGACCAATGTCTTCGTTGGTTAAATAGGAATTTAGTTTCAGACTAATTGACTAAGGAAACACAAATTTGAGCACAACTGGGTCGTCGCTGGCGTAGCAGTTAGTGTCCGCCCCATGTTTGGAGGCTATTGTCCTCCAGGCTAGCGCCGCAGGTTTGAATCCGACCTGTGGCTCCCTTCCCCTATGTCATTCTGCAGTCTCTCTCCCCGATTTCTTACACTATTCACTGTCCTGTCTCTAAATAAAGGCAAGTTATTTTGATTTCTCGACGTATGACGCATCATAATTTGAAGCTTTTACATTTTTCATATCTGCTGGACTCACAGTATGCCTGCAAAGTACAGTACATAGAATAACAGCCCACAGCCTCATCTGTATTTGTCTGTGTCTGTGTGTTTGTTTCAAAACGTATGTTTAAATAGCATCAGTGAAAATAGAAAATGTGTGTTCCAGGTCGTCTTTCACACAGTTTGAGTCGACGCTGTTAGCAATAAGAAGAGGCGCCGTCCCCTGAGTGAGCGCTGCACCGTGGGGATTTCACGAGATAACACAGGGATTTTATCTTAGCGTGCGATATCCATCAACTGCTCAGACATGATAAACCACATGTATTTGTTATGCAACACTGGTTCTTGTTTTTCTTTTTGTCAAGCTGCATACAGTGTGTGCTCACACACTGAGTGTGTTTGGGGGAATTATAAACTGACAGATCAACAACAAGGATTCTTGTTAAATTCCTTACACTGCATTCACACTTGTTTAACATTCAGCTAAAAACTGCTCACAGATAGGGGCTGCCTTCATTTAAAAAAATGGCACCATATCCTTAAATGAAACAACCCCATTATTTGTAAATCTGAATACAAATGCTATGATAAATGTCTGACAGGTAGTATATCTCCTCTAATTGGAGGTATTTGAAGATGTGACTTTTTTTATTTTTATCTCCTACTAGTGATTACAAGCATGTTCTGCCCTAATCCATTGACTTTTAAATATCGCTCTAAGAGGCAAAGAAGATGAATGTTTATTGCCTGTAATCCCTGACTGTGATAGATGAGCGCTGCCATTTCCTCTGTTTCCTCCCAAAAAAAAAAAAACCTTGTATGCAAAACACTGTTTGATATTCTGGTGGGATCACGCTGTCCTCTAGAAATTAATCTTTTTTTTTTTTTCTTCCACCAATAAGTGTCAAGTCATGTTTTCACCTTCATAAAGTATCCCTCATGTCGACATTGACACCTTCTTAGAGGAGCATCAAGGCTGTGTCCGGGTGAGCTGTCACCAAAGTGTAAAGGATGTTGTTGTAATCGCTTTATAGCCGGAGTAGCCACATGGCTCTGTTAGAGGAAAATGGCTGAGTGTACTGTACGTATTTCACTCCTGTACAAATGAGATGTTCTGATTTATTGCGGCCTATGAGGAACCGTTGTGTATATCACTGCACTTCACATTGTGTTCCAGCATATATAGCAAGAATTTCCAACTGCTCAGCTCTATGCAAACCATAAAGCACTGCTTCTGATTTGCGAGCGTGGTCATGAAAGGATATCTTTACATTACACACAACTATGCAATTAATTAAGCCTCAAGAAACCTTTAAATACAAGATGAATTAGAAATGAATAAAAAACATTTTTACACTTTTTTCCAGTATCATCCAGTCCTAATGTCTGTTCAGGGCTTCTGTATAAAACAATCATTACCTCAGTACTTTTTAATGATTTAAACAATGCAGTGTTGTCTTTATCGAGGTAGTACACAAGTTAATCAAAAATAGATGGTCTTTTTTTTTAACTCATAGCTGCTAAACCAGCAGGTAAAAACATCATTTGCCAAGTGAAAGGAGGATCAAAAAGAGGCTGAATCAAACAGATACAAAATATTTTACTGATTTTTTTCACTTTTGTCGAGTTTCAAAACACATGAAAACAGACACGCACACCTCAACACTTCCCCACAGGAAGGTCGCCGGACACACCACCCTGCCCTGTGGCCTCTCCGCTCTGCTCTCTGTAACACACACACAGCTCCTTTCACGTCACAGTAGACCGATCTCATTCCCAGGAGGTACCGTTTAGCATCTGTTGAAGACAAACAAAGAGGATAATAAAGAAGAAGACCTGGTTGCCGTGCTTTTCTCTTAGTCCAGATTGCCCCGAGGTGGAAACCCATAAATGCCCACCACAAAATAGAAAACAAATGAGACAGGGCAGAGAGGCACTTCTAATGGGTAATAAGTTATAAATGAGGTGTCATGTTTGCACCATTCTCGAATCAGAATGTTGAATGTCTTTAAAGGTGTAATATGCAACTTGATGACCATTAATATAGCAGATAATATAGCCTTAATTGGGCTCGGCAATATGGCCTAAAATTCATATCTGGGTACCTTCTCTCTCTATAGATCTTGTGACACGGCCTCCTCCCAGCATTAGGTCATGTTTTTGTGTTTGTGCATTTTTTACTGTTTTTTTTATTTTGTCATTTGTTCTTAACCTCGTCTCTGCCTTTCAGATCTTGCTCCTCATGTTCCTGCCTTGTGTGTCAGCCCCTCCCTGATAACCCTTACCTGTGTCTGGTTATCCCCTGATTGTCTGTGTATTTAATCCCAGAGTGTTCTTCCTCCTCTTTGCCAGTTCGTTGTGCTTCCTTCATGTACCTCGTTCCAGCATTTTTTTGTATTCATCTCCGTGTATGATCTTCTTGACCCCTGCTTTTTTTGCCTCACCCCTTTTATATTTGATTGTTTTTGCCGACCTATGTGCTGAACTCTGCCTGGATTAAAGGACTGTCTTTTGAACGTTGCCTCTGAGTCTGCGATTGTTTCCATTATCTGTCTGTCATTGTGTCATCTTGATTTTTTTTTTCCTGTAAAGATTTAACCAAAAAAAAATATTTCCAAGCAGAAAGATAAGGAAATTAATATTAAGTCGGCACACCAGAAGCTGCTTCCATTAACATTAAATGGAATTTATCACCACATGTGACGTTTCAGACCCCTGGCCCTCCATCAGCCCTTCATCAGGTTCATGTCTGATGAAGGGCTAGGGGCCCAATACGTCTCATGTGGTAATCATTTCCATTAAATGTTAATTGGAGCAGCTTCTGGTGTGTCCAGCACCCTGTACTCAACGATTCGGATGCTTGTTTGATATTTTTGAATGAAATAAATATTCCCTACAGACAGGAAGAGGTGGAGGTGGTGTTTACCTTTTGTACCTGATGCTTTTTTTTTTTCTGATCGGGGTTTCAATCGGTCAAGGACGCTGTGGACACTTTGTACTGTCGAGACGTTGATGAACACGTTGACTGCAGCTTTAACCTACGACCTTTCTCGTCTTTTTTTTTATGGCATACATGTCTTCACGTGTACGTTTACTGCAGTTTCAGACTGCCTCTGAATATTAGAACTTAAATTACTGCAATGTTTATTACATGCACTCTTTATTGAGACTATTAAACAGATGCCGGTTTAATAATGTGGCTATTGTAAAAATGATTGAGGTGTTTAGTTGCTCCACTAGCTCATGTAGAGCTTTGTCATTATTTTCCTCTTTCTGTGATTAAGTCCCTGTCAGTTTTGACTTAATTTAGACCCTCTGCTGCGTCTACAGCACATTTAAACATCAGGTGGTGAGGCGTTGGAATCTTTGGCAAATCACTTAGGATCATTTTGTTAAATTACACAAATGTGAAGATGTTGACAAAATTCAGTAGAACTGGATGGCCAGATTTTCATCCGGTTGTGACAGCATAATATTCTCTTTTACCTTCTGCATTTCTGAAAGTGGGCTTACACACATTATATTTCATGGCTTTGCTTCTTTATAAGATAAAACAAAAAAAAGAACCTTTATAAGTCAAATGTGAAAATGATTTTAACTCAAAGTTAAAAGCTTAATGTGTTAACCCGGAATCTCAATTTTATACATGTACAATATATTTTCTTTTCAATTAAACGCAGGGCCTTCATTATTCAGGATGTGTGCACGTGTTCGCTCAAGGTCATTGAGAGTACAAAGTTTCCTTTTTAAGTCATGTTCAAAATTGACTGGGGCCGGAGCAGGCGGGGAGTTGGGGCTCTGCATGATCCGTGGACCCCCTCGAGAGCCCATACCAGTCATCTTCCAGATTGCTAAGGGCATTTTAATCAAACCCTCCAAAACTAAAACCTCAATCGCACACATGCACTTACTCTCTCTCTCTCTCACTCACACACACACACACACACACACACACACACACACACACACACACACACACACACACACACACACACACACACACACACACACACACACACACGCACACAGAGGCACAGAAAGAGAAGGGGCAGAAAACAAGAAAACATCAGCATAGTGACTGGCTCTTTTTAATCATTTGAAAGGACCAATGCATGATGCAAGCAAGTACATGCAAATTAAATACAGTGAATTAATTGCTGTGCTAGTTTACAGTACACTCCTAAAATTAGGATAGTTCTCTAAAATTAATGAGGTGGCAGTTTAGGTGGTAAAAGTAACACCCTGCATGAGGCTTTGCTGTTGCGACATTCATGTGAAGACTTCCTACTATGGTGTCGACAAACATGCAAACTCCACGAGACACATTCACCACTTTGATTCATTTCTTATCCGACTTGGCACCATTTCTACTGCCGGCACCTTTATTTGAATTTCAACCAATTTCATTTTGACATCAGATAAGAATAAACAAGGCTCATTAGCATCACTCTAATTAGATCTCTGGCATGACTCTGTAATTAGTTCTAAAAAAGCTCTTCTCAGATCTCCCAAGTTACATCAAAAGGAAAGCTTTCTCAATTAAAAGTCAGAGTACTAGGCAATTTTCCCTTTGTTTACCTTTTTCTGGAGTAACAGTCTCCCTCAATATAAAGTAGTTGACAGCCAACATCCGTAAGATTTCCATATTACCCCGCCCACTAACTGGTGGGTTATTTATTTTGCCTTTTTTTGACACACTTTTACATAATACAAAAATCACAGACCTAATGGATTAAGTTAGTTTTTTGGCAGATGTTTCTAATCAAGGAAAGATCAGGACATACCCCAATGAAATGGACTGAATCGGTCCATGTCATATTTAATGGCGTGGCCGTCATTTTGTTCAAAGACACTTTGTTAGGGATTACACTGAAGGGCAATCAGAATTTGGATATGCTGAGGACATAGACAGCAGGCCAGAGGACAAAGACTGGCCAGCTGTATGATAATTTAAATTATAATGTCTGTCCAATTTAATTGTAACACTCTCTTAATGTGTGACTTTTTTACGTTTAATGACGACATTCAAAGAAGCCAAAATAAGTCATTTTAATAAATTTATACTGTTTGTTGGTAAAGTAATACAGAAAATGACCCCAGGTCTACCATTTCAGATGCAGTCCAATGGCTTTCTTGGTGGGTTAATGAAGAGGCTTCGTTTGATGTATTTTTGGTTCAATCACAATTATCTCTCTGAATATTTTAACCAAATGATCCAACATATACTCTATCCAACCTTCAAGTCTGTTTTAGTGTCAGTCTCCTAAAAATAACATTCACAAGATCAGTCTTAGTTAGATTTTGCAACAGTTGCGTTTGATTGTCAGTTATTCATGAGCCTTTTTTTTTGTTGTTCATGATGACATTGTGACAGAGTAACTGACTTCACAATCATAAGGCCTGTATCAGTCATGGTAGTAAAAGAAAAGAAAAGATGCTGCTGTTTTGTATCTTTAGTCCACATAGATTGAAACGTGAGGCCAAGAGGAATAAGGGATCTTTGAGTGAGCCTTTCTATTAATGGGATAATTATTCTGTCAGTCAAGCCCTTTGTCTTGCCCTAGACATGTCATGGTTTTCAGATGTTGCTCCCAGGGCATACACACCAAAGCTGTCATAAATATGATTTGTTGAGAGAGGCCTTTTAAATATGAAGTGCCCGGCAATATTTAAGGGGAGGACAGCACATCATTCAATGACATATCGCACCAAAGTGGAGGGTTGCGAGACTTGACATTTGTCAGCAGGCTACTCTATTATTACTTTCCTTCTGAAAGAGCCATCAGGAAGGGAACATGTTCAAGAGAGTGGTCAGAGTGTGTTTACCCTGAATTATCCTTATGCCCTCTGTACGCATTTACCTTGACAGAATTCATGGCCAGCCTGAAACGTCTTACAGTCACTGTTTACACTGAAACCTCTGTTGACCTGCATTTGTGAAGTGTCCGTTTGACTATTGGCAAAATATTTTCCCAGTATGCATTCTGAGGTCTTTGTTCCCTCCCAGATTTAATTTTGGGCGTTTTGCCTTTATTAAAACAGGACAGAAGATCCGCAGGTAAGACTTGAATCCGAGCCGCCCGATTGGAGGACTACTACCTCTGTACATGGGACATGACCTAACCGTTAGGCCATCAGCATAACAGAAGAAAAAGTAGCAGAAGGAAACAACTTACAAAACCATTATACTAACTACCTATAATAATAGATGGAGCATTGGCTGAAGGATACAAATCAGATATGGGAAATCGGTTGCTAACATTGCCCAAGGACACTACATGATTAAAAGATCCATGAACACGTATTATCACTGCTTTGATCATTTGACTTAGGAAAGATATTGCATCAAATCAGATAAACAGCCTGGTTTGCATAGTGCACAATACAAATAAAATTCCAGCAAGACAAATGTGTGTGCTGCAGGTAAATAATATTTTGAATGATGAGGAATTATGTGGCGTACAAATTCTTTCCAATTCCAGTTGGAATATCCAATCTCATTTAATTGTGAGGATAACAGTGTGATTCATATCCCTTAGCAACCTCTCTCTCTTTCCCCATAACAGCAATTTATTTTTCAAGGGTTTTGGTCTGGTTGAAGACAATATTTCATTGGATTCCAAAACCCCCCAGTTCCAGTGCTTCTGTCCCAAAACACAAAGTACCATGAGGCCTGGTGTTTGGAAAGGCTGAGTGTCCTGGACAGAGCAAATTGGTTCATGCTGACTTAAAACCAACATCCACATGGAAAACAAAAACAACGTTACATCTATTGCATATGAATAAGGTTATGTGAATGATTCAGGCATTCAAAAAATAAATAAACAGAATATTGCTTTCACTTGCAAAAAAACACTTAGGAGAAAACCTCAGTGAATGTGAACTTGAGATGTAACAAATGGTATCAGGTTAAGACAACATTCATTGCTCTGCCAGAAAAAAACACAAAAGAAGCTAACTAACAAAAATTATGAACAATCCTAATCAAGCTTCATCTGACATTTAGACTGGGGTGTTTACCAAAAAGCCTGAGAGGGACAGAAAATGAAGTGGAGATGGGCTTTTGTTTGATGGGACCATCGCTGAGTTTTTGGCCATCATTTTAAATGTCATGTTTGGTGTAAATCAATACGTCAAGACAGGCCTGAATCCTAATAAACACAAATCATTGAATCCTGAAGAATAAGATCAGGATGAAGTCGTTGAATCCTGGAATACATCTATCATCAGACAGTAGATCTGTTCTACTAGCGAATACGAATAACGTATTAAACATGTCATTTATTCTTAAAGCTCTCATAGGCAAAAATGTAATTAGACAATCAAAGCAAATAAACCCTAGCCAAACCTGAACCGTATTTAAAAAAGCATATTAAGACAATCACAACAACAGAGTCATGGCATTAGAATGCATGATTACAGCTAATTTCACAGCTGTCAATTAATGAGTGAATGATAAAAGCAGAGATGCCCCCAAAAGCGATTGTGTATTAATTGAGAGGCCAAAATTGTTTTTTCTGTATGCAATTAGGATCCCCCTTGTGTGTCAGAAGAGAGGAATTCGGAAAGAGCAATGTATGTCAGACAAAAAGAAAAGTAATTACACACCAAAGGTTCAAAATAGCTGCACCTCAGGCTGTCATATGCAAACCTTTTCGAACCGCAATTTGGTTTGATTTCAAGCTATAGGCTTAAAAACATCAAACAAGTACAAAACGTGACTGATTTATTCAACATTTAAGCAAATCCAATTTCAAGCAGAATAGTGCACATTTTATGTAAAGCCTATAATGTGTTTTTATTTTTTTTGTGAGGCTAAGGAGATTTGTAACAAACAAACCATAAAAGACTAAGACTCATAAATCTGTCAGAAAACAGCAAACATGGAAAGAATGTTCAACAATGAGCAAATAGATTGTAATTTCTGTTTGGCAAGTGGAAAGAAGACCAGTATTAAAGGATTTCCTGAGCATTTTATTATTCCAAATCTCACCAAAAGTACAGAATGCAGCAGTCAATAGAAGATACGAACAAATTACTTTACGCTGTTTCCTTTTCATGATTATAACAAATAAAACTGGATGGATGATAGATGGATGGATAGATGGATGGGTGGTGGATGGTTGGATGAGTGGTGGATGGATGGATGGGAGGTGTATGGATCCAATCAGAATCCATAGGCTATGTTCAACTAGAAATATGTATATTAATAAATAAAACACATTTTGACAAAGGTATAGCTTTACAATATAGTTTTGCTTCTTCATGATTTCTGGATGTCTACTGTCTTTAAATGGAAAAGTACAACCATGCCCCACGTTATCTTGGACAAACCATATTTCTAACAATAATTATTCATGACATGTATTTTAATATTAAAGGTATAAATCACATTAGTGTAATAGTTTAGAAAGCATCATTTACATGTGATAAGAAGTCTTTAGCATCCTCTATTAAATATAAGGTTAATAGAAGAGGAATACATTTTGTCTGGAAAAAAAGGCATAAAAACAAGAGTTGCTAAATTAATTTTGATTTCAGTGTTATCGTGTTAGAGCATTCTCAATTAACACATCTCAAAAGTTTTAATGTGTCGCATTGAAGTAGAAAAACTGCTTTCGATGAACAATGTTCTTTCACGATATGCTGTGGTTATTTGGTTTAGAATACATGCAGATAGAGAAGATCTCCTCATGACATTTGGTCAAATGTGCCTCTGTCATTCTCAATGTGATGCTTTTATAATGTGCTCCACTAGTTTAATGCTGCAAAATAGTGCGAGCCCTAACCCAAATAAATAAGCCAAAACACACAGAGTATAGAATTAAGTCATTTGCAGCTGTCACTGACGAGAAGCCAATGTCCAAATCTCCTTGCACTATGATGTATGAGTAGCCAGCAGGGAGCATGGGGTGTTAGTGGTGGCTTGTGACTTGCTTTCAATCTACGGCAACCCCCTGCTGTCAGAGAACACAGAGAACTGTTGGCAAGAGCATGTGGTCTAATATACACGACTGTGAAAACGCTAACAGGCCTGGCTCAGTGTTCTGCCTGCGAGGCACAGTTATTCATATTCTGCAGTTACAACATGAACATGTGAGCCTGACGCCACCAAAGCAGGGTGGAAACTCAAGCTTAAAGTAGGACTAAGACTATAAATATACAATATAAATATATATAACTGTGGCTTAATCATCTTGAGATGGAGACATGGGGGGAAAAAAATACTGCAGTGTACATAGAAAACACTGTTTTGCTGATGAACCACATTATGCCTAGATGTTTTTTTGGCGACTAGGGGCTAAATCACTGTGATAATATTTTACTGCCATCAAGAGTTGCAATACGCTCTTGACTTTTTAAAAGGGGTCATCACCCATAGAGCTGTTTGGATAATCACTAATTTCTGACACCAGGGTCTTCAATCTGTTTAATCACGTTTTTATTCTGAATATTTATGTTTTTAAGTAGGGGCAAAGGCAAATGTCAATCCAAACGTTGAAGGCTTAAGCTCATGTTTTTTTTTTTTTTTTGGTAAGAGCTGTATTTAGGGACGACTGTTAAATGCAGAGGCGGATCTGTTTTGCTTTGATTTGTGAAATTGCTTTACCAAAAGTGTCGTAAGTGTTTAATTTCCCAATGTTAAGCCATAAAACACTGTGCAGGCAAAAATCAATAGTGCATTATTTATTTCCTTTCTCTAATTCAACTGAGAATTAAAAAATCAATATGTAACTACTGATTGCAGTAAGTGGGGCTTCCATTTAACTTAATTTCTACTTAATTTAATAAAGAATTGTACATAAAAATGTGTAATGACTGCATGGATAAACTTTTTGCTACACCCATTATTAATAATTGTAAGCACTTTCCCCTGACATTACAAACCTTTTAATGGTAGCCTATCTTTTAAGGAATACTAATTAGTTGTTTAAACTAGTAGCTGGTTGTAGTTAATTGTATTTCCAGGAGATGTAAATAATGTGATAAAACCACCCAAGTAGTATCGCATACCCCCTGTAGATATGTTTTTATCATTGGCATTTACTTGTAAATACTGTAAACATATTGTGGAGATTGCAATCAAAGACATACATGTTTAAATTAAATATGGACAGACCAAATTTCTAGTGTGCATCATACAGTGTGTGCCAACAGCATAATGAGACCTGCTTTCAACTAGCTGGCATGTCAGCTAGCACTGGTTGACTGTTTACTAAGCACAACCAGACCTTGCAATTTAGGTGCTGCCACTGCACCCGATTGTCGGGCACGACCTGAGAGCTCACACTGTAGTGAAATCAGGACGGAGAGTTGACAATTGTTAACAAAGTTTCATTTGAGAACTGCAACGGACGGCGGTTGGTGAAAGAAAAGGAAGTGGAAGTTGTTGTAGCGTATAAGAAAGTTGAGACAATCGTAGATGTATGGATGGATACAATAATGTGCTGCACTGATGATCTGTACCAAAACCTAAAAAAACATTTGTTTAAAGTACTTAATGCTCATTTATGCTAAATTATCATAAAACCCTAATAGAAAACATTCTATGCTGAAAGTTTGTTTTTCCTTGTAATTTGTTGCTTAGCAACAATTGAACTCTTTTTTTTTCTTCTTGAAATGAATTGCTAAGCAACAGGAGATTAAAGCACATTCTAACATTCAAAACTGTCATCAAAGAATAGAACCCCTGTCTGTGACAACATCATTCACTTTTAGAATTGCCAGCACAGTAGTATGTTTTTCAATTTTCAATTTGTCAAACCAAATTGTTGAGACTGCTGATCAAGGAAATATTTCTACAAAGATTTAAGATTTTCTCTACATAAAAAAAAGAAGTGAAAAGTAAGTAATAGGCGCAAACTTTACACTTGAAATATTAACTTTACGTTACAAATCCCTGTTTGTCATCACACATTTTTGAGACTAAAATGTAATTAAGTGATTTAAGCCTCATGAAAGACTCTATTAAGTGTTGTATATTTATTTATTTGCCGAGTACGGGTAGCCTACCTTTAATGACATGTAATTTTTTTTTAAAGTGATAATACATCATTTCTACTTTAGAGTGTGATAGAGGTAATGATTTTACCTCCATGTCTTTGTCCTTTTTTCAGTGATGCCAAGGAAAAGTACTCGTCTACAGGAAGCAGGTTATTACACCGAACAGGGAACTCCATTCTTCAGCTACAGAGAAGTTGTGTATAGGTATGTAGCTTTAGTGTTTCTCTTCATATGCTGAGTAGGCTAAATATTATTGGGTAAATTCACTACAAATGTGCCCTTTGAACAGTCAGTTCTAACTTGTGTTTCATCTTGCAGGGTCTTTCGGAGGAGGAAACGCTTTCCTACACGCATTCCTATCAACCCTACCTACACAGAGGGACTTAACCACATGGACGACATCGCCTTTGACCTCCCCTTCCAGCAAAACACAAACAGCACTATGAACAGGAATTATCAGGCTTCTGCTTTGTTAATTGAAGTTACAGATGCTGAGACTAACAATACCCTGACTTTGAACCCTGATGACAGGACATTTGCCAATCAGAAACATGAAACTCAGGAAAAGGAAAATCAGACCACTGAATTAGGACCTATGACAAAAACTAGTGAGATCCAGACTATCAAGTCCAAAGAGGACAATGGTAAGTAGGCTACCCCCTCTGACCCTTAATCACATCAGTTGATAAATAAAAGACTAGTTTCATGTATATGTTTATGTATATGTATTTTCAAGCTCTAAACATTCGGTTTGTATTCGTCTGCAGCTAAAACATCGAGGAGCTCATTTTGGAACCTTATCAGTACTATTCTGCTGCTGCTCCTGCTCCTTCAAACTTTTGGTAAGTGACCTTCAAGCGTTTTGAAAATTGTTTTGAGTACATGAAAAAAAACCTGCTCTATGGGAAATGCTCTATGGTTATCAAAATAAAGTTTCTAACATTCATGCTTTGTATCCTTCAGGAAACTCAGGAATCACAGCCGACAACAACTTGCACTTAGAAGAAATCCAAGAGAAATTGAGGTCATTTCAACAGAGGATATACCAGGCCTTTCCACTGTCAGACACAATGTCAAACTTCGCCCTGGAATCGCAAGGCAAGTTATCTACTTCGACCATCTTTCTAACCGGCGGCCATTTCACCCCTGACATTTTTGCCTCAGAGCTGAAATATGGTTTTAGTATTAGAACGGTATATTCCATGGTTCCAATATTTATAACTGTAGGGAATTTGATGAATCTTAATTAATTGACTTCTTCCTGATTGATCAGCAACTTAAAACACACAGGAAATGGTAAATGCTGACGGGCAATGCACAGAGGCAAAGCACCATCTTAACTTGTGGGCCAATGTTCCCACAAATGTTTAATATCCGTTGTCAATTCAATTTTTGAGAAATCAAGAAGTGGTGACATAACATTTTTGTCCCGATTGCCTCAATAATAAAGCGCTACATCATTTTTACATATATTTGAGCTTACTCATCTGAGTGTGATGTCAGAGGGAAATGGCTGCCATCAGAAAAAAGTATGATTTTCAAAAAAATCATACTTTCTAGCATTATTGTGGAACTTGTTTGGAAGTTGACTTCTAACTTTCAATCTTTTTTTCTTGCGTTGTGTTTGTTTAGGTGCCAGGACATTGCAGCATTTGTCTACAGATACTTATTGGCCTCAAGAAAACATCAACTTTCTATGGGATAAAATATTCCACTGGTGGTATTCATCCAAAAAACTGAGAGGTGTGATCCAGGTAAGAATCGATCAGCCACATCAATAGACGGTTTATCAGTGGAAGGTGTAATGTATTAACTGTCGAGACTAAGATATTGAACTTTAATCTTTCAGGGACATTCAACGCTGAAACCAGGAGAATGCTGGCCTTTTTCAGGCATTCAAGGACATTTATTCATCTCGCTGTCCCACGCAGCCTCCATCACCCATGTGACACTGAGCCACATCACGAAGAGCCAGTCACCCCATGGAGACATTACAAGTGCACCGAGGCAATTTTCCGTCTATGTAAGCCAGATCTTTTTCCGTCCCTATCAGAGATATGTGTAACATGTACATGTTGGATATTCATACCTTATGTGTAATACATGTACTTGTTTGATATTCACACTTTGCAAAACAACAGAATTAGCTAATCTGTGTTTGTTTTCTTCTTCATCAGGGAATGACGACAACAGACGAGGAAGGCACTCTCTTAGGAAGAATGGTTTATAATCAAGATGGAACTCCACATCAGACCTTTGCTCTGCCTGTAAGTATGATCTAAGAGACGCTTTGATTCTTCATGAACATGCATTTTGAATAAGTTTGTGACAATAGGGACTACATAGATGTCAAGTTCTTTAAAATCTCATCCATAGCTCTGCGGAATTTTCCTTCCATTTGTTTCTCTATTTCAATGCCTGACTCTTTTTTCTGTCTCTTTTGATCCCAAACAGAATCCAGACAAAGGCATCTTCAGATATGTCAAGTTGCAAATAGAAAACAACTGGGGCAACATTGACAACACCTGCCTCTACAGCTTCAGGGTGCACGGTAAAACCCAACCCACTACCAGCGAAGTCCAATAGGGGAATACTGGAGGAGCAAGTTAAGAATGTTTTATAGGTGACCAGTATCAGGGCCCATATTCATCAAGTCACATTTTGGTTTGATAAATGTGGGTCCTAATCTGTTAAGGTAAATCAATCTCAATACCCCCAGAATTAGGTTCAATTTGGCCACTAGATAATTAAGAGTAAAAAAAAATAATTGAAAAACCAGTATTAATTTAAATTTTGAAATCAAAAACTAAAATGATTGCTTTCAATTGATCATCTTACCTTGGCTGTTGGGGTTTCCTCCGTGTGCTCCGGTTTCCCCCAACAGTCACGCAACACAATATATAAAAAAAAAAAAAAAAAATGAGAAATTCATTTTTTCAAACGATTAATTTTGCTTTCAATTGATCATCTTATGAAAAAAATAGAATGGGATTGATTTACCTTAGTTGTTGGGGTTTCCTCTGTGTGCTCCGGTTTCCCCCAACAGTCACACAACACAATATATAATTTTTCTTTTTTGAAAAATTCATTTTTTCAAAAGATTCATTTGAACTGCTTTAAATTTGTATTACCGTATTTTCCGCACTATAAGGCACACTTAAAGGCCTTTAATTTTCTCAAAAAACGACAGTGCGCCTTATAATCCGGAGCGCCTTATATATGGATCAATTGGTTAATTGGTTGATCCATACTGGTTGTACACGGCGCTCAGCGACACTGACTCGGATAATGACGAGAGGGAGCCGGGCATGTTGGATGCCGTACTCGCCCAACTGTTCAATTCGGACACTGAAGAAGAAGAATTCGAGGGATTCGTGGACGGGGAATGAACTGAAAAAGTGAGCTTTACGTGTTATACGTAACTGAACAATGTTGAGTTATGCATTAACGCAGGGGTGCCCAACCTTTTTTGAACCAAGATCTACTTTTAAAGTTACCAGTCTGCCGAGATCTACCAGTCCACATAGTGAGCCATAGCCTTTACCAACAGCCTACAAACGCATTTAATACTCACACAACAAACAGAAAATAATAAATGAGAGTTCTGTAAAAAATAATGCAGACTACAGACTACAGCAGGCTGCTGTGAGATGATTTCGCTTTTGTTAAATTAGCTGCAGACACGGTGAGAGTGAGTAAAGTCCAACCGACTGTTTGACCAGGTCACGTGTGTTCCCACCTCGGTCCGTACGGATCACGGATCAACTGTGTGCTGTAGCACTAAAAGTAAAAAGTAAAAAGGTTCGCGTGGTGGCTGGCGCTCCAGTGCAAGTGTGTGTGTGTATGTGTATGTGTGTGTGTGTATGTGTGTGTGTGCGTGTGCGTGTGCGTGTGCGTTTGCGTTTGCGCTGTTTGTTGGTGTGTCTCGTCCCCCGCGATGCTCACAGTCATGACAGCAGAGAGGAGCAGAGAAAAGTAGCTGCAGCTTCATCAAATGCGCTTAATACTCGTTGCATAGTTTCTATATATGACTTTTTGGTAAAACACTTATACTTACATATTGACTAAACATCTCGCGATCGACTGAGAATCAGTCAGCGATCTACCTGTCGATCGCGATCGACTGTTTGGGCACCCCTGCACTAACGTTTGAATTAGCGGTATCAGACTGTGTTTCTTTTACGTGTTTACAACTGAACAAGGCTGGGAGATATTGTGAATATGCACATTAACGTTTGAACAACGTTGAGTTATTGTGAATGCACTACGTATAAAACTACGTTTTGAGAGTTAAGAGAAACGTCAAAGAAATAATTTATTATTTGGGGAAATCGTCTTATGTACTTTTGTTTTTGTAGTTTTATACGTTACGTTTTATACGTATTTATATTTATATATTCACAATATCTCCCAGCCTTGTTCAGTTGTAAACACGTTCTATTCTATGCGCCTTATAATCCGGTGCGCCCTATATATGAAAACAGTTCTAAAATAGGCCATTCATTGAAGGTGCGCCTTATAATCCGGTGCGCTTTATAGTGCGGAAAATACGGTAATCCTATTTGTATGACTGATAACAGTTTTTACAAGTTATTGGCAAGTTCCCCCACTCCCTTGCTCCCTATCCCTCTTCCTGCATTTTATCCCATCTCTCCCCCTATCCCCTTCCAAGCCCGGCGCAGTCTAGGCCTGTGAAGGCTGTTTCGTCATGAGCCAGGGATCCAGCCGAAGATTTCTGCCTTTTAATAAGGCAGTTTTTTCTTACCACTGTAACTTTTGCTGCTTTGCTAAAGTGCTCATGATGGATAGGCCGGGTCTTTGTAATATAGCAATAAGTAAGGTCTTTTACCTGCTTTTTGTAACATAACAATGAGTAAGGTCTTTTACCTGCTTTTTGTAACATAACAATGAGTAAGGTCTTTTTACCTGCTCTTTTGTAATGTTAACAGACAAAGAGTAAGGTCTTTTACCTGCTTTTTGTAAAGTGTCTCAAGATAACACTTGTTATGAGTTGACGCTATACAAATAAAAATGTATTGATTGATTGATTGATTCTTTATCCAAAGTCAGTCACAGAGTTTCAATAGTTAGGAAATATAACTAGAAAACACACCATACATTCCCATTGTTATGTTGATGATTTTCATTTATATCTATATATTTAGATGACATGATCTGTCAGGAAAGTTTGATATTTATTTAAATAAATGTGTAAGAACCCTGATGAAGGCCACGAGCCAAAACGCGTCGGTCTAAATTGTTAATAAAGTTGACCTTCTTACTACAAGTGTTGCTGGAGCATTTTTGACCTCTTCTAAACCTTTCACTCTTCATGCATCTCGTCAGTTGGTGAAGTTTGTGCCAGAAATCCTCTTTTTCTCCAATACATGTATAAGAGACATTGAAACGCATTCTGGCTTCATTTCATCACCCGTGTCACCAATTTCCCATGCCTCCAAAATGTATGTACGGCTGGGTCAGAGTTTGCTGACCTGTGCGCACATTTTATCTTCAGGTTTGTTTTTATAGATCACAAATCTTGCATTGGAAATGGAGTACACCAGTTTCAGGCTCTGTTTTGTGCGTAAACAACTCTGAATATATCATATAACAACTGAGTCATAAATGAGACCCCAGATCGTTGTGAGTTTGCTCAATGCCAGGTTTCCAATCTGAGCCTGACGGTATTAAATCATTTTTTTCCCTGCAAGTTATTCCGCTGACTTTCATGTCATTAGCTGGACAACTTTCATCAAGGGCAGCGCCTCAGTCACACCATTAAGTGAACTGGTTTTAATTGAATTACCTTCGACTATGAGTCCTGCGCGGGCAGTGGTTTCTCTGGAGAGTATACGATGAGTGAATTATAAATCACCCTGTATAAGAAGAGGTCCAGTGGCAATATAACATTTCACTTTAAGTCTTTGGGATAATGAGCTTAGGTTTCGAGAGCAGCGAGCCCAGGCAGTACTGGAGTGACAGTACTGGAAGCAGCAGAGGAACTCCAGGGATACAACTTCTTAAACCCTCATCTCTTTTATGTCAGAACTTTACTCACACTTGAAGTGGATACAAGCGTGGAAGCAGAAAGACAGTTAAATGGAACATTAGCAATTTATCACACTTCTCTTCAGTTAAACTAGCTGAAGTTTTAAATAAGTAATGACAGCTGCACAGGACAGGGTGTCCCAAAGGTACATCGTTTTAAATACTTATTTTGGATCCAGCTTAAACATCTTGTGTTCGGTGTCTGGCCCGATGATTAGCAGGCTAATGAAACTTTAGTCTTTGTCAACAAAGTTTGCCAGTCAATGTTTGAGAAGGAAAAGTCAAAGAAAAAAGTTTGAACCCTTGGTGCTAGATGTACATGTATAATACCATTCAGTTCCTATTATAAATACTTTAAATACCCACACTGTCAATCTGGACGCTCTTATGAAAACGCAATTGTCTGACTCTTTAGCCCTGGTACTAAATGCACATTATGAACAAATGCACATTGTTTTGTAACAACAAAAAGTATTGCACAGCTCCTCAAAAAGAATCCTCTCCCAGAAACCCCAAATGTATTAGATCGGGGAAAGTGTAGTGCCTAAACCAGGGGTGCCCCAACAGTCGATCGCGATCGACAGGTAGATCGCTGAGTGATTCTCAGTCGATCGCGAGATGTTTAGTCAATATAAAATACAATTGTAAAATAGAAACGTGATTTCAATTTCATCTCATTGCAGTGTTTCCCACACATAGACGATACCTGGGTGGGGAGCCCAAGTATACTTCCGATCTGTTTGTATTTAATTTTTCATTTATTCATGAAATTGCTGCGTGCATGTGAGAGCGAGCGAGAGAGAGAGAGAGAACGCGCAAGAGAGTGCAGGCACACGCAAGGACGTGCAAGTAAACCCGGGGCGGGTAAATGTTTTACCAAAAAGTCATATATAGAAAGTATGCTATGAGTATTAAGCGCATTTGATGTAGCCTAGCTGCAGCTACTTTTCTCTGCTCCTCTCTGCTGTCATGACTGTGAGCATCGCGGGGCACGCTGAGACACACCAACACACAGCGCAAACACACACACACACACACACACACACACACACACACACACTTGCACTGGAGCACCAGCCACCACGCAAACCTTTTTACTTTTTACTTTTAGTACGGACCAAGTTGGGAACACACGTGATCCGGTCAAACGGTGTCTGCTGCTAATTTAACAAAAGCAACACCATCTCCCAGCAGCCTGCTGTAGTCTGTGAACATCTCCACACAGATTAAAGTTGTTTGTTGCAAACTAAATTAAGGGAAACACACATGTGCTATAAATACAAACGTAATATTTAAATGTACCCTAAAATAAGAGTTAAAAAAATATGTCGATATTGTATTATTTTTTACGACTCACAGAACTGTCATTTATTATATCTGAAATTATTTTCTGTTTGTCGTGTGCGTATTAAATGCGTTTGTAGGCTGTCGGTAAAGGTTACGGCTCACTATGTGGACTGGTAGATCTCGGCAGACTGGCAACTTTAAAAGTAGATCTTGGTTCAAAAAAGGTTGGGCACCCCTGGCCTAAACTATCTGTACCTATGTGCTATCAGCCATCTTTTACTGCAAAACATCTTTGTCTCTTATTGATCTGTTTATATTGGAATTTCCAAACTGCCAGTGAGGCAAACTACTCCAAACAGTGTGTTTAACTTACAGAATATTCAGAATCAAACATGTCATTACAGCTTGAATATCAACTCCCCACCCCCCCCCTCCCCTCCCCTGTCTATATTAGTGTTTGAAATATAAGTGACAGCTTTAATACACCATAACCATTCCGCCTCTGATCCTAAATCCCTTTTAATGAAATGGAAAGAAAAATGTGATGCACATATGCACAATCATCCCTCTATCAACTCCATCAGCCATTGGCATCACTTTAAAGACATCCATGTGTAACCTTCAGCATCACTGCTCCTCTAAAATGCTCCACTGAAAGTCTTTTACAGGATATATATTGGAGAAATTGATTTCCCTCTCCCTCTGCACAGAGAAAAATAAAATCCACCCTGGTCCTCAAACTGACAATGTAATCTGCTACTAAATCAGCAGATGATGAGAGATACTGCTATGGAGTATTAAACTTTTTGAGGACATCTGTCGCTTTCTATAAACAGATGTTTCCTCTAATCTGCTTCTTTTTCTCCCCCTTTTTTTTTTTGCTAAATTATTTTTTTATTCTGGCTCTTTTAGTCCTGACTAAACCCGGAGTTTTGCTTCACCCATTGTACTGCCACTTATTTAGTAGACGTAGCTGATTTTAATTCCCCAAAAAATAGTCATTTTTTAATAATTTTCAGATAGCTTGACTGAGGGCTGGAATAGTGGGCTGACAATAGAGTAGAAGCTTTCATGAAACAGTTGAATGCAGAATGATTTTTATCACTTAAATGGCCAAAAAGGCCAAAAAGAAATATCCCTTCTTCCAAAAATGCAATTATTTCTTTCAAAAAATAACAATAAGCTCCTACTGCAACATCAAGAGACAAAAGGTTTTGTAGATATCTAAGGCCGTGGTAGAGTATTTACACAGTCGCAGGCAACTCTTGCTCCCACTGACATAGTCCGTCCCTGGAGGGAAAACGCAGGGATAAAAACACAGCATTTCATCTCCTAACCTTATCCAGCAACTAATGGTATTCTAATTCTGTTTAACACCAGAAGAGGAACAGCATCAACAAGAACCATGGGAGCTCAGAGGAACGTACCTATGTTAATGAAGCAACTTCAGAGTTTTTTCAATAGAGACCACTAATGAGACATGGATTGGCAGAGGGGATTGTTATGCGTTTGAAATGCTAATTACATTGAGAAGTGAAATTACAGTTGGGTCACATGGCAATACCAAGATAGTACAGTGAAGACTGCAAGAATAAAAAGTGGCGTCACAAGAGGAAGGCAACGTTAAAGAATCAAAACAAAATGAGAACTATATTATTATTATTATTATTATTACTATTATTTTCTGCTCTGGTTAAGAGGTCTGTGAATGATTGAAGAAGAAAGAGAGACAGAGTTCAAATGGGTGGCAGATGAGCTGCCTCTCAAAGGGAGCAGATCTTACGTTTAAATTGGGTGGATTATAGGTCACTCACTAAAAAGTAATTCATGTTCTCACTGCAAAGAGATAAACACAAAGAGAGATCACAGCAGCCAAAGAGATCCCTTTAAATGTGAATTTATTATGCTGTTGGAAAACACTATGTATAAAGCTGGAATGTGTCCATCTGTGTTCTTTGTGTCTTCCATGGATAGTGAATTTTTAGCTTGTCTGTATGTGTTCTGTATTTCTTTTCACAAGATGTAAAATATTATAAGACAGTAACACAGTTCTAAAACTAGAGGTGACTGATTTTAATCATAAGCATTTATTTTAGTCCTTTTCGGAACTCCACTATTTCATATTTAGAAGTGAAAAAGAGGGAAATCAAGCTATTTAGTGGTTCATTCAAAAGTGCAAGACAAGTAAAACATATTAGTTGAGGCAGGCCTGCTCGCAGAAATGGCTTGTGCCCCTGAAAGGCCGAGTGAATGGACATTCCCAGGATGTGTTTAAATCAACATATTCACTTGTTAGTTGTATTAGCACTAGCCTCCTGGCTGGGCCCACTTGCATCGGTAACATTACAATAAACGGTTCATAACATTTAAGAAGAGAGAGTTTAGATTTTGAAACATTGTACTTCTTACTTGAGCAACAATAAAGCAAATGTGTTTTTTGTTGTTTTAAGAGGTAATGGTAAGTTTGATATAAACTATATTTTGAACTAGCAAGTATCTACTCCTTTAGTCTGACATACAATTTAAGTTAGAAATAAACATGACCTACAAGACTATGGGAATACTTTGATTTCATATGGGACATTCTTATTCTGTTAATATAGAAAAATATATATATATATATTTATGCCCATGTATATATTTAGGAGTAATGGCTTCCTAAAAAGACAGTTAAGTCAAACTTCCTCTGCGTTTGTTGTAATCAGCTTTGTGTTCACACTGACAGGAGTGGGAGTGTTGTCACAACTGTTGTCAGTACAGCTGAAGATTCAGATTCAGATTCTTATTGTCAGCTGATTACCAGCGCTTGTTGTCTGCTGCTCGCTCTGCCTCATGGAAACTTTCAAGTGGAGTTCTGTTTTTGTCTGAAGTAAGTCTTTTAGTCATAATTAGAGCACAGTGGTCCACTTCAGCCTCTAGGCTGTAAAGAGCATTCAAGCGGGTTTTTGTTATTTCTTTTTACTAAACCGTTTTGGCAGGTGAGGAAAAAAAAAACCACACCTGCATGTCAAACATCATTATTTCATGCAAGTCATTAACAGAATCAGATAGAAACATGGACCCAAAAATGCAGACTCGCACGAAGCAGAATTTAATAAACAGTCCAGGTTGGTACAAAGGTATGGAGTCAGCGGTGTAAACAAATCCATTTTCTTTATTTAAAGGTTACATATTATGCAAAAAAACACTTTACCATGGTTGTTGAATGCTAATGTGTCCCCAGTCTGTCTACAAACCCGCCAATCATCAGAAAAGTCCATCCTCTCCGTCTTTTGTCTGCTCCACCTTTCAGAAAATGTCGGCTCAAACTGGCCTTGCAAAGATTTTCCCTTTGTGACATCACAAAGGGCAATAGCCCCTCCCCCATGTGGGGACACTCACACAGTTAGGTGTTTTTTCTGCCCTCTCTGACCGCCTTTCCATGGTAAACATTTGAGCATGAAGCAAGAAAGCCCCCCCCCAGAAGGGCGTGGTCAAACACAGCTCATTTGCATTTAAAGGTACAGACACAGAAACAGCCTGTTCTGAGCAGGGCTGAAATAGAGGGGTTTATAGGCATGATCTAATACAGGAGCAGAGTGGGTTTTTGGCAAGAAACTTCACAGAAATGTTTTTTGAGACTTATTAAAACTTGTTGAAAAGGAGGATAAAATGTGACCTTTAATTCTTGAAAGGGCAAACAAAAAGGGCGACACAAATACAATGTTTCCTATGCCCTTTTTTTCACAAAAAGTAAAACGTGTATAGTCACAAAACCTATTTCAAACACACTGGACATGCAGCGTTAAGCAAATATTAATATAAACAAGAAACTCATCATGATATATCTTTATTGACTGAAAATGTGAAAAATTGCAATTATTAATTTCAGAAATGAAAACCAAAAAAAACTTTTTTCATGTGCTCATTGTTTTATTTCCAGGTTCAATCTTCTGATTAAAACTCAACTTTTCTTGATTGTTTCACATAACAATTACTGTTGGAGACAATTTAAAATCACAGTGTGAAGCTGCTCTTGGAAAGGTTGCACAGTGTAATGAGCTCCCAAAGCAATTTCTGTGCTTTTGTGTTTGTCATTTTCCCCGGCAGTAAAATAAAGCATCTCTGAAGTGTATTGTAGTGAAGAGGAGGACATGGTCAGACGATTGTGTTTAAAAAAAAAATGGTTCTTTAATAGATATGGGAGGACAAGATGAAGTATTGATCCCTGTGGTAAAATATCAGGGTGCTGAGGTTTGGAAACCCACCATAATGAGTGAGATGGAATGGAATCAAATAACATGTGAACTATGAAAAGGTTTATCTCTAATAAATTGACTCTGCCCGATAATTACAAATAAATCACAATAAATAATTAAAACTGCATCGTGTTTATCTTTAATTATCATCCACTGTGTCTGCATCATAGATTATGTGCACACATGAGAAGTGTAGCGGCAGATTTGTTTAGAGCTCAGCCAGAACTGAATAGACTTGTGTGTAGTGCTTCATTGTTTACTGGCAAGACTTTCAAAAGCAATATATTCTGCGAAGCTAACTGTATAGGATCCAGAGGTCAAGCCATTTCTGCTGCCGCTTCCCCAGTAAGAAGCACTCTGTGAATTAGCCTAATAAATCGTCTGCAGAGGCATCCACCATCACATCGAGAAAAAAGAAAAGGGTGCAGGAGACGGAGACAGTATGCATGCGTGTGTGAAACAGTGCTTGAAGTAGAAAAAGGCTGAGAGGTTTTTCCTGCTAATGCACTCTACCTTAAAGAATACATGGATGGGGTGGAAAGGTTGAGAGATTTAATAGATGACAATAGCATCCTGATAAGAAATGACAGCCTCGCATGCTTATAAATATTAGACCCCCCGAGTGCAGCTCTGTCGAACAGAACATAATTTACCCCGCTCGGAGAGATTGTCCGCATTGATTGAGCTCGCCATTGACAGTGTGTTCAAACATCACTGTATGTCATGTTGTCCGTCTGAATTTGACGGAGGGTTATGATGACTGATGCTGCCATCTTGTCAAATTAACATGACGTGGAGTCTCATCCGACACGTGCACGCGTGACAGCTGATGTTGATGATTCTGTTTGTGGTTGTTGTTTTTCATTGATTTCAGATGTGTGGATGTATGATCCAGTTGAGACTCGGGGTCAAATGGAAACAGCATTTATTTTAACAAGACGATGATTACCAATCTCCTACCTGGTATTACTCCAGTTATCCTAGCCTCGCAAAACTAAAAGGAAATCTTCATTCTATGCCAAAAAGAACTCATGTTAAAACTTGAGGATAACATGCTACTGGCTAAAGAGCGATTCATCTCACTTTCATTTGCTATCTTTGGACAAGGTTACCATTACCCCTCCTGCTTCCATGTGTCATGTTAATCTGAGCTACATGGCCCCTGGCTGTATAGCTTCATATTTAATTTTAATGCATTACCTCTCCACAAAGTTAGCTGTGTCCCTCTGTTTCAAGGCCCTCTCTAATTCAAGCTAACCTGCTCATGGCTGCCTCCCACAGTCCAAAGACATGCTCATTAGGTCAATTGGTGACCACCGTAGGTGTGAATGTGAGTGCTGCTGGTTTGTCTCTGTATGTCAGCCCTGTGATTGACAGTCCAGGGTTTACCCTGCTTCCCGTCCAATGACAGCTGGGATTGGCTCCGGCCCCTCAGCGACCCCCCAACGGGAAAAGCGGTATAGAGAATGGTTGGATAGATGGATGCTCCTGGCTATACTGCAGCTTCAGATTTAATATAGAGATATGAGCGTGCATATTGAGCTTATAATTCTCCTTTTTTTAAATGAAAATTACTTTATATAACGTGCAGTAAACAGGCCTTTCCAACACAGGTCTTAAAACTAGGTTTCATTTAAAAATTCATCAACAATGCTCATGCAATAAAGATGAGATGTTTATGTTTGTGCTAAATGCCACTTGGATTGAAACTGCACGGCAGAAAATGACGCCGCAGTCAGTAGCTGGATTGTATGTGCACTTGGGTTCGTAATGAGGAGAACTGATCAGACTCCGACTGTGCCATCTTCCATCAATACACGGTGAACTCCAGAAAACCTCATCGTTTCTGAATTTAAACTTTTCAGTTGACTTGCAGATTAAATAACAAGGAAATCACATTCCCAATTGGGGATAAACACAGTTAAGTCCTCCAGAAGTACTGCTCGTCCTCTCATGAGAGAGAGAGGGAGAGAGGGAGAGAGACTGTGAGGCGGAGGATGTGCCAGAGCTGCTGTGACACCACACATCTCTTTTCAGTTGTCGTAACAAGAAGAAGCAGCTACCTGCCATTTTAATTGCATTTCTCACTTTTGACTAATCACAGAAGACACTGCGGCCCGCTGGGCTGCCAGCCAGCTGGAGCAGAAGGACACTGTGTGTGTCAAATGTGTATTCCCTGGCAAATAAAAACCACAGCAACGGCAGAGAAAATGCCCCTCCCTGACTAAATGTGTCAATTTTATCTCTGGAGTTTATGATAATTTGATTTCAGATGTGTCCTGTGGTACACATTTAAAAAGTACAAGGGGAACAGGGGAATGTTATTCTGGGGATAAATATTGAGAGTTGCACAAGACACCACTGTGTCTGCGCCCTCATTACATTTATGTTTTTTAGGTTAGTGATAAAAAATAAAATAAAAAATAAAAAACTAAGCCAGGGACCAGTCAGTAAATAAGATAGTTAAAAAGAGATGCTACTTCAACATGCAACTGTGAGTTGAATATTTTTGTAGGATTACATTTTTCTTCTTATAAATTAGACTAAATAAGAAGTCAAAAAGTACCATAAACCATAAACTTGAACACAAACCCCTCCATAAACTCTTACATGACTCTTTTGAGAAATCTATGATTGTGCACCCTGAGGTGCTTTGTCAATCTATACTATGTTCCTAGTCTGGAACTGGACGTACTATGCCCTGTCAGCTGTCAATAAACTTGTTGTACTTACACTAGCTATGAACAACTTCAATGTGTGTCCATGAGTCACAAAGAAATGGATCTGACTAGTGCGTGCATTTCTTAATAAAAAACAAAAACGTTAATGATACACCCAACTTCTTCTTGCAGGATGAATGGATCTGGAGCTCTGAGACTTACTTAAACATGTTGATAAAGATTATAATATGTGACCTTTAAAGTACAATGTCAAAAAGGAATTTTGTAGAGGCCGAAAGTGACGTCCTCAAGCCAACTATTCAAACTCAAAAGACTTTTCATTTATAAATTAGCACAAACCGGCACATCCTCATATTTCAAAAGCTGGGACCTGCAGTTTTTTTTTTTTGACATATTTACTTGAGAAATATTAAATATAAATACGTGGGGACATTTCTTTTGATCAAATATTGATTCCTTGTAGCAGCTCTTTTCTCAATGCAAATCCTGGGAGCTTTTAATATATGCTATTCTATGCTTGTGTGCTTTCAGTTGCTTCCTTTAAATGGAAGCAGATAATAGACACGACAAATAACCATACAGATAACAGTCCACCATCCCTCTGATTGTCTGGTTTTCTTTTTTAGGTCATATAAAGGCATCAGTATGAACTGGGAGTGTTTCATTTTCAGTTAAATGGTAATGCTATCCACAGTAGGTTTTTTTTAACTGTGTTTATTTTCATCTTTCAATTATTTCTTTGTTTGTTTTTGTTCATGTATTCTCTGTCCATGATTAGGTCCAAAAAAATTCAATGGAAGACTGTATTGTGACTGATGTTTCTCTCCCAGAGACCATAACAGTCGAGAGAAAAGTTGGTTTGGTCAGTAGCCAATAATCAACGAAATGATTCAATTTAGCAAAGCCATTGTCTTTCACAGTGAATTAGCCCGGGGAGAGACATTTCTTTTCTCTATAAAAGCCAATCTAAAGTCCCCAAGCCATGACATTAGAGAAAAAAAAAGAACCCAAACGGCCATCTGAATCAATGTTTTCTGACATCTGTGTCCATCGAGTGCTCCACGCCGCTATATGTATTAATGGAGTTTGTTTGCCTCACAGCACTTTTCATTTTCCAGCTGTGATTGTCACACACTGGTGTTGCTGTCTGTTTGCGATGTGCTGATAGGACAGATCTGAGATAAATACCCCCTCTCCCTACACACAAACACACACACAACACACACAACACTGCACGCCTCAGAGACGGACCCACACAGCAGCGAGAAAGGCCTCACCCCTGGCGCCTCATAAATGCTGGCCTTGCAGAGGCATCATGGAGGGAGTAATCTCTGCACTGAGGATATCGTTCAAAAGAAAAGCTCATACTGTGGTGGCAAGTTAGCGCCACTCTTTAGGGTGTAATTACACTCTGTTCTGTTCTGGGCTATCTATAGAGCAATTATGTTCCCAAACAAAACCCTGTTATTGCATTATTGTGGGCAGATTGCTATCCTCAGAGATGATACAGCAGCTTACACTAAATTAATTGGATGGACGGACCATGGAAGAGGAGGCGTGTCTGATGTGGCTAAAAACACTATGTATTTTTTTAGTTTTTTGTTTTCTTAATTAATCTTCCAGGAATATTCTTGCCAGTCTCCTCATTATTCTGCCAACCTAAGGTCACGCTAATGAACCACTAAGTGACTCACGGTTAGCCACTGTCTTCACTTAACAGTCAACTTATCATGAGCTCCAATTTCCTAATTATGGTTTACCATTAGTATTCCACGACTGAGTCTTAATCAGGTGGGCGGTCCTCTTATTTTCCTCCTGCAGTCGCCAAGTAGCACCTTCTGGCCTCAAGTGATGTTCTTTGTTTGACATATTTTGAAAGCCAGACAAAGGAACAGGTGTTTAATTACAGTGTGGTTTGGTTTAATGGAGTACCTTATAAGAAAATGTTGTTATATTCATTTTTAAAAAGTTGTAGTAGGAGTTGAAGCCAACAATATCTAATCCTACAAATCTGATTTAAAAAAGAAGTCCAACTTGGGCCTTTCATGCTTTATATCCTCTGTGAAGATGAAAGCTGCAGGGTTATGAAAGTCTAACCATAATTAATATCACAGTTTGTTACAATTTTACAACCAAAAAAGGCAGAGGGGACCCACGTACAGAACCAAGAAAAAAATCTGAAGTAAATTAAAACAGAGAATGAATAGACACCGGGGTAATCAGTACAGGTGTGACTACACAGGTGAAGGCCAATCAGGGTGGGGAATACAGAATTGCAGTGGGGGTAAACACACAAAGGCACAAAATTACCCCTAAGAAACACCAGGGTAAGAACTACAAAATAAAACAGGAAATACTAATGACTAGACTCGGGAATAAAACACTACGAGGGGAAGAGGTGTGACAAGAGATGACACACAAAAAGAAAGAATTACAAAATTAAAACAGGAAACACAAGACAAGGGGAAAGAAAAAATGCACACGGGGAAGTGTAGAACAACAAGGAAGGAAAATACAAAATAAAAAATGTAACTAAAAATGGATTTATAGCTTTCAGATGTAAAATGAATTATTGCTTTTGTTGTTTTTCTGTTGATATGAAATCAATGTGAACAGGATTATGCTCGCAAAGATCTCACCGGTAATCCCATTTTACATTGAATATTACAAAATGTAACGTGGCCATGAAGAAACATAAAACAATACAAGCACACCAAAGACGTCTTGGCTTTCTCCAACAAGACAGAGAAAGGCTCTACCTTTAATGTTCTTTGGTGTTACATCGATTTAAACAGGATGATGCCAAAAACCATGTGCTGATTTTCATAGTTAAAAACAGTCTGATTCTTAAACAAAGGAAGTGCTTACTCCAGTGTTTTCACATATCCAGGAGTGTAGGTGGGTCTTGAATTCACTTTGATCTTGTTGAGAACCTCAGTGTACAGACTGGCAGCATTTTCATAATTAAAAGCTCAGATTCACCTACATTTCACAGGAACACAAGAAGTAATACATGCAGCAGAATATGCAAATACATTGTTTCCCTTTTGATATAGCTGCTTCAACTTTCTAGTATAAGAGCCTGCTCCTTGAAGTAATATCTTATTCAGTAATTCTTCTTTAAGAACTTTTTTTGCTCTACGTGCAATATTTATCTCTTTGAGTTTTTCCTCCATGTTTGATATGCGTGGCATAAATAGACTTTCCTTACTCGGCCTAATGAGTGTTCTCGTGGTTACACATGTCTGGATTGTTCACATTTGCATTTCAGGCATCTAGCTGGTGGTTTTTCTTTCCTGAGTGTCTAACGTGTGTTGTCAAAACAGCTGCTCAATTACGGACAATCTGATGACTCACTCATTGGACCTTTTCTCATTGAAATGAGCATGATTCATGCAGCGGTGCTGTATAAATATCTTTAACAGACTTGAAAAGAAAGCTTTCTCCAAGCAAAACCATGGGGAATATACACTGTACAGTTTTCACAAACAAAAAGGCCTCATTGAGATCCAAACCTAATGTCCTAACAGCATGCGACGCCACACAATCAGCTTGTATCCAATGATTCATATTTCAGTATCCTAAGATTCAGCGCAACAGACCCGAAGCCCCTCTTTCTGTTTTCATTCCTGTAGCTCGCCTAGAAATGGACGAGGAAGCAGAGAGCTCTACAACGCACTGGCAGAGTCTAACAGGAAACGTTTCTTACAATTTCTTCAACTCTACTCACTCAACAAAACTTGTTAGCTTGTTTTAAAAAGTTGAGATAGTGCCACATTAATAATATCCATATCCATGATTGGCGGCAGGTGTGAATGTGAGTGTAGCTGATTGGCTGTCTCTATTTGTCATCCCTGTGATTTACTGGCTAAAAGTCTAGGGTTTACCCAGCTGGGATTGGCTCCAGCTGCCGGTGAGCCCAAACAGTTAAAGTGGTATAGAAAATGAATGGATGTGTGGATGTATCATCGGCTAGCTGCATATTGTAATTGCGACAGTAATGACGTCATTGTTGGCGGCGTGCGAGTAGCATCTGAAATGGGTTTTTTTTATTGCTGAATGAGTGCACTTTAAAGTCCAAGACAGACAATTCCAATTAGGAGTCTGGAGTAGGGAATGCATGTGTGATTATGGACACAACCAACAACATACTCTGTTGGGATCTGTTGTATTAATGTTTAAAATGTCACATATCATACCTTTAAGAACCAGCAGGCTCTGAAGATAGAATGGTCTCTTTCAAACCAGACTTTTTTTTTGGGGTTTGAAAAGTAAGCCTGAGAGTTACTGTGTGATTGTGTCGTGGGCTGGAAGCTCTGTCATGGAGTTCAAATCATTACTGTGTCTGAACTAAAGTGTGAACTGATCCAGTGTCGACTCTGACAGAGGACTGCTGCTGCTGTGCTGCTGCTGACATGCTGCTTTCACATCAACAACAGCAAGCTACCCCAAGGTTTAATTCTCTTTCCAAGAACATGAGGGCAGTAAGTTCATAGAACTAGCTTTAAAATAAATAGAATTTACCGTTTTTCCAGGAATTGATTTGTCCAACAAATCTTCTTTGCAAATTTTAATGAGCAACAGCCCAGACTATTTGAAACTGTTTTTTTAGATTATGAGTCCTGCAGATTTTTTTTTTTGTTTCTGCAAACTATGCTAAAAAGGATAAAGGTTCTTTTGAAATTACAAAGGCTTATACAACAATTTTATGAGTGGCCTAGCATGAAATTAGATCCTAGTCAAGCCCTAAAACTGCATTATTGAATTTCATCTGTGCAGGTCCTGATGCCGGAGCAGGGCCAGATGTGATAGGAATGTAACTGATACGGTACGAGACCGCAGACAGAGATTAACAAATTTAATCTAGATAATCGAATAACGTAAAAAAAAAAAAAAAAGCCAGCGCTGTAAAGCCGAATAAGTTGATGTAGAATGATACTGGACCGAGCCTCCCTCTCTTTTTTTTTTTTTCCCAGTGTTGTTCTCACCTTTGACTCTCTGCCAGCATCACTCTGGTGCTGATATTTTGTTAGTTCCATCAGTATGCCGGGTCATGCACCACTCCCGCTCTCCACCATCTGCCATAACATCCCAGTTTTAAACTGGATGAGCAGAGCAGTCGTATTTTGTCCTCTGAATTGGTCACTTTACTGTGGTGAGGTGTGGAGGGTAAGTGATGGGGGCTTGGTGGAGGGAGCACAGGGGTACGGGGGGCGGTAATGGGTGCAGATTGATGCACGATGCGAGTCCATATTATGCTAATGAGCTGCAACAGCCCCTTTCATATGTTCCGCAGAATGAATTGCGGTTAGCGCTAATGGCTAAATTTTGCATAGGGTAATGGGAAATTCCACAGCAGTTATCCCACCAAAGCAAACTAACACCGGATCGAGCTGTGAGTTCATAAGAAGGGACATTTCTTCCATAATGCTGATGCAGGACTTTATTACAGTGGGTGGCGTGCCTCGTGACCATACATTGAATGGTTAAATGCACACATTAGCATTTTATCATAGGTAATCATTTTCAGAATTGATTATATTTAAATAACCTGCAACCTCATATCAATAAGGTTAGGCTGCAATTTTGTCGATTCTGACCCAGTTTTTGCACTTATTCAGGATGTTTTGAAATCAATCCTAGAATGATTATAAGAAGTATATTCATGTTTTCCTCCTTTTTACAAAATAAAAAATAAATCTTAATTTGTCTCTCAAAACTTAGATGCTGGCTTTTTTTCACTCTGGTTTTTATTTGTTGATACTCAGGTAGTCAATAATAATGAGTGTTTGAGTGTTAAGTATTATAAGTGGAACTTTCAAAAGTAATAAAATCATATGACAGATTTTATTATTGTCATCTTCTTTTGCGGCAATGATTCCCACCAGAAAACAAAACCATGGAACACGCTTACTGACCTGTACGTGAACGAACAAATCAAAACAATTTGTTATGGATATTTGTACTTTAAGTTAGAAACCGTGACTCCCTTGTAAATTGAACAGGAAGCCAACTCAGAAATAATCCTTTCCTCGCTTTGATTCATATAAAACACACGTCACATATGTTTACAAGTTTCACCTCACTTTCATTTCATTCCCTCCCGTTGCTTTCTCTGCTTAATGTTTTTACTTTCTTCTTTCACTGCCTCCATCTACCATCTGCTGCCCGCCGCTGCAGAGCACAACAAAGATAGCCCAGCAGGCTCCATACCGAGGACTGTGAACTTTTGCACCACTTTTCCCTGTTGTTAGCATGTGGATGTGCTATCTGGAACAAATCAGGTGAAACCACAATGAGGATGCTGATTTATTCTCCAAGTCTCATGCACACAGCTACAGAACAGAAAGGTATATGGCCCCCTGCTCCTTGCAGAAAAAATGTATTTCCTTTGCTTGTGGCATGTTCATACAGTCTGATTGACCATAACAGAGATTAAAGAATGGAAACCAATTACCAACATTCCCCTGCATAATGTGAGTAATCAAAACTCCACAGGGTTTGGTAAACCTGACAAAATCAAAAGCTGCAATTTGAATTACTGCAGAGTTATCTCACTTGAAAACAAATGCACAACAGACTTTGTTATGTTAAAACCTTGAGGTTTTTTTATGCTGCTACTATTGAGAATGCCATACTGAATTTTGTTGTAGACTGCTACAATGACAAACTTCCTTATGTCCTTAAATATTGGTTATTTAAAGAAAAGCTTGCATTTAAAAGTTTGTATACGTTGAGGCTATAGTAAAACAGGGGCTCTCAATTTGCTGTTCAGAAACCCCAGAAAGACTCTGATGGACAATCAGACAATTCAAGGGCTGCAAAGACAATCGCTAAAATGTCATTAAATTGCAGGAGGAGAGAGTGATATTGATGGGAACCGTCAAGAACAAATGCTGCCAGGCTTATATATTTTAAAAAGAATACTGCTTATAGTGTATGCATTGAATTTACTTAAAACCAATACCCTATGTTCTCTTCCTCCAACCCCTGGGTATATATTTGATCATATCTGAAAGACCAATGAAAGACAGACTGGATAAAACATTCAATTGAGTCACAGAAGTGAATCAATTTCCGGGTAGACAGCCTGGATGATACCTATTTTCATAAGGAGCTTCTAACCCAATTGAAAATGGTCCCCCACATTCTAAAGCTGGAAATCTTTAACGTAATGCCGTCTTAATCTCAAAACTCCTCAGTTTCTTGGATTGGAAAGTCTCCTGCATGGTCCCACTGTACAGTCGTCATGTTGTCATCTGCCTCCTTTACATTCTGTTGAGTGAAAAGCAAAGACAGACGTGATCTAGATGTGGAAGATCAGTTCATACCTAATCCTGTTTAACTGACCTAAATAAATAACCATAATACCTGGAGCATTATTTCCTAAACTTACATAAGCATTGGGTCATACGGATTTTAGGGTTATAAACGGAGGATACTCCAAGGAATTACATCATCATCGGAATGAAGGAAACTAGATCTTATTATTTTGCAGATGAAACTATCAAATCATATCAAAGAGATTATCTCAAAAACTTACAAATTAAACTTGCCTTGTAGCTCAGATTCTATACTGATTCTGCTGATATAAAACATTTGAAAATGCTGACAGAAATTTCACAAAAAGCAAAACCAGCAATTACACACTGGTGGATATTTTCCATTGCAGAGTTTTACAATGCCATACACCAACGTTTAACTTGTCTTTTGTAAGAATAGTGGCAAATTTCAAGATTACGGCTATGTTTAAAAAGTTTTCTTCAGCAGTTTAATAACAGGTGATGTGGACAAAGATTCACCAAATCAACTAAAACAGCTGTAGTGTACCTGACCAGTAGTTGGCAGTGTGAGTGTGTCATGAAACAACCCATGCATGTGTTAAGGGGTGAGGTGTAAACATACAAAAAGGCTAATTGCCTCTTGGCTGCCCTTCATCAGCTTATTGGTGAATTCAATATTTGATCAGTTGCAGTAAAGCTACACTTTTGTGGTGAAGTATTGTTAAATTCTATACAGTGAGATGCACACACAAATCAGGAGTCTTCCATTGTTGTCGTAGTCCACCTACTCCCCCATTGATAGTGACTGGAGAGGTTGTGTACATACAAATGTTATCTCAAGACACTTGACATAAAGAGCAGGTTGAGACTGTGCTCTGTTATTTTATTTACAATGACCTAACAATAATCCATCATGGATATTTAGCAAAACTGCAGTGGCAAGGAAAAACTTCCATTTAACAGGCAGAAACCTTGAGCAGAACCAGACTCAGAGCTGCATATTTCCAGTTCAAACATCGCTGAGATAGTGCCGTTTTCTTGCACTCTAAAACCCATTTTCGAAACCAGTTGTCCTGTTAATGAAAAGTGCCAAAACGCAGCCAAAGCACTTTCAGCTAAGAATCGTTGTTGTGTCAACAGAGCCTAAAAGCGTTAAAAGACAGTCATAAAATCATAAATATCTCCTTAAAATCTTCTTTTCAAACTACGACATCACCAAAGCTTCACCTGACCACAAAGAATACCTTTCATTTTACAATATAGTCAATACAAGTTCTATTAAGTATCATCATTAAATAAAATAGGTTCACTGGTTCACACAGCTGGGGTCAAAATGAACACAGTGGTGGAAAATGGTAACATTTTTCATGTCAAAAACTGATTATAAAAAACCTTCAAAATAGTCATAGAGTTGTTTCTGTTTCTCCATGCACTAACCGTCTTCTCTTTCTCTGATTTAAGACACGGTAGCGTGAACCAGCAGCTTTAAAGCCCTGAGGTAGTAACTCTCAGAGTTATCATGGGACTCTCATCTGTGCTGCTTGACTTGTTTGGCTCAGGGGAACATAATCTCTCTCTCTCTCTCTCTCTCTCTCTCTCTCTCTCTCTTCTTTCTCTCTCTCTCTCTCTTCTTTCTCTCTCTCTCTCTCCCTCTCTCTCTCTCTCATTTTCTTTCCCTTCTTACAGTATATCAAAGCAGATATGAATATATGCATGAATCATGAATGTGATGGTTTAGTGAATGAAGCAAATAACTTGACGCCAGAGGGGGCTTTTTCATGTCTTTTGCTCGTGTGCACGATCACTCGCTGAGATACACGGCTGATAAAAGGTAAAAAAAAAAAAAAAAACCTCTTTAAGGTTGATTGGTTCACACGCGGCATCGTTGCCAGATGATTTGATAAAAGCAACATTTGGTGCATCTTGACAACAAAAGTCAAGACATTTCATTCTGGCAGCGCCGTGCCCTGCGTGAAAGAACTGCATCTGCTGCCTTCTATTACTTTTCACATTTCTCACAACTTTTGCCAGCATTTCACCCGTTGCTCTCGAGCTCTGAACAGAATGTCTTTCCCATTGACATTCAGCACCATTGCAGCATATAACTCCTATCCTGAATGTTAAACAGATATGACATGGAGCTTTGATTGTAAATAATTTGGCTCAAGCTTTGGGGTCAGCCAACCGAGGAGCATCCACTTTCTCTTCGTATGAAGGCCTTCTGTTCCTCCAGCTGCCGGGCTGCCTTTATTTGAGACAGGTGTCATTGAGGCCACGTGCAACACCTTCATTCTTGATACAATTATCCCCCCGGCTCGGTAACTTAACCTACAACATGGCTGGGAGGCATCCCGGAGCTTCCAGGAATACTCCCTGTCGGTGCCGGAATACTATGACATGAATGATTATCGAGATGTAATGATGGGTTGACCTGCTGTAATGTAGTTCTGTATGAAAAGTGCACCGTCGACTGCAGCTCCACAGTGATAAATCAATGTGCTAAACAGCCCCCATATCTTTTTGCAGAAAGGATTTTTCCAGACAATATATCATTTTCATACACAGCAGCTGCTCCAGCCATCTCAAAACAAGCATTCATTTTCATATTGTGCTAATTATTAAAAGTTTCCTTTCCATTTTCTAATTTTAGCACAGCTTTCGACATAGATCTACCATGTCCTTGTAGCACCTGGACATTCAAACTTGGCCACAAAATATATCTTGAGCTGGTTAAAACCTGAGCCTTTGAGCGGTTACTACTACACACCTGCAACCAATTCCTTCAGCATTACCAAGAGTTTCATATTTGGACGGCTCCAGCAGCACAGCTTATCCAGTTGATTGAGATGCAGAATAAAAAAATACTGTAAACAAACTATGGCAGGTTGAATTAACAATATGCTTGATCAAGATTTATGTTCACTCTGAGAAGGAAAGCTGTGTTCAGTTGTGTAACTTTTCCCTGGTTGCTTCATTTTTAATGCAAGATTACATTTGGGTATTTAATCAAATCTTCTAAGCTATGCTCATCATGGGTACAATGGCCCTTTTGGCCAGTTCTTAAAATGATAAGCAAAAATGAAAACCTTGAAGTCCTTAATGACCTAAGCAATACAACAAAGCTTTTTAAGTTATGCCAAACTCCCCAAACCCTTGAGTTTTGCCAGAGATATGCAGGCTGTTGCATCAGCGCTTTCTAAATTAGTTGAGCTCCAACAACGAGTGGAATTTACAATATGCCCCGTTTAAAACAGGTTATGTGGCAGACCATGTATATTCAATGGTGATGACTCTGGCATGCACAGCCTGGAATTTGCTGAACAGTTTCTCTTACTGGGAATAGAAAAGTGCACGTGTGTGATTTTATACTGCATGTGCACTAAATGGGTCGCCCATGGCAAACTGTGTTGCTTGTAAAAAAAATAAAAGAGTTCACATTTGGCTTGGCAGAGCATTTTTTGGAGTCTTTTTTTTTCTTCCTACAATGGAAATGGAAGTAGAGATGGTGTGCTGCTGCTGCTGTTCCCTTTATAGACCTTCTGTGAGGAGTTTTAGCTGGTTACTAATTTTGCTCAACTCAATACTGATGCCTCTAAATGACCTTCAAATGCAAACCTAGACCATCAGCAAGAAGATTACACATTTCTATAAATGTATTCTTTATTCTTTGTCACTATTCCCACAGGGGGGAGGGTTACAACAAAGCCATTTGCAGCATCCAGACAAGTTTTTTCCCCCTGCAGAGTGTCACATTGAGTGGTACGTTTATCAGTTAAAAGGGTTTTTACCTCCGAGAATACTACAGCTATACATACAGGGCAGGATCAGCCAACAGACACAAAGCAGACAATTGACTGAAGCATTACAAAGCTAAAACGCACACTGACAGAGCACAAACCAAACCATGAGCTCACCATGGTCAGTGATTCAACAGATGGGAGAGAATTAAAAGTTTGAACTGAATCAGTTGCTAAATGTGTCCTTCTCTTCCAAACAGGTCTGTTCTATGTTAATTGCAAGATGCGACTGGTGATCATGGCGCACATAACTGTAAAACTAAGAACTAATCATGTACATTTCCTGTTGGCAATGCTAGCTGATTATATTTCGCCATTGACGTTTTGGCAAGAAAAAAAGTGTTATAAACAAGTTTCATCTTCCTTTATCTCTGTCCAAAACAAATGCTAGACAAATAACGATCTTTACAACACCTGTGGTTCATTTTTTTGTCCACAGGAGCCGCCAGAATCAACTGAAAATTAGCCTTATTGCTGCTGATGTTAAAATCTATTTTTTACATACATTTTCTAATTGGGTCACACAGTGATGACCTAATAATAACTTGTAAATAATTCAATGGAATTTGAAAGGCCCTTCCTGGTCCTCACAGTGGTCTCAGTCCAGTATAACAGATTACAGTCAAAGAGCTGCACCAGTCAGATCATAAATATTGCAAAGGCTGTGACAGTCCAGCTCCAACCGGTCCTTTCCCTTCTCCCTGAAGACGGGGCGAGAACATATGTTTTACCGTTAATTAAAAATCAGGTCTGGGCCCGTGTTGCATGATTAATTACCTCGTACCTTGCAGTTGCCCGCAAACATTGATGACTCTCTGCTTGTATGTCATGGATAGGACTTGCACCATTCATCACCTCTGTAAGGTCAAGCTCAAAGCTACATTGTGTTCTGTAATTACAGATCCCTGCTTCCACCCGCCATGTTCTCTTATTGCCTTTGATTTTGACAAATACACCCTTGTAGGCGTTGCTTGGTTGGTTGTCGATTAGTGTTCCTATTCAAGTTTTTAAATCAATGTTTGCATCCAGTACAACACTATTAACGATGAGACTAACACCCATTTAGTGCTATGGAGTTGAAGCGAGGTCGATTATTGTAGAAAGCTTACTGTTAACCATCCCTACCAGTTTAAAAAAAGAAATGAGACGATCTACAACGCCGTCCTCTCAAGGTTGAAACAAAACTTAAAAGGTTGGATCTGAGAAATTCAGCATGGGTACATCAGAAGTAGAGCATCTTTTGTTGTGACTTCCTCTGAAGGAAAGGCATTACATACCTTTTTGGCTTTGGAGAATGCCACTGAGCAAATGTGTGTCTCCTGACACCTTGAGTTAATGATCAGCCAGCTTCCAGAGAGGCAATGTATTTTGAGTCACTAGCGAAGCATGACAATAACCTTTAACATTATCATTTACACACATATTATACCACGGGACAGATTGTCTATAGGCTGCCTCGCAGCAATAAGTCATCCTCCTCTGATAGGGGACCATTCTCATTTTTTCACGTTAAGGTATGTGACTTTGAGGTGGTTTGCAGGCCAAAATCGTCCATCTTGTGAAATTTCATTCTTGTCTTTTCCAGAATGCCTCTCTCAAGGTGAAATATTGTGATATTGCTACGGGCATAATGTGCTGAGATTAAAAAGTGTGTGGGGGGGGGGGGGAGAAAAGTAGGAAAATGAAATAAAGTGAATCTTATCGTATGGCTTGTCAAACAACATTAGTTTGTGCAGAGATTTGAATTACAGCGTGCATTCTGACTGCGGGCTAACAGTTTCAAGGCCATATCTTTGCCGTGCCATGAAAGGAATGAAATATTTTTGAGGAAATGCAGATTGACAGGCACCTAGAGAATCAAAGCTGTCGGAATACAATGATTTGTGATGAATCATGCAGGGGAGGCTTTAACAGCAACACTCAGCGGGGGCGTCTGTTTTCTGTCTGTTTTATTAGGACAGACTGTCACGAGTTTAACATTGAAATGATAGAGACATTGTACAACCTGTGTATTAACACAGTTACAGATAGAAACAGATGGAGAACGTGCCATGTCATTAAAGCATAGTGCTGCAGAATGGAAATCATTCGTGTCTTGATAAGATTAAATAACGCATGTTTTCACTCAGCTTGGTCCTGAAGCTCCAAAAGTTGATGATGGTGGAGAGGTGTAATATGAAACATTCTGAATATTAATACAGCACAAAAATCAAATATATGCTATGCAAATATGTTGCAGAGTAATGACTTTGTAAAAACAGAGTGAAGTCAAACTCCCTCTGGGTTTGTTCTCGGCTCTGTGTTCACATGGACGGCACAGTGTTTCCTTCACTTTGTTTCTCTTTCTCTCAGAGGCTCAAACATTCTCCGTATTTTTTTTTTTTTCTCAGATGAACCCCTCACCACATGTGGGAATAGAGATGGCCCCGCCCACTCAGGAACTATCGTCTAGGTTAAGGGCATAATGTAGGACAGGATGGGCGGAGCGGTGGGAAGTGTGGAGACAGGAGTGGAGGGATGACGGAGGTGTGTCTGCTCTAAAAGTTGAATACTAGCCTTTAAATTGGCTTTGATAGAAATGCACAGCTGTGAAGGTGACAATGCTTAACAAGGAACATCCAGTAAGGTTTCCTGAATTAAGTTTTCTAACAAATGTTTCACATTTTATGATTTAGGTCTATGAGATGAGGCCCTCCGATAACCGGAAGATCAGCAGTTCTTTCATTGGTTACTTTGGTCTTTGTTGAAGTGTCCTTGTGGATAATAAATACATAAAAAAATAACTTAAAAGGTTTGCTCCCAAAGGCTTGTGTGAGATGAGATTCTGATTCCTCCACCATGAATGTATATCTGTTTGAATGTAGAGAGAGAGGCGTCTAATGCAAAGTGCTTAGATTGAAAGGCTCTCTGTAAGTGCAGTCCATTTACCACATTATATTTTACACACCTGCTCGAATTGCCTTTGAAGCCTGTCCGTCTTCTCCATCTGTGCTTGGCTGTCCGTGTGAGAAATGTAATTTCTCAACTTTCTGAATACATTTAGCCACTCTGCTTCGTTTGCATGTGTCAAGCTGAACAGAATTGAACGACCGGGACAAGGAAACGCACAGAGCATCCGGTCAATTTCAAAATAAAACACAATATACGGCCTCCCGATCGTAATTTCCCTCACATTATCAACACAAGTCAAAACAGGCACTGAATGGACAGTGAATAATCCTCTGAAAGACAAAGCGACACGTTGTTTGTACGTTTTTCTCTTTATTCCCGCGTGATCTTCTGAACCTGTGTGTACTGCGCCTTGGGATGGAGCAAAACAGTGTCACTGACAGAATGCAGCCTGCATGGACTAAGTGGAAATTTTGGGTTATTTTCCCTTCAAATATACCTCTCCTTAAGTTATTCAAAGCTTGCAAAACAAACAAAGAAAGTTAGCTATCAACATTGAACTAAGGCACAGTGATTCTTAAAAGAAAGTTGCCATCATTTTGTCAGCAGCACAGCTATGCAGCCCTTTCCCCCGCCGGAGTCTCAAGACCCATCACAGATAATCACTGACTGCTTGCACAGTCAACTCTGCCTGGTGTAGATGTACTTAATTAATCCCTTCCCTTCCAACAACAGGCTAGGGGGGAAAAAAGCAGTCCGGGGAGCTTTATTTTGTCTACAATTAAAGATGCCCTTCCCTCCAATGTCCTTCTCAATCAATTGCACAGGAGGACGAGGGAGACAAAGTTGATGCAATGCATTGAGACCACTGGGAGAGAAAGGCAAAAGTTTGGATTTATTGGATGACCTTCAGAGGCCTTTTGGAGCCTGTTAAGTCGAGCTTGTTCAGTGTGGAAGTCGTAAATGCCTTATGAAGAACATTGTGCTAAGGTTAATGCAGGTGTGTGTTCAGCTCTCTGGGGACTTCAAGTAACTCATTTTAAAACCACTATGGGACAAAATTAAAATATTTTGCACAAAAAAAAGTGGTTAGAAAAACAAAAACACCTTTTGCTGCCAGTCAAAGGGAGTTTTAATATTGAAATTATACACAACCTTATTCTTCACATAATTGTTCAAAGTGGACAACTGCAGTTCAAAAACATTTATGCAGCTAATACTTCATCAAGAATATCACATGTAAGTGACAAGGGCAAGTCCCGCTGGCTGTGTTGTTGTCAGTCGTGTTTACGTCAGGTTTTCATGGATGGGATGGCTGCCTCTCCTACTTGCGATTTAAAAGCCGTTTTAGTCCAGGACCAGATAAAACAAGATATGCTTAAAGGCTTTATATGCGATTTTTCACAGTTAAATGTAACAGAAATCAAGAATATCCTCTGAAAATAACTCTGTGAGTCATGACTGTCTACAATGGGTGTAACACCCGAGTCCCACTGTCTGTGATGTTTTCAGAGCTTTCAGAGTCCTATCTTCAGTTTGTTTACATCGCCCGGACGGCCGGCTGACTCCTCCCCTCGTGTATAAAAGTTGTTTAATTGAGGGACTAGAGAAAAGAAGAATAACATACTGTACTCACTGCTTAACTGTGTTTCTAGATCACGCTCATTTCAGGTAAATTTACATGCAGTGTGAAGATACCAGCATAATGAAGATCGCTAGCATTAGCATGCTAACACAACAATGCAGCGCAAGTTGTTTTGGTTTCATGCTGGTGCTCAAGGGCGACATCTGCTGGATCAAAAAATCGCATAAAAAACCGCATAAGATTGTGTGTACACTGAACGACAATACTTTCTGTTTGGATATTTGGAGCCATAAACTGCCAAAATAACAAGACACCCCATGTACAGCAAACATAAAGCCTTTAATGCTTATTTTAATGTCAACGTGAAGCTACATGCTAACCAAAATGCGCTAATATTAGTCTGCTAACACAACAATGCAGGCCACAGGTAGCTCTAGCAAAGGACAATATTGTCCACAGATTGCGCTTGACTCCTTTGTGCAAACGTAATAGGAGGGGAGTTTGCGGTGTGTCGCTGGAGCATAGCGGAGGCTTCAGTGTGACGGAAGTGCGGCCAAACCAAAGTTTGTTTTGGGTTCATCTACTGCACATTCTTCCTTTAAGAAGACTATTCGACCAATTGTAAATAATTCTCACCTTGCACCTCCAAATGCCAAATTTCACTACATCTCTTTACTAATAATTTGTTAACTCAAAGTCCTTTGCAGAATCCAACCTTTAGTTATTATGACAACAAGAACCTTTTATTTGAATTTCAGCGTGTTCATATTATGTGAATCATGATTATTAAGATAACCTTACAGGCCCACATATGAGATTGAAATATTCCCCATCCCAGGATCTTTGAAGAACTACCGAATGAGGCGTCTCATACAGACCCACAGGGTGCCATTTGACATCTGTATAAGAGGTACTCGGCTCTCGGCTAACTCAAATGTAAACCCCAAAGCTGCAATATTGGACACTCCGAGCAACTTATCCAGCTGCTGCTTCCTGTACGTGTTAAGTAAGGGGAATAGCATCTAAACTCGTGTAATACACTTAAAGGGAATATTTTGCTGAAGGTGATAGAAAGTGGAGGTTAACAACAAACAAGAAGGCTTTTAGATGGTTTATTATTTCCCCCGCTGAAATGTTGAAATAAAAACCTGAAAGTTCACAAAGTGGAACGTCAGTGTGGATGGATTGGTGAAACCCAGTAGATATTTCTGCAAAATTGCTGTATGTGTCCCCGGTGAAACTTAAAGTCAAAGTTGAAGACGTAATGGATCTTTTTTTGGAAGGTTTCCTGACAGAAAAAACATTAAATTGTACCATGTCTGTTTCTCCAAGCTGGGTGAAAAACTGTTGGTATATATTTTGGGAAGGGGAACCACTTGATTCATTACACACACCTTCAAGGCTGAGTGGGGATAGCCGGATGGATTTGACTGGCGTTTCTTCAGTGGGATTAATGAGTGGGATCCCTTTTTTCCCCCCTTATTTCCACAGTTTCTAGGTGTCCACTCTCAGGTTTAACGATGACCAATAGCTCCATCTGATTTATGTCAAACACAACCTACCCTAAACTTCCTCTGCACAACAAAAAAAAGTGACAGCCCTCGTTTGGCTATATACCTGTCCCCCTGAAAGAGAGCACATCATTTCACACTGTAGGGTGATGTCGGCGCATTCACGGTGTCAACTGTGACATGCTTTTCATACACTGTGACAGATGTTGCTCAGACATCCCACCCACAAAAGTGAGTTAAAGCACAGTCTACAGAACAACTAGGACACTTTTGACTAATTCAACCGGGTGGAAAACATTTTTCTGCCAAAACGCTGAATTAATACGGAAAGAGAATGATTGTTGTAGACAGAATTCATTCACAGGCTGAACTGAAACAGGGGGTCAGCTGTTATTAGTTTTTCCATATTTTACTGAATTTGGCAAGAGTCGAAGTATCATAATTATGCTACAACTAGCCGACTGGTGTCAAGAGGGGAAAAAAAAGGACTGGTATGGTAAGTTGCCCTAAGGAGATATTCAGATCTATCCAGTTGATATTGTGAAATCATGTGAGCAGACTGTAGCTGCAAAAAGTTTAGGCTATGAGAATAGTCATCTACAATGACCCGTGCCAGATGGGTTGGTGCAGTGGGAGGGATTAATAATTAAAGAGACTGTTCTAAAACGGAAAGGTCACAGGTATAAGTCTTTATACAGGCGCTCAGAGACTGTTTTCAAACGCTCTATGGATGCCCTTCAACAAAACTCTCAGTAGTTAAATACAGGTGTTATCTTAGGTAGGAAATTTCACCATGATTGTTAAAAACAAAGACCATCAAACATAACTGGAACAGAGATTCAGCTGAGACAAGCCTTCAAGATGTAATACCTCAGTATTCAAAATACCAACACAAACTCTGTCAGACTTGTCTATTGGCATTCTCCATTATGAGTGTTGCGATGAATGCTGCAGAGTTATAGATGTCTGGGTCATGTTTCATGTCCCCGATCGATTGAGTTCCTGCTGATACAAAGTCACATATGATATCAAATGTTATCTTTTTTCCCGCCTAAAATTATTAAAGCGACTTTGAACGTTTGATACGTTTTCCTGAATGATGTTTTAACTCATTTAACATTTTTCTGATGAGCTTATACTCTCAAGGGGTCGTTTAAAGTCTTCTTTAATACAACATGATGTTAATTTAGTAAATAAGAGTCCCATTTTGAGTTGAATTGCCCACTTCTTTTATACAATCTTTGGTAGGAAATCAGTGGGCCAATAATATAATGCCAATGTAGTAGGAGTGTGTGATAAGCTGGTATCAACATGGGCATCGGTTAATGCGTTCTACCACAACATGGATTTTCTTGCCAGACTGTCATCAGGGTCAAGTGGAGTCAAAAGTCTTGCCAGTAGAAACTTTGGCTTATGTGCTGGGAAACAAACCACCAACACCAGTGATAAGTTCTCAACCCCCTCATTAAAAAATCTCTTTAAATAGACACATGAAATTAACTTTCATTTTTTTGTATTTTTGAAACAAGTTGTATTTGTGGTTGATTGGATAGAATCGACTAGCACATCACGTAGCCCATCGCACTGCATTCCCTGTGGAACAAATTAAGGCAGCTGATCAACGAGGGAGCACGAGAGCTGCAATCACCTTCAAATAAACGGCTAATTAATTATTATCATGAGGAATGGGAATGCCTGAGTTTCTAACAATGAATACCCATCGCTGGCTGTCAGTTACAAAAGTAAGAAAAGGTTAACGTCATGCTGTAATTAGAATCTTCAGTCAGAAACTGGAGGAAATGGAGTCCTTTGTTCTTTTTTATTTAATGGTCACACAAGCTTGTTACTTTGGCAGTTGATTTAATAATTTTATTCAATTTCCTGGCCTTCATGCAGATATAGCGATGTGTCAAATATCTTTTGAAGTGAGTAGGTAAAATAATAAGTGTCAAACGACAGCGACGTTGTATTTTTCCACTTGGAAGAGATCTCTATTATCTGACAGCAGAGCCCGTATTTACTGAATGACCAGAGCTCTGGAAATAGATGATTAAATGGCATGTCTTATTTTACATATCACATTGAAAAAAAAACACACCAGTGGAATGTATTTGCAGCGGTGTGTAGGTGCAACGAAGGAGCAAAAATACGACAGGTTGAAAACTTTATAAAACGATTTCAAGAGCTATTATTACCCATAAAGATATTCTCTTCTCTAAGACGAATGAACCCATTTATTTTTTTATTTGTTAAAGCACTATGGTTTTCAACATATTTGATTTTTCTCAACATTTCATTACTGTGTTATTTTAATGAATGGTATTACAGAAATGCTGAAGCTTTAAAAAAAAAAAAAAAAAAAAAAATTACTGAGGAAATATATTGCAAGCAAACTCCTTCACACTGTCTCACTTGCATGAATATTTTGGCAATGTTTCAGGAAAATGTATTTGTGCCATTTAGACACAGTGTAGGAGTTTGCATGCAATTTGGCAATTGTAAACAAGAAGGTTCCCACTATTGGGTACCAAGGACCTCAATGTTGTTACTGTGGCGACAAAACAGGTATCATTATTTCATTTTTACAAGTAAAGTAAGTTAAACAAAGTTAAAAATGTGGGTATCAATCCTAAACATCAACGTAGAGTTTGCAACTGTAGCTGAAACTTTACGTTAGGGGGGAGGCCATGACCCGATCTGCAGCAAACCAAAACATCTGCAAGGTTCTTCCCCTCTCCACAACAAACTGACCTGGAGGTTTAGATCTGGAAAATCTCTGAATCAAACTCTTCAGAGCCCCAAAGATGTTTTTTTCTGCCATGACTAATAAAGTAGTTGGCTTGAAATGTTACAATCTCTGGCAACCCAGCTGGCACTTTCAATAAATGTGTGTCTTAATGTAAAAAAAAAAACAAGACTTTTGTAGACTGATATTGGAGTTTATTATGGCACTTAACTCCATAAAAAATGTAGTAAAGTCAAGGCTTCCTACAGTATATTGAACTGCTAAATCTGGTTCTATTGACAAACCTTTGTGGTAGAAACAGCCTTAGAAAGTGCATCATACTTGAGTTAATATGCATCTCCCTTCTTATTTACTCAATGTGTGATTTAATTAAATTGACTGCATGTCTTTAACCATAGTGCGTATTACCCCCTGAAAACATCAATTACCCATGGACAATCAAATCATACTGAGGTTCTTTTATGGCTCTAAAAACACTTAAGGAGCAATAGATTATACCTTTCCTTGGTTATCCTTTTCCATTTGATTACCAGCACCTCATAATTTGTTTGTTGTGACATTCCAAAGATCCCATTTTCATAATCGTACCACTACTGTAGGCTGTGTAATGGTAATGGAAGTTTACAAATGCAATCATGGATGAAATATGTAAGGGCCTTTGAGCCATATATTTTTAGCTAGCAAAGAAGATAACGAAGAAGATATATAGTGAGAACTCTGACTCCTTTCCTCCACTTTTCGGCCTAAAGCTGTTTGCATCTTCCACAGTAATAACATGCTGTCATGCCGCCAAATTAAGATATAATGTGACCTGGGGTTTGCTGAATGGCTTGTTGCAGAACTGATTAGAAAAACATTATTTGATGTTTCCTGGGGCAGATTAAAGTTTAGATTAGCATACTGCTAGTGCATTAACATTTAAAATCAGCAATGGTATTAATCTGGTTTTAACTTTTAAAATCATTTGTAATGCATTGCATCATTTTTGCAATGCACAAACTAAACTAAGTTCAGTGCTTATCTTTCATTTAATTGGCTTTTTTGGTCATTAAACTGTGTACCGGTGGTGTTATCTCGTAAAATAAAGACATAAAGGGAGTCTTTGAAGCACACACCTTTAGTACCCCACTTTTGGTAGCTGATAATAAAAATGAATTATTCCCCCATGTTTGCCTGCCCACTTGGGCCTGCGTGTCTGCACGTCAGTGGATTCAGAATGGAGGAGATGAAGTCCCCTAAGAGCCTTTCATTATTATAATTGCCATGTCTGTCCATCACAAGGGCACTCCCCCAAGAACATCATCTCACATCGCACAACTATATGAGACTTAATATGGGAAATATGCACATTTCGATTTGAAGCACTAGCCACATTATGCCGGAAATGTAATCATTTCAAATTTTACATCCAGCATTGGTGCAGTACATGTTAGTTTAACTGACAAGAAACTGCATTTGTATCAAAACTTTCTTCAGCCCATGTACCTGGACAATGAAGAGGAAATGGAGATTATCACCATACAGTCAGTGTAATAACACTTATATTTAGAACAAATGATTGAGTGTTTCTACAGTAATATTTACACATTTGGGTCTTTAACACTGAAGAGCTCAATCTCGCCTGTGTGTCACACATGTTGACATCGTGCCAAATATCACACGGTAGAGTGATATGACACCACCATTCATGGCGAAGCTGTGGGAAGCTTCTAACAATGACTTTGATAAAGAATTTGTAACCTCATGGTACGTAGTCAGTTGAATGAGTCCAGATCACCAGCCTCTCAGCTGTGATGATCTGATCAATGGGATGCAGACAGTACTGAGAATGCAAAGCTGCGGGGCTTCTAGACAAGCAGTGTTAGGGCAGCATTTCTTAACTGGTATGTATCTATTTTAAATTTGTGCTTTATATTTAGATATGCAATGATTGCAATTTCTTGGCCAATTCAGATGTCCCATTTTTAAATATATGACCACACAGTTACTGTTCGGGCAAAATTATATTTTTCTTTCTATGAAGTATTATAGATAACAACAACTTTTGTTTAAAGGTGCAGATCAATGGTCTTTGTTTACAGCCAATACATATATTATGCCAGAACAGGCTCATCATGGACGATTTTTGGTCACCATCCAGTCGATTTTTGCACCTCAAATTAAATGTTCTATAAAAGTGTATATCCTTACATATTGGAATACATACATCAAGACAGATATTTTTCTTTTGCGGCAAATATTGCTCCAGTCATATTGGCTGACTGATCCATACCGGTTGAGCTCTAGTTAGATATTTTGTGGAAATGTTGGTCCCAATGATCCAATTACAACTGTGCTTGTGAAATGTATGCCACTAAATCCCCAACTTCTGATGAGGTCACCAATGTCCACAAGCACACCAGTAAAACCCAGTTAAAAGCCTTTTTAATGCTTTTAATTTGAAGCAGCAGCCGGTCAATGTCCACTTTTTCTTAGCATTAACTTGCAGCTCGGATAGTGGAAAGGTTGTATCTGTGGGCATCACTCCTGTGAGATTTAGTCCCTGCACTTCTAAAAGGCAAACCCATTCAGACGCAAAAAAACAAACAGAAGGACCCACATTTCTCTGGGCCAATAATTCAATATAATACGGTATATTGTCAATGAAGAGTAACCTCTTTCTCCTTGATGGGATGGCCTAATTAATGGCCAGGATAATTAACTGAGTCCCATTTCATTGGGCACAAAGTGCAAGGCAGCAGCCCCATTATCCTGTTGATAACTGGAGTGTCCTTCCTTTCATCTCCACTCTTAATGCTATCAAATACCATTACTGATTGTCCAATTTACAGAGTGCTCTGGGATCTCACCGCATCACAAATACGAGGTGAATGCTCAGTGATGTGCAATCAGTAGTGGGATTCACAGGACACTGATATCTTCCACCTTACGTTTTTTTTTCCCTTCTTCTTCATGGTATTCAGAGGATGTTGCAGAATGCCAGTATTGAATGTCATATCGGTGTCCTAGAACATTTCACACTTAGCAGGGCGGTATGGAAAAGGTGGGTTTATCAGAGATTAGTTTTTCCCGGGTTTCTCTGCACATTTAATGATATCACTGCTGAACATAGATGACAATGAATTCTAAAGAAAGCTATTTAGGGCCTGATAGTGTCAGGGGCCAAATCCAAATGCTTTGGAGATTGCAGAAATGGAGGTCAGAGTCCAGTAACCTTGGTCGCTCTGGTAACTGAACCAAGATTGAGCCAGAGAACAACATTCCTGATGCAGTCTGATAGCACACATGCAGTATTTACTCAAAGAAGTAGACACCAATGAATACTGACACACATGAGGCGTAGCATACCGTTTAAAAAATGCTAGGCTGATGTTTGGTTTAGATTTAATTTAACAGGGGCTTTAATTTAAATATTGTAAGATCAAGATTTAAATCTGTAGAAGCAATTTGTGTAATAAAAGAGTCGCTCGATGGAAAATGTTTTCTAGTTTAATTCTCCAGGGTTTCCTTCTTTACACTTGCAAGTGGGCGCCAATGCAATCAACAGTTGCAGGGAGCTGTCTCAGGCAAGGAGCAAGCAACACATCTCGGCTGTCAGCTCGTATACGATCAACAGGTAATGGAGCTCCAGCTCGAGTCACGCAATGTGGGAACCAGGGTGCCGGACTCTGTGTGTGGTCTGACAGCTGCATAGGGTGTAAGAAAATATGAATGCACTTAACCAGCAGGTTTTCAAGATATTGTATAGATTCTTAACAACCTTTGATTATTCTGCCTGTCTGTAATGGTGTGTCCCACCATCACACACACACGCACACACACACGAGCACACACACACGCGCACACGCACGCACGCACGCACACACACAAAATAAAAAGAAATGCTAAGCTTTCTTGTCACTTTATTTGTTGTTGCGAGGTGAAAACATCATTTATTTCAGCATTAATATCATAATTTCTAACAACGTCAGTTTACCCAGAATTCTTAAGGAATAGTGCTATTAACAACGTTTTATTTTGTAAGGTAAGAACATATTACATGAAATAATTTGGGTGGAAATGGCAGATTGTTTTGCTGTACATAGGGTGTCTTGTTATTTTGGCAGTATATGGCTCCAAATATCCAAACAGAAAGTATTGTAGTTCAGTGTACACACAATCTTTAAAGGTTTTATATTTTGATCCAGCAGATGTCGCCCTTGAGCACCAGCATTAAACCAAAACAACTTGCGCTGCATTGTTGTGTTAGCATGCTAATGCTAGCGATCTTTATTATGCTGGTATCTTCACACTGCATGTAAATTTAGCTGAAATGAGCGTGATCTAGAAACACAGTTAAGCAGTGAGTACAGTATGTTATTCTTCTTTTCTCTAGTCCCTCAATTAAACAACTTTTATACACGAGGGGAGGAGTCAGCCGGCCGTCCTGGCAATGTAAACAAAGTGAAGATAGGACTCTGAAAACTCTGAAAACATCACAGACAGTGGGACTCGGGTGTTACACCCATTGTAGACAGTCATGACTCACAGAGTTATTTTCAGAGGATTTTTGTTACATTTAAGTGTGAAAAATTGCATATAAAGCCTTTAAAGAGGGGGTGATACAATTCAATTCCTTCACTGATGTCCAATGGAGGATTTACAGTAAGAATCCTTACAGCCATTGATCTTGCCGTGTCCCAAACTTGTGGTGACTGTATTTACGATCTTGACCATCGCACGTGTCAGAACACAAGTCACAGATGAGCTGTTATTATTCGATTCACCATCACGCTTTCAGAACTGTCTGACACCTTCGATGATTTATTGAATGCAACCCTGACCGAGGAAAAAGTGATCCACAAACCAAAAAGGACGTGTTTGTTTGACATCAACTGTTCCCTTTGCATTATTTATGTCCCTCCACATGTTGGAGACACTTTCTCACTGTAGTATGGATTAGACTTTCGGTCTGCTGCTGTGACTGTCAGGCGTCCTGAACAACAACAGCTGCATGAAACATTTTCACAACATTGCGAGAGTTTGGAAAGGGAAAGTAACTTGTTGCCACATTGTCGACTTAACAGCAATATTTGACTCTATTAGTACTAGAAAAGGATTTTCTGAGTGCAAACAAATGATGATGAAACCGTTGTGACAGTTGTGGGTTTATATTCTTGGGGGATTATGAGGATCCAACACAGCTGCAGAGACGCTGGTGTTAACATGGGCAGATGTTATTTGTTTTAATACTTACTGAGGAGGAGGAGGCGGGGTGTCGCTGCTTCAGGCGTCTATGCCTCCAACCCAATGTTTTATTCCAGCGCAGCCTTTATAGCTCCATTATTAAACCGAGGTAAACACATGTTTCTGAGGCACACTGTTGAAATATTTTGAAATATGGGTAATCGTTTACATAAATGCTTCTCTTAAAGGTTGCCATATTCTGATTTCATCTGTTTTTATTTGTTTTTGCGGCTAAATAAGTAAACATGTATTTATTGAATCAACCCCCCCCCCCCCTCGGGCAACAGACACAATATTGGATTCTGAATGCCTCATAACACAAACGGCTGTTCTCAAATGAGACATATCTGCTAAGTGAAGGCCTTTGCAAAAATATTCCCAACTGTCTTCTGTGTGCGATTGAAGCCATTCAACATCATCTCTGCATGTGTGGTCCTCATAATAATCCTCATTCCAAAAATGTTGTATCTATTAGTCATTAGGACCCAAAATATGTAAAATAGGAAAACCCAGACTGGAATCAGGACTCCAGGTACTTTACAATACAGTTCAGCACTCATACATTTGCAACATATGTAAGTGCAGTGCATTTTTTACAGCTAATACATCCAAACAAACTCATACACAAAAGGCATTTTCGGACCGCAGGAACTTCTTCATAGTTCTAGGAACTGTCTAGTCTTTACTATATAAACACACGTTTTATATATATCTACATATTGTATGGTTGTTGGTAATCCATTTTTTGAATCCATCAAAATACAAACTGTGGAGCTTGTACATTTTTTTTGGAAGGTATAATGTGAGCACACCAATCAATACTTTTCTCCTTGTGGTTGGTCAAGAAGCATTTAAAAAAAACAAAAAACAAAGTGCATCCTTATCTTCACATTCATCAAAGGCAGCAACACAGGAGCCACCTTCATAAATCTTCAAACACTTTGTGTGCACATAAATATTGTTAGATTTCCATCTCGGGCATTCTGTACTTGCTCCAAACAAGATATTGTAAGATTGATAGAGGCCAAAAAAAAAAAGAAAAACACAGTGCAGACCTTCGCATGGGAAACCATTAAGCATTCCTAATCCGTTCACGTGTGTGTCACTCCCTGCTGAAATGAATACACCGGTCCAGCTCGGGTACGTCTCATCTCCGTGAATGGAAAGGTGACCCATGTTCTGATTACTTTAGGAGATAAGATATGCATTAAAGGGAACATGCATGAAACTTAATCAAGGTCAAACTTTAAATATGTACCAAAGGGACGCTCCTAAAATTAGATGTGGCCTTTAATATCTAACATGCAATTCCGTGTGGTTAAAGATACACCGAGATATGATATAAAGCATTCACCAGGTTCCAACATGAGACTTATTTACTGCACTGCATTTGATCTCCTGTTTGGACTAAATCTTACGTTGACATAACCTTATCATGCCAAAGCTGCAACACGCACACTATTCTTAAAAGAGACATTTAAAAAAAGGCGTCGCATCAGGGGCGAATGCAACCTCCTGCGTGTAAACATTCAAACGAGGACATCTTTTTTCACCTCCCAGCAGCAGAGATCCAGGTGGGGAGGCTCTGCGCTGTTACAAAAAGTGCTGATCCTGATGTAATATTGACAGGCGCTGAGCCAGCCGAGGTCTCTAGGTCTGACACATTAAGGTCATATTACTTCCCTCCAACCTCTCTCCAGCCTCTCCGACGGAGCGCGGCACTAAAGATAGCATTTGGCCTATACAGGAGTCCAACTGTTACCTTGTTGGTGATTAAAGATTCATGGAGCTTTAATGTTAAACATGACAAAGGACAATAAGACAATGCAGCCTTAGGACATGCCTGTTTCAAACCAGTGTAAAGGAATCTAAAACTGTAAGATCTCAATGGAGTTTTATTACAATAATTCTTAACATGAATCAAAATAATTAATTGTACATTCTTAATATCAGATGCTGTGGTTTGCCCTCTGAAGTCGGACAGTCTGTATCTTATTGAAGTGTCAGAGCAAAATTCAATATATCGTCTTTGTAGCATAAATAATGCATCGTAGGCTCTTAGGGTAAAAAGGAGAGGGGGTTATAAATATGAAACATATGAGTTGTATTGACAAGCCAGAGCCAAGCTGGCACCCATCAGGAACGGGAGAGCTTCCAGTGAAACAACAGACAAGTGTCCTTTATCATCTCTGCCCTTTAATGGACCTCTGGACTACTTGTTTGTACACATATCTTGGGAAGGTGAAATCTGCTGGTTTTTTTGTTTTTTTTTCTGCTCATGTTTAGCAGCTTTACCCCGTGCAGAAAGTCATCTTATCCGAGTTATGTGTCATGCTTGAATACAAATGAATAAAATAAATCCATCTTACTCCAAATATTGTCTCTACAATGGACTGTAGATGAGTCATACTGTCATGGAGCAAAATCTGTTTATATGACCGTCCCCTGTCAGTCCAAATGGTTCTTCATTGGTTTCTAACAACATCACCCTTCTGCTTGTCAACGTTTTCTGTGATGGTGGTCTTTAAATCACTGTGTTTAACAACAGTACACTCAGAAACCTCTATGGTGGGCGCCAAAGCACACCAAGTTGAATTATAAAAATTTATCCTTTATTAGTCCTGCTTTTACACTCTGTCTAATGAACATGAACACACACATGCACAAATAGGACATGCATTATTGGAGAGGTCTCAGGGTGAGGGGGCTGCCCACAGCATCATCCGGGCTTGGTCCGTGTCGGGACTTGAACCGGCGACCCTCTGATTCCCAACCCAGGTCCCTACAGACTGAGCGGCTGCTGCCCCAATTCCTACCTACTGTTGCTTTAACAACAGCAGCAATCTAACCCAGTCCAATTATTTTGTCTTATGACTTCCAAAATAAAGACCTGATAATAACCACTAAGATGTTTGTCCTGTATGTTGTTTCATCTGCATTTAATTTCAAGGTTCCTTGTGATAATATTCTCTCCTCAAGACAACGTTGACTAGCTTTGTGCGCTCAACAAAGACACTTGGGAGTACATTTGCAAAAAAACAATCAAATTAATGACTTGTCAACAGAGATTTTTCCCACCTACCTATCATTGGATTCTAAACAACAGCAGCGATGTAACGCAGTCTACTGTTTTTGTCTCCTGACTTGCAGACATAAACAATAGGGCGTTTGCCCTATATATTTTAATTGGAAAGGGAATAAGAGTCTGTATTTGAATTCAAAGAGCTGTCATAATTTTTGAGCTACCTTCAAAAGCTGATTGTGTTCTGGAATCGATGGTATTTCATTCCTCAGACCAGTCGGAGTGCCGAAGACTGGCTTTTCTCAGGGGGGGTTAAATGTAAAAGACAGATTAATGGTCCACAAACCTACTCCAGTTCCAGTTCGGTGCATGCAACTCTTATGAGAAGCCACCTGCCAGTGCCATGAATCATCAAAGATAATTACAAGTTGTGTACTAAATTAAAAACAACAATCTAAAAAATAAGGAATAAACTTAAGATGCCACTGAATTTTGAATAAATGAATCCAACCATTAAGCTCCAACTACCCAAAACACAGACATTTTGGAGCTAATTATGTGACAGTGTACATTTTAATTAAAAAGGCATTTTTTTGCAGATGGTGGATTTGGCAGTTAATGGGCCATCGAGAAAGTGTTTGGCAAACTGTCACACGGGAGGTAGGAGGTCAACATCGAGCCGAGGCAGCATGCAATTTCCACTCTTTCAGTAGACATCAATAGTTACTGTCATTTTGAGCTTTTAAATGTCAGAGCCAACTTCTTTTCATGTCCAACAGACCATACAGATGGACATACAGCACTAAAACGAACAACTGATGTTATTATCAATCTGGGGCTGACACATAATCAATGTCTCCAACAACAATCAATCTCCGAGACATATATTTAAGCCAGAAAGTCCTCTCAATAAAATGACAATAGACATGACTTGTACCTGCTCTTATGAGTGACACATGGCAGCATCTTCTGATTTGACATCTCTTCTGATGGGATGACATCATTTCAGTGTGCATTGTAACCACTATTTACTTTGATTATTCAGATATTAAACAGACGGAAAAAACACATGACATTGTTTCATGATGTGAAAATGTTGTGACTGCAGTTCGGTTTTGTACAAACCAAGTTTAGGACAAGCAGGTTTGAGCCCGGGGTAATAATAGTGCTTCACTTCTTACAGGGGAGCGTCACCAAGACAACTGCTGCTCCACACGACCAGTTAGGTGTAAGAAAATAAATATGTATGCGTGGGGGGGGGGAAAGAAAAGAATAAACATCACTTCTCTTGGGTATGATATTGTATGGTATCATATCATATTGAAAAGTATGTTTTGAAATGGGGAAAAGGAGTTTCAGGTACACTGCTCACGCTTCCTTGAATCTCCTGCAGGATGATCTGTGTCTCTTGAAGTATTTTTTAAAGTAGATTATAGGTGTTTGAGGAAGATGCGTCAGGTTGTAGATGCTTTGAATGATGACGTTTCTGCTCTGTGACTCATGAAATGCTGATCTGTGTCAGTGATTTATGTCTGTAACTTGACCAGGACATTCTTTTAAATGAGCTTCATAGTTGTAATTGTATTGTCTCATGTCGTATTACAGTGTGCGTCACATATCCTATCATATGGTATCGTATAGCATTGCTTTGTATCCAGTGGCATCATATTGGACAACATCGTATCTTAACCCATCATAACAAATTGCATTTTATCACATCACATTGCATCGTATGAAAGCGGCAACCTCTGGTCTTGAAAAAAAAAGACAATGAGGGCAAAATCCTGCAGTTTGTTGAGTATCCGCTTGGGGCTGGCTCCAGGAACCTGGAAGTCACAAAAACCGCCAAAAAAAAAACATTTTTTAGAGCAGACATTACCACCGTGCAGCCCCATGTTTGTTCCCAAGTGAGTTAACAAATATCAGGCTTGAAGCTGACTGACTAAATGTTAATAAATAAACATGTTCCTCGTCATCAGATCTTTGCCAGTGACATTTTAATTTGTTTTATTTTTAGGGTACTTGCTAAAGGATGCTGTATATTCCTTGCATACATTTCATTGATGTAATTACCAGTATGTGGATTTACGAGTGAGATGCTACCGCAGTGAAGGCAGCCTGCCTTCTTCCGCCCACTCAAACAAATCCATACAGTGTTTAACATGATAAACTGAAGGACACGGCATACAAGATATCCAAGTGCGCATCTGGTGCAGTGATTATCCCTTCATGTGGAATTCCTCTCCGAGTATAAGGTAAGATTGAGTCTTTTTTAAACTAAATAAATGCATGAAAGCGTTTGAAAAGAGAAGTCAGTCAGGAAATTAAACAAGCTGGTGCTAACACCTCAGGTAACTTTCCAGGATTCTACTGAGCTCAGCTTTCACCTGTTTCCAGTCACATCACCTCTTCATAATCGTTATCAGAGTGAGAAAAGGTGCAGCTCTCACTTTGCGAACATCTACCCTACCTTTTTGAGGAAACCGGCCTCATCAGCAGTAAATGATGGTTGTGTACTTTTAAAGAAAAAAGAAGAAAGGATGTTTCCTTCCGGTCTTTTCCCAGTTCTGACACCCCGCTGCGTAGCTTTTGTCGCCTTTCTGCCATTCCCAATTTTGTCATTACACCCTCCTGCTGCTCTCCAGCAATCTTCCAGCTGGTTTTCTCACATCATCTTTTGCACTCGTCTTCCACCTTCTTCTCACATCAAAAAGCAAACGCACAAAAAAAGACAATTCTCTTCAGTAAATGTCCTCTCTAAATATTCTGGTTTAGGCAATAAAGCAGCAAGCAGTACAAAATGTTAGAGTGAGGAAGAGCTGATTGATCTTGACCTTATAGACTTTATTTTTCTTCTTTATTCCGTTCTATTTCTGTAAGCCTTGGAAGTCAAAGTTGGGGACAAATTGTTTTTAAAAAATGTAACAAACACTAAACCCCGGTTTCCACATACTCCATCAGCACAGCACACGACAACGCCATCCACTGCCACTCTAGTCTATGATTGTGTTTCCACAGCGAGCGCCGCGGTCTGTCCCCATAGCGTGCCAGCAGCACCACTACGCTGTGCTCCGTTTCAAAATACACTGAAAGTCTATTTACACCGGAGGACGCTGCAGGCACGCGTCAAGCTGAACAGAATATGACAACCCAGACAGGAAGTCAGACAAGGAAACGCACTGAGCATCCGGTCAATTAAAAAAAAAAAAACCACAATATACGATCTTATTTTCCATCACTTTTATTAACATCACGTCAAAACAGGAAATAAACAAACAACCCATCATCATCAGAAAGACAAAGTAATGTGTTGTTTGCAAGTTTTTTCCCCTTTATTCCTGTGTTATCTTGTTGTTCTTCTGTGATGTGTGTACAGCTGATCATGGTTCAGTCACGTTCCAGAAACAGGTCCAGTGGGAGCCAAACCGTGGCTCTGACGGACAGCGGTGCGCACAGAGTTTGGGTATATAGGGGCTAATGGACCTGTTAAAAATCTTTCCTGTAAGTGAGACGTTATAGTATTGTTACCACCAGCCTTTGGTAAAACCAGCCGTAGCATAAGTGACCCTCTCCTTCCTCACTCCCAATGATGAGCCACAATCAAACACATTCTCAGTCCACAATCTGTGATTTATTAACACTAAACACAAAATTAACCAAACTTCAGGGAGAGCACTGCAGGCACGCAGAGCATCCGTCCAATCAGTGGCCGGCGCGCACCATCAGCCTTTTCCCAATCATGGAGCGGGTACCTGCAGTGCAGCGCAAAGACAGACAGACAGACGCACAAACAAGAAAGGAGCACAAAGCCCCATAAAGGCAGATAATAACACCCACTTAAATATACAAATGACTCAAGAGCCACGACAAAATGAGAAAGGACAGATCCTTTAGAAATGATAAAATACTTCATGTTTGAAAATCCTTTCAGTGAGTTTATCAGATTAAAATCCTTGACAAAATGCGAACACTGCTTCAATCATAATGAAGCTTAGCCTCTAATAACTGTTGACTTTGCATGTCAAGAATCGCAGTGTGGTTACAAGGTATTACAACATTTACTGTGGCTTCATTTGTTTTCTTAAAAGCCACTGACAAGTTTTATTCCAAACAACTCAATTAGCTACACAACTCCTGCATCACGCTATTTAGCCCTCAGAAATGTAAAATACTGACACTGTCATGGAATTTGGCTTCATAAAACCGGCCTCTACCTCAACCTGGAGGAATACTGAGAAAAACAGAACTCGCCTCCCCTCGTACTCTGTAGTCGTCTTGAACCTTGAGGACACCTGAGAGGTTTTTTTCCAGAGTGTTCCATCCGTCTCTAAACGGTATCTCTCCTACCTACTCGATCTTTTGAAGACACAGTCACTGAACACCCCAAGGAACTTTTTGTTCAGAGGCTTTAGAGCAAAGCCCGACAACAGACAAGTCTCTGCATCGACTCCTGGCTTTTGTCTTTAAACAAAGCTTTTGTATCTTGTCTCTCCTTTTTTTAACCCAACCTTTTGGCTATACGCTCCAACTTATTTTTACACCTGGATGGAGTTTGTCTCAAGCTCTTGTGTTTTTCCGATTTTGGTTTCCTTTCCAATGATAGCCCGTGTCCATTGGCTGTGGAAAGAAGCTAGTTAGCGAGAAGAGAAGAGAGTGTTTTATTATGGGATTTTCTGTGAGCTAAGGGCAACCCACGGAGCTTTTTTATCTGGCTGTGCAACCTGGCCGGATGGCATTCTCTTGGCACGCCATCCTTGTGACTGGCCACTTGGCTCGTGGCCCGGGGATATTTGGCTTGCTGTGCATAGCGGAGTCACCCCATCCCCCTAATTCCCTACTTTACTCTCTCTCTCTTTCTCTCTTTCTTTCTCTTACTGGCCACATGCCTAAGGACAACTGCAGTGCTTTGTGTGGCCTAGCGGCTCCCTTTATGCCGGCTTCATGGCCATGGCTGCTAGGAAGACAGTGCCATGATAGCTCCAGACAACCGCACAATTATACGAGCCCAGTCAGTCACTGCAAGGTGGCTCTTTGCAATGCATGAGGCCCTATCAGCTGTGACTTACCAAGGCACCGGTGTAATTCAATTGTAGGGATGGCCTTGGGTGGTGCAGAATCAGGGGACATACAACAGCTTATTATCCGGCTTCTCTGACTGTCTATCAAATTGATAGCTCACTCTTAGTGGCATCTCATTGACATTGTGTTGAATGTCCTGTGTCTGCCCTGCTTAATTGAACACAGAATTACCCTATTTGGACACGCTTAGCAGAATGGAGCTTAACGAACGTTAGAAAATAGGAGATGAGATTCGGGTTGACCTCTGGAACACACTCCATATACAAAACCAGAGGCAGCAGTCTCTGAGATTCTCTAAAAGGGGGCGGGTATGGACATTTTGTAATCTGTCAACTGCTGGCCCTGCAAAACACATGAATAAAATAATCCTAATAGCTGTTATTTAGTGTATTATTTGATGTATACCCGCTGGATTTGTCATGATTGTGTTGATTTAAAAGTTCTGGTTCTGTCGTTTTTGGTTTGAAATGATCCCTCTTGTGAGCTCTTTTTCAAATGAAGGGGTTAAATATGGGATAGGGATTTGTTTCCTGTCAGAGACACTCAATGAAAGTTGTCACATCTTACAGAGACGCCGCGCGGATATTCTCGGCGGAAAGTTGGCATCACATCCTCTTTTTTTGTTCGTTTTCACTGCGAGCAGGGTGAAAGCAAGGACAAGATCTAAATCAGGAAATGTAATCACCCGTGCGAAGGATGTATGGTTTTTGGCGTCATTTCATCTGTGAAAGCATGAAAATAAAACGCAACATGATCATAAAAGCTGAGTGGTGCAATGCACTAATGAGTGAGCATCCAAAAGTGTTGCAGTTATTTCAAACCCTTGTGTTGTAAGGATAGGGTTTCATCATAATTTGGTACCGAAAACATTTTGTTAATGAAGCGCAAATTCATGGAGGTGTCGGTTAGATCACTGCCAGTAACACAACTGGAAAATATAGCCTTATTATATAACTGATTCTTAAATGCAGTTGGAGCACTACATGTTGCATAGAAGAATTAAAACATCATTGGAAGTAACTTCTTCTTGTCAAAAATTCAACATTTTAAGGCACTTCTTTGTATTTTTTAAAGATATTTTTTGGCCATTTTTTATTTTTTATTGCTGAAGAGAGACCGGAAATGTTGGAAGTAGAGAGAGGGGGATGACATGCAGCAAAGGGCAGAGGTTGGATTCAAACCCAAGGCCGCTGCGACAAGGACTATAGCCTCTGTACAGGGAGCGTGAGACACAACCACGAGGCTACCAGCGCCCCCCTCAAGGCACTTTCTAAAAAAAAAAGAGAATGGAAATATGTTCGTCAATCCAGAATTCAGTCTCTATAGGAAAGATAGTTGATATGAAATGTTACATTCACTATACATTGAGTCCAAACCTCTGTGGACTCAATGTATAGTGAATGTAACATTTCATATCAACTATTATTCTTATTCCACAACATAGAAATACATTAGGATGTATAAATGAACCTCTAATAAATAGCATGCTCTTAAAAGAAGAAATCCCTTTAGGTCTTAATGCACCTTGACATAATAAGAACATTAATAAATGGATGAGGACAAACACAACAATATTATTTAGTAACGGATTAATAATTTCATTCTTTACATATTAAATGAATGTATGACTTACCTGCAGCAACATCCAAGGTCTTTAAATAGAGAAGACCTTAAGAAGAGATAAACGCATTCGTAGCAGGAACGCCTCACGGGAACAGGGTGTTAAAGAAGTGGGTAAAACTTTGAAGTTAATCAGCAAAAATCACGCTTAAGCAGCGAGGAGAGACGCGATGAGTCACAGGAGAATATCTGAATTTTGAACACAGCAGGGGACTTAAAAAAAACCTTCTTGAATACAATTTCAAACTGAATGGAGACACCAAAACCCTGATCACAGAAATCATTTCTCACCTTGGTTTCATTTGGCATGGGAACAAAGTTTCTGAGCTGGAGTGGGGCGCAGCAGGATCACACTTAATGGACCATAACTTGAAAAATCAGTTCCCAGTTTGCAAGTTCTGGTATTTGACTTTTCATATGAAAGAACTAATCTGCATCATCATCAACTGTAAGCAGTTAGAAAAAACATTCACCGTCCCTCCATTGCTATGGAAACCGACCTTTAATCTGACACTGTTCTGTGAGCTCTCATCTCTTATTGTTGTGTGAAGTGCAGTCAATCACTATCTGTGAAACTTTCACTCTTAGGTGTTGAGGTTAAAAGTTTCTGAAGGAAAAAGTTATTTTTATCCTTTGTGTTGCCATAGAGCGTGGATGGCAGTCTGTTTGTAGCAGCTGAAACATTTCAGCAAAGCCTTTCCCCCGTCTGCCTGTTCAAAGATCTCTGCTGCCCTCTGTTGACGTCACAGAGGAATCAAACCAAAATGCAGTTTTCTATATTGCATCATTTCAAACACAGTTGATTTCAAAGAGCTTTACATAGATAGGCAATAACATTTGCAAAGAAAGGCATTACACTTGATTCAGGCTAAATCATGAGGAACAACATGCCTTTCATCCAGCACTTATACCGGTCCAGAAAACAGGAAGCAGGCGGGCGACATCACTGCAGATCTCCTCACACCCCGGACACTAACTGTTTTAAACTCCTCCCCTCTGGTAAGCCATACAGAGCACTGTCCTTCAAAACAACCAGAAACAGGAACAGGTTACGTCCTTCTGATGAACGTGGGGATGTCAGACCAATCACTGAGCAATAACCTTGTGACACAACGCCCACACATCATGTAAATATCACCGCCTCATCTGTCATCATACCATGCACAATGTTTCTAATGTAAACATCTCTCTACATTGTGTAAAATATTCCATCTGATACGCATTCTTTGCACTCCATACCTTCACACTATTGTCCGGTAAAGGCTTGTATATATTAGCTTCATTATTACATTTGAGTGCTTGTAAATACAAAGTCAAATTGCTCATATGTGCACACATACCTGACCCAGCCAATAAAGCTGTTTCTGATTCAGGAATTAAAGCAACAAAACAGAGTAATAAAGTAATAAACAGATGCAATAACGTTCAAAATATTTCCAGTGCAAGTTTTCCAAAGTCTGACTGAGCAAATACAAATGCAGTAGAGTGAACACGACACAAGATGTGTCAAACAGAGACTTGTGTGTAACATTCTGTATAAGCACTTGGAGTTGTCAGAAGGCGCTACACAAGCTCAAGTCCATTTACCATTTACTTTCTTGGACTTTGTTTCCATCATATAAAAACACAATATGACAAGTCTGTGGTTGTGTTTCCTGTCAAACTAAAAAACACAAGTTCTCATATAGCAATGTCCATTTTTGTGAAATTGTGTTTTATATTTTACTTTCCAAGAACACTTTATCTGTTGGTGGAGAAATCATCTGCGGTAATAATGACTGAAAAAAAGAAATGCAGCATTTACATGTTATAGTTTTAAGCTTCCAGTAGATGGCGCCAGATACTAACTAAATAAATATTATCCCCTGAGGAAGTGAGGCACTAGTTTCAAACATTTTACAAGAAGGTATAGCTATCCCCAAGTTTAAAGTTGTGACATTGTGACACTATACCGGTTAATACTTGTTTTTCAGATATGACATCATCAGCTGTGAAGATTAAATATACCTACACATGTTAAAAAATAATTCTCAAACCAGCTTTACTGGACTGCTATAGGACTAATAGAGAGGCATGCAGGAGGCAGGAACATGTGTACCTGCGTTGCATAAAACCTGACAGAGTAACATGTCATGTTACAACCTTTGGCTGTAAAAAAAAAAAAATCCCCATTATGCATGATCTCAGGTGTTGTGTATGTGATGGAGCGTTCATACACTCACCACAACAAAGATAGCATTCACCATGTCTGAACAGCAATTACATTTCCCCTAAGAAAATTATCCAGATGGGTTTGAAATATGCAACAATTTGTTTGGTCATTAAGATGCCTATTCAGAACTGCTTTTGCTTGTAATTATAACAAACTAGGCAGTATGCCACACCACTGATGCATTCCCTTTGTGCTCAGAAGTAATTTTCTTTTCCTGAGGGGGGGAAGAAAAAAAAAAGAAAAGCTGCCTTGTGTTTTTTTTTTTTTTCATGTTCAACCCACGTTCATAACTGCTAGTTGGTATAGAGCGCCGAAAAGCTTTCAAACAGGAAGAGAGGCTCAGATATTACAGCTGCAACAAAGACCTATCAGAGCAGCATTATTATTGTTGTTGTGAGATTCCCTGTGATGTTCTAATTGTTATCACAAACTCAATAAAACCACTGGTTCTATCTATTATGTAAAGGAATGGTTGAAATCGGTAGCATCGCAAATAAATCAATGATAAAAAAATTTGTTTTTTAAAAAGAGATGTTGCTCTTAAAGGGTTTTGAAATATTCTGTTTAGAATTGTACAAGAATGTATCCTTCAAGGAGCTCTTTTTTTTTTTTTTTTTTTTTTACTGGTGCACAAACAGTATGACGTCTTTGATATTTCTGTGCAATAGTGCTCGAGGAATGTTTCATTTGTTAAACTATGTTTTTTTCCAATTCTCCACAAGGCCAATAAAAGAGATGACAAATATGTGATTCAAGTTTGAATGAAAGGAGAAACAACTTTGAAATAAATAAGAGTCCTAATGTCAGGCTTGAAATAGAAGTCTGACTTGAAAACTAACACTTTTCATAATGCCCCATCTTGTAAAAAGTATGCTAGCATTGAAGACACCTTTTGTGAGAAGCAGCTTATTAACATTTATTTTAATGCAATAGGGAATGTTGTTAATCAACATACAGTACCTGGCAAGTAAAAAGTACAAATTAAACATTTATTGAAAATGGCTATTGGCATAATTGACTTGTTTTGCTCTCAAAAAGGGCTAACATGCAATACGACATTCACTCATAGTGAACGAGTATTATACTTTCTTTATGGTAATGTTTATCAGAGTGAGCAGTGATTTGATACATATTCAAATTCATTTGTCTAACTTCCAACTAAAATCTCTGTTATCTTTAGTGTTGCATCAATCGTGAAAATCAGAGCCTAAAGCGATGTTACTCACTTATCTGATTCCATTTCCAATTCCGATGTTTTTTTCATTACTACTCTAGGTGTTAAACTTCCACACTGATGTCATATTCTCTCAAGTTTGAGCATTAAAACAGATCACACTTTGCCCAACAGCCCAATAAAAGAACCTTGTATATCAGTCAGCAGTAAGGAATAAAAACTTATTGGCATAAAATTGTGAAGACACGACAGATAAATATCGGGAACTGATGTCGGTTCATGCCGCATTATTTGCCGATGGGCTGATGTGTACCAACAGGGGCCGATATTGGCCGATACAGATGTAAAAATTTATGCATTGGTGCATCCTTAATATTTTTCAAGGAGTTGCTGCCTTTACTTCACCTCAACGTCTCCACTGACTTTTGAGTGGAACTCTGGACTTTAAAGTCTTTATATGTGATTTTTCACACTTAAATGTAGAAATCCAGTATAGCCTCTGAAAATAACTCTGTGAGTCATGACTGTCTACAATGGGTGTAACACCCGAGTCCCACTGTCTGTGATGTTTTCAGAGTTTTCAGAGTCCTATCTTCACTTTGTTTACATCACCAGGACGGCCGGCTGACTCCTCCCCTCGCGTATAAAAGTTGTTTAATTGAGGGACTAGAGAAAAGAAGAATAACATACTGTACTCACTGCTTAACTGTGTTTCTAGATCACGCTCATTTCAGGTAAATTTACATGCAGTGTGAAGATACCAGCATAATAAAGATCACTAGCATTAGCATGCTAACACAACAATGCCACCATCCAGTCTAACCACCTTCTTGTGACTCTAAGTTTTGAATAGTTCCAATTGAAAATGTCTGCCGGTTTGTCCACAATGTTAAAGAGACCTTCTCATCCATCATGGGCTTGAATGATGAAACATGCAACCTCAGAGATATTTTGGCATCAACATAGCCACAGGTCATCATGTATTCTTATGGTTTTTAAGTGGTTGTAAGATAAGAAAAACAAAAGATAAGATATCCGTTATCCTACAGTGGCCTAAATGCTGCAGTGACATGGAGCATTAGGGCTGCATATCGCTGCATTAATTTCATGTGATAGCACACCGAGACACAGTGACAAATTACCTACAACAAAACAAAAAAGGATAACGTATAATCCTGCATAATCCATTTGCAATGAAAATATAACGGCACAAAGATAATACAACATTAGAAATACTGCATGAATAAATGCTAAGAAGACAGGGGGGAAAAGGAAAAGTTGTGTTTCAGGAGGTGTACGAGTCCAAGCAGGTGTCACCACATGTCAAGGCCCCAGGATTCAACTAAGCCTCGCAGTCTTCTGTTCTCTTCACTGAACCTCACACGAGCCACGCTGTGAGCTGTCTGGCTCAGGAAACATGTGAAAATCTGTCCTAAGGTGAACAACCTGTCCAGGCTCATGCATCACCCCTAAGATCAGCTCAGGAAGCAGACTGACGAACGAACAGGAAGAGCTCATAAACAAACAACCAAAACAACATCGATATCCATGTAGATGTCCGCCTCTCATAGCTTCAGCAACAAGTTCCCCGCAGAAGCTTTAAATAACAATGTTCCTCTTGATTTATTTTAAAGCACTTTTTTTTATGTCACAGCACATTCCTGAAGTCTGCTTTTATGGAACATGGGGGTTTTCTATTTCGAAAGGTCAGTTAATAGAAAAATCAATTCTGCACTCAAGCTGGGTCGCCGAGGCTTTAAAAGTAGCCAAATGGACAGTTATGTAATCGATACGTGTTAAAAATAACGCCCTTTCGGTTACATTTTAGCCACATTAAGCTGATACGCAGGGCGTGATCTGCAAAATGTGTCCCTCAGGGATCGCTTGTAGCCTGTTTTTGGTGGAGACGATGTGCTGTAGGAAATGACTGTTTTAAATAGTCCAAGCACAAGAAAAGAAAAAAGCCTCGGGTGGCCTGCCAGTACTGTCACATCCTGTCTGCATACCAATATTTCACCTGCATTATTGATTGAAGTGGCGTTCATCTTTTAGTCTTTTCCAGCCACAATGGGCCCTTACAAAACATCATGCATTATGAATCCTGACACAAAGCCTGTCTTCTTACAAGCCTTGCAGGAGGCACAAAAACATCCTAAAAAAAATTAGAGGCACAAGAATAAGCAGAACACTTAAAAGGTATAATACGCAGCATTTTCATGGTTAATATTGCAGATATCCTGATCTCAAATATGTCCTAAATAATGAAGTGAAGTCAAACTCCCTCTGGGTTTGTTGTTCTCAGCACTGTGTTTACACCGACTGGATTCACTCAGAGGTTCAAACATGCTTCTTATATGTTGTTTTTTTTCTTCATTTGAACCTCTCTCTCTCCAACCGTTAGAGAGATGAACCCATCCACTCAGGGACGCTGTAAGTAGAGGCACAGTGGTGGAGCTTTGTTGCAAGAGTACAATCCTCCAGGAGAACCAACTGTGACTCAGGAAACTGTCGAAAATACTTTGTTTGGTCGGAAAAACTCAGTCCTGTAGACGGCTGCACTATGTCAGAAGACTGAGGGAGGGTTGGTGGTGTAGGGGAAGCAGAGTGTTGAGGGATTTTGGTTTGTCGAAAGACTGGTAGTAAAGTGGGACATCTGAACAGGGAGCACCAATAGCGTCCTCGTTGCAGTGGCTGTGAGTTTGAATTCAACCTTAGCCCGTTTCTGCATGTCATCCCCTATTTTGTCCTCCCAATATTTCCTGCCTCTCTGCAGGTGTCCTATCTAATAAATCCAATATGGCCGATAGATAACTTAAGCTGAGCTAACTTTAGAGACGGCTCAGCTGGCAGCCTCTCCTGTTGTTGACGCTTTCACTGCTACATTCAGCGTCGCTCTGGCTTTAATTCCATATTTTCCTGCACAGTTAATGTTTTCAAAAACTACTGAACATCACCAGAAATAAATGTCTTTGCTGTCTTAACACAGTATCACTTCTGGAGGCCATGATACTTCTTCTTCAGCATGGTGAAGCTCGCTGTGCAGGAACACTGTTTTGAAGCGATATGGGGAATTCATTTTAGATTAAACAAATTGATTTTATTCTGGGCTAAAACATGTTTATACTCAATTGGTGGTTAGATTATCATTCTCACCATTTGGACATTTACTCTAAGGTTGTATTAGGGGCCATTTTTAATACTGGTAGGCACAATTTATTCTTTTGAGCAATGGAAAAAGTAATCACATTAAATTAAAATATGTCGGACCATTGAGCCGGTTGCATCCTGCAGATGTCCACCAAAATAAATAATCAGCAGTTTCTGTTTTCTTTTACGGCCCTCACTCGAACTGATAAAGCATCAGTATCCCTAAGTTGATTTAGCATCAGGAGTTATCTATCATGTGTTATTCCATGTGGCATGCTAATGCCTTAGTAACATCAGACAGAATCTGTTCTACTAAAGCTCTAATCATGCAGTCACATGTGAGGGAGGGAGAGCGGGAGAAACATCCTCTCTTTCTGCCAACAGAGACCCTGAAGAGAACAGAAGCCCCTCTCACCATGTTCTCTCCACTCAGCACGGGGTCACTGTGGTCAAATTAGTGGCAAGACATGAAACATAACGGGACGCACCATTAATGAAGAGATGGAATAATAATCACTTCTCGCTGGGCTCATGTGTCCCGGCGTAGCGGGTCGGATTCGGAGCATTTCCTTTGATTCATCCCACCGGACAGAAAAGTGAATTATTGTATGACAAGCGAAATTATTCCACAGGAGTTTTACATGTGAATTACTGCTTTTTTTTAAGATGTATGACTCTTCCACACATTTATGAGCAAATACTTTCGACATGCCCGAACCGATATTGTATTTGCGGTTTATGAAGATTAATGCTTCATTTTACCCACAATCAATTCAATAATAGAGAAAATTTAGTGGCCGGTTATTCCAATGAATGTTTATGTGTTACCTCAAGCTTAACAACATCAACAAGCTGATGAGAATAAAGAAATAAAAATAGTACATTTATAAGAAGATTGTGCTGTTGCTACTGAACTTAATTAGTGCTTGATAATAGTGGGAAGTTTGAGAAACAGACAAAACATTTAAAAAGGAATGAATTAGCATGTGCTCATTTGTTCAATCACACAACCTGAAAGTCCCCAATCACCATCCTCAGAGTTGTTAAGGAGCTGGCTGATCTACAATGAGATACAAAGATGTTGATGTATTTACAGTAGGTTACACTTTTGTCATCCTCATTAAAAGCTGAAAGATGATAACTATGTGAAACACAATTTCCTCTCCTGTGTTAAGCAGTGTGCCCGCTGGAATCTGCAGCTGTGGCAGGAAGGTGACATGAAGCAGGTTAGTCAATAATAACTGTGTGACGGTGAAGATCCGTGGTTGAGGTGCAGCAGGGAAACATTTAGATTCTACAATCTGATCAGCTAGAAAAACGCAATTTAAACTAATTTTGATTTTCTTTGATTGTACACAACATTTCAGAAAGGTTTTGACTGAACTCTCTTTAAAGCCTTGGTGAGGGTTCATATAATGGAGTGAATCATTTTGGGGGAGTGGATGAAATAATACCAACACCTATTATTGCGAGAAGTTTAGAGCAACACAAACACGAAGATAAGTGTCAAAATCTTAAATAGGATTTGGTAGAAACAACTTTTTCTTATTGTTAGCAGAATTTCCAATGTCTACCTTCAGCTTAACAGCTTAACTATAAGTGTTCAAGGTCCCTGTAAATGAATTATTTTCTTTAAATAGACAGACTAACTAGATTTGAAAAAGAAAAAGAAAAACAATTTTATTTGGCAATTCAATCCTGTGGGATTGGTGCACATTTAGAAAGTATTTCAGGAAGCATAAATCAGAAAAGAGGACAGGTGCTAAATTTGCAGAGCTGCAACAGTGAGCTGGCAGCTGCTAAGATTTTAAACCAAGTGAGGTGACGTGAGACAGGAATTGATTCAAATCTTTTTTTTTTTTTTTTTTTTATCTCTACAGCTGCCCAATAATCAGAAAATAACTCTGCTGATAAAGACAAGATCGGCAGCTAAATGTGTAATTAACCACAGGGAGTCCTTTGTTCTTGAATTAGAAAAAAAAGAAAAAAAAAAGTATTTCCCAACTGAGTGTAATGCTTGAAGTTTTCTCTTCCTCTCTAACAAACATCAAGGGGAGATTTAATCATTGTTGTCTCCAAACAATACCTGTTACTCATTGAATGCTTTTGATGTTGGAACAGCAAATTATATCAAACAAATAGATCAATTTTGAAGTCCGATTTTTTGAAAGAAGAAATCAGAATCTTAACTGAAAACCCAAACAAAAAAAATATCTAATCCATCAAATCGTCCTTGAAACACAACTCATTTCTCCCTTCACAATTTAAGGTAAAGGCAAGATGACATGTTGAGCACAATGTGATCTGTCCTGGGCTTTAAAATATATATAAATATATGTATACCTGGTGGTGTAGTGGTGCCTAAAGAAGTGGGTATATATAAGTTTTCCATCCAGCAGAGTATAAATGGCCTCTGTTATAAAAAGTGCCATGTAAGCATATTTGGTTAGTGGGTACCAGCCAATTAGAGGCCGAGTAGGGAGGACCATTCCTTCACCATACTGGGAACAAAATTATAGCATACTACTGAATATTATTCATCAATCAATGCTCAATTCATGAAGTGAGTGTACCCTATGGAGAGGTATACTCCATATACCTGTGTGTACCCTGCACTACACTGACTGTATATACCACAAGTAGAAACAGTGATGCATCATCACATACATTACTTACTCACAGCCACAACCAGGAGATCAAGCCAATTCTAAAAGTCTTACAGCCTGTTTAAATGCACGTTTTTCCAGGTAATAGCCAGGACTGGAGTAGCTGAATAATGGCAGCTACATTTAATAGAAAGATTAAAGACCTCAGTCCAACTATTTCTCCCCTCTGTCCTTAGTATCTGTGTTACTTCTTTAAAACTTTTCACTTTTAGCGGTTGTTCAAACAATGAAATCAATATTATTATGATTTTTTAACGTTCTGGTTTTGTGGAAATGTGTAAAACATTATATAAAGAAAGATGTAGGCTAATAACTGCGATACGTCTGTGCTTAACTTTGCCCAATAAACAAAAAAGTTGCCAAACACACAAGACAAATTCATTGTTTTTCTCTTGATACTGCAAGACAACAAGATAGACAATGTATAGCATTAAGTCATAGCCCAGCAGGCAGACATGAATGGAAATATCACAACAAACCGAGGCAGTGGTTGAAGCAGCTTTGCTGAATCCAGACAGCTTATCAAATTCAGTAGCAAGACGGTTATGCTAACAGGACAGATAGATTTTTAAATTCAGTCCTGTGGTTTTCAGGCAGGGATTGAAGGGAAGTCACATTGGTAAAGATGACTCACTCTTTGGCCACCACTTTTCTTTTTTTGTTGCTCTCTGTGCATAATACAAATGATTTCCCTACTGAACGTGAGTGCTGTTATGGAAACCTTAACATGAACCATGACCCAATATTCTTTATGTCTGGTTATCATTAATAAGAAAAGGTCTCTGTTACGTTGCTCACAGACAGTTATATAAATGTTATCATCAACCACTTGTGCATCGTCATGGTTGAACAGGGTTCGAAAATGCATTAAATAGGGATGCTTGATTTTATTATCAGTGTGTAGTTAGGAATATAACGATACCTCGCGATACAATTGCAAATCGATGTGAGCATGAAAAATTAAACCGATATGTACTATGAGTGTATCGTTACATCCCTATGTGAAGCAGATCCTTTATGACCCTTAATACAACACCTCTTCAGTTTATTTTTTTTACATCATTTTATTAAGAAAATAAGTATAAAAATATAAATATAAAACAATATGACTCAGCATTCAAACAGCGTGAAATCAGTGTATGACAGTTTTGCCTACAACATACACTTTCCAGTACATTTTACACCTATATGATGAAATGAATTCACAGTTTGACGAATAAACTGCACCAACCACTCACATGGACATTGCTTGTCGAACAAAGATAGCAAATAGTATATAGGGTGTCCATCGTTTTAAAAACACTTTGTACATATACAGTTATCAATGGAGGTGGCTGGAAATACCACTCGACTCCACCCCTACAACCCCCGCCCACTCCCGCTCCAGTGCCATTAAACATTGATAGTATACAATACTACTATCGCTCATTACAAAACACATTGTCCACACCATTGTTCACAAAAATCCTAAAATTCAAAGGCATCTTCACTGATTATGACCAAAAAACGGTAAAACTTTGAGAATTATACTGCATCTCCATTAATGAGAAAACTCAGTTCAAGTCTTACTTTTCCGTTTATTTTCAGCTTCCACGGGCGGACTGCAGGAACTGTTGTTTGTGAATCAAACAGACTACTAGTTAACCAGCAAGCTAGCTAGCAAACTAGACGGATAAACAGATAGATAGCTTGATAGATAGGTAGGTAGACAGACAGTCAACTAGCTGGCTAGCTAACTAACTAGACACAGAGCTGTCTGGCTAGCTAGCTAGGAAAAACAGACAGAAAAGAAAATGGGCTTGAGAAAAAGAGACTCGTGGTGACTCGGCCTAGGTCTCTCTGTCGGGGCTTTTCCCTATGTACATCTCCGCCAGTTTCTTGAATTGTGGTCCCCAGTTTCCGAGGTAATCGTAGTCATGGTCCCCCTCAGTGGCCGCGGACTCCAGAGAGCTGAGGGATTCTGCCAGCGACCCACTGCCCTCATAAGCGTACGTGGCCAGGGAGTCATATGGGGGCGCCGTGGGGTCCGAGTCGTTCTCCTGCAGCCTCCCGTTAATGAAGTCTCTGACGTCCGTGTTATCCTTTAAAGGTGACGTCCTCCGAAAGGGAAACAGCATTTCGGGTATGATGTCCCTGCGTAGCTTGTTAGCGTCCATCACCTCTGGGTTGCGCAGCGTGCCGATATCAAAGGCCTGAGTGTCCTCCTCTCCACCCCCTTCATCGTTGTAGCTGACAACGTTGTCTCTGACATCCTCTTTGGAGATGATCAGAGGCTCCTTCTTCCTCTGTCTCCTCAGGGCGGCAAACAGCACCACGATCACTACACAAAAAACAGTTGGAAAGACAGAGAGAGAAAGCTCAGCGTTAAGACGTGTGCCTCATAACATGTGTCATGCATTAAAGAGCACGAGGGAGCAAAGGCGCAGAGGGAAGACACATTTGCTAGCAGTGATAAATCCCCAACACTGCCTCAGGCATTCACCTCATATTATTAAAGATTCAGTGAAAAAAGCGTTCTCTTTCCTTTTCCCTTGAACGGCACATTCACTGTATGAAACGCACAGAGGATGGAAGATCCTCCCCCCCCCCTCTCTTTTCATCCGGCGCACAGCCTCATATCTCACCTCATTCTCTCTTCTTGTTTCCAGCAGAAGACTAGAAGAGATTGCAGAGTGAGCATGTTTCCAGAGAGTGGCACTGTGTAATAAGTTTTTTGAAGCCTCTTGAAATTCTGCTTTGAAATGCTACCAATGTGCATGTAACATAAAGGTGTATAGCCTTATTAAGAGTCTAGAGTTGGGTTAGTTTAAAAAGAACCTGCATACCTATTAGAAAATCCAGATCACAAAAAAAAAACTTATTATACATTCGGCTTGAGAGCAATGGGGTAAAAAGTCTGTTTCAGTTTTAATTATCATCTTGCAAATGCTTTGCTATCCAAATAGTTACTTAGTTAACTACTTAGTAATACTTTTCTTCATAGCTTACCTTTTTAACTTAACTTAAGGCAGTATTGCATTGCATACATATCACAAATTGTATATTCAACATATTTTACTTGTATTTGATGCACGTTTGTGTTGCTCTATGTTGCTCTTGAATTTGTGCGCAATCTGAAATTTAGAGATTTATTGAGATTAATCTAGACTTGTCTAATCTAAGTCTATTTTACTCTATCATACATGATGGTTTAACGTTAGCATATACATAAAATGCTGGCTATTATACCCCTATTTGCTCTGAAAGCTGTGGATGAATATTGGTTCCATGTTATGAAGGAGTAAGGATGTAATGATACCTTGCAATTCAAATAAAATCTACACAAATTTAGACCATTGAAATCTGTTACAAATTAGAATGCAATGACCTCTGACCTCTAAAACAGAAGGTTTTTCAGATTTTACTTTTTTTTTTAAATGATGATAAATCTTGAACCCAGTATCATATCCAGTATTGTGAGTTGAGTGAATCGTAGCATCCCTATTAAGGAGATTAACCACTTATCTCCAGCCTTAAAAGACACTGCAGTTAGCATTTCAGTTCATTCTTGGCTTGGGAATGATACTCAAACTTGATGTGAACAGCTGAATTTGTTGCCATGTTGCTTTTCCTTACAATTTAATCTTGAAACTCAATATCAGAAAAGTTTTGAGAAACTTGAATGACAGCAAATTGTAATATTTTGTAGCTTTGTATACTTAAGTATACATTGCTAAAATGCTATTTGAAATGTATAATTATTTGCAAGAAGAGGAAGTAATCGCTTATTTTGGACTGGTCTAAAATCTGCTCAACCTGTGCTCCTCTTTTTTTCCTCCTTGCCTTTTTTGTCCTACCAGCAGGCACTATAGTCGTCTAACTCGCCTCCCACCTGGGTGTTAATTACAATGCCTTCATTGTGTGTTAGATGGAGGGTGTGAGTGTCTGTTTATAACGTCATTCATGGACATTTGCAACTGACCAGTGCCACAGTTTTTAGATAGTGCAGAAGGCTGCAATGATGAGGAGCAGATAGGGAGAAGTGATCCAGCTCAGCGGCTGCCTGTCGGAGTCAAGCGGAGGTGAATGAGACAGCCTGCCGGGGAGGGGGGTGGGGGGGGGTTCATGCGCGAGAAAGCGACGGATAATGAGCAGATGTCACGGTATTTTGCTCAAGAGAAGAGCATGGAGTTTAACCTTCAGTACACCCGATACGTGAGAGAGGATCTGCCCACCATCAGAGGAGGAATTTAAAAATTTGGAGTCAAAACAAGCAGATGGAAGGAAAGCTGATCAATACTAATGTGCTCGTATCACAAGGTTAGTCAGGCACAGATCAAATAGGACACAAACTTCAGAACTAGAGTTCATGACAGGAAGTGGATTCAGATTCAACCCACTGAAACAATTACAGGCTGACACACACACACACACACACACACACACATACATGAGCAGTTTCCTGAGGAGCATTTTGTTAAATATTTTAATCACATTTACCTCATTCTACATTCACAATGTCTACTGAGCCATAATGCTCGCCACCACGCTTGGCCAAGCAAAGGTGAGGTTCAATGGCAGTTGAAGCCCATTACTTATTGATACGCCCTTGACCATGAGCACTGCACATTTGTGCTTTTTTGCTGGGTAAAACGATAGGCACTGATGCTGTTTTGCCCTGTATGCTGTTACATACTGCACTGGGATCATGTGGCGAGCTGAAGTGGTGCTTTAGAATGTCAGGCGCTAACTAACATACTTTACCTTTGAGATACACATCGAGCATTTCGTTAAGTGGATATATCTGCTAATAAAATGAGCTTAAAACCCCAGTCGGTGTGTGATTTTCTCAGGGAGCTCTGCAACATTTATGTGAATATGCAAAGCATTTGGCCTTCATTGGACCTGCCTTGATTACTAATGACAGCTTACATGTTAAAAGGAACCTCAAACGTCCTCCTGGACCTGGATCAATCATTTCCATGTCTTCTTATAATGATCAATAGAATAACAACTGTCCTCCGCAGAATGAACAAACGCTGATTTGTTTTTTAGGTTTGTGATCTAGACGCAGGTCATCATTAATTGTTTAAAAAAAAAGAAACGTGACACAGGTTAACCACAGGTTTCTGCTTCAGTGCTTTGGTTCTTTTACACATCTCAACCACTCGTTTCTATAGCTTTCCATCAAGCATCCATTCACCCAGACCTCGACTCATTCAGCGCATACTTCCCAACAATACAAGCAAGGACCTTTTAAAGGAAACATACTGTTAAAAATTGTTAGATTTTATTGTCGCTATAGCTTCCAAGCCTCCTCCAGCCGGAGTACGGACCGCTGGCTGAATTGCATATTCTACAGAAAGCTTCTTATTGATTGCCGCGAGATGGGACTCCAAGGTTTCACTCAATGCCCTGTTTGTGATGATAGACCTTGTTATATCAGAGATATTCACTGGTTTTTGTGTGCTCTCAGCAGCACATACTTGAGCAAAACAACTCACTCTGGGCCATGTTATTGACTTCAGCAGCCTGAAATGTCTGCAGCAGGGAGTTTATAAAAGACAGACCTGACTGGAGTGCTAATGTTGCATGTTTTGTGTGCTGCGTATCCACAATGAGATCAACTTTAGAAAATACATAAACACGTTAAAATAAGTATGACTGAAGCATAAAATGAGGATTTTGTTATTGACATTGTTTTTATCTGATCTTATTTGCTACAAGTATAGACTTGCCATAAGCATCTCTGCACATACACATTCTCATACAGGCGGGGGGGGGGAGGGGGGATGGGGGGGGGGGGGGGGGGGGGGGGTGACTTACTGAGGAGGATAACGACACAGAGCAGTATGGCCACCAGGGCTCCAGTTGTTAGACCGTCTGAGAAGGGCAGGACCTCGGGGTTGCAGGTTTGCATGTTTCCGCGGCTGTCGCAAGCGCACACGCGCACTATCAGCGTGCTGGTGCTGCTCTGGATGGGGAAGTCGTTGTCTGAGATCACTACAGGCAGGAAGTACATGCTCATCTCACGCCGGCTGAAACCTCCCCTCCGCGTCAGGATATTAGCGGTGTTATCTGCAGGAAGATGTAAATGGGGGGGGGGGGGAGCTTGTCAGTGTGAAGATGTTTCACTTAGCTAAATGATCATTGAAAGAGCAATATCTTCTCCTTCCTCTGTGTATCCTGTAACAGACAGCTCGTAATGATTTTGCCAGGGCTTTCTAAATTCACTGTGAAGACATTTTAGAGCAATCAAGAGACAAAAACAAGCATATTTATTACAAGTTACTTCGCTCACCGACAATATTCTTCAAAAACAATTTCTCATATTCGCTTAATCAGTAATTATTATATAGTATTCTCCCTTTTAAAAGTACACAAACATAGTGGTCACGCACGGCCACTCGCTCCTGCAAAACTAATTAAAGTCCAAAATGTGTTTATTATTCCATGAAGCCTCCTCTTCCTGGTTTCCTCTTAGAGTCTGGGCTGCAGTATTTTGTTTGGCTCCTGGAATATATTGCTCGCTGTTGAAGAGCTGTCTGCCTATAAGCTGAAACTGAAGTCTAACATCGTCTCATAGCTTAATGATATCATCAGTCAATGACTTTGCAATTGGTGTAAGAATTGGTGTTGAACAGGGTCAACATTTATAGTCTTCAACAACTTTTCAGTGGAGATTATGTCAAGCTCCAGGGTGAAAAATGCCAATAAGACAAACAATAGTGTAGAAACTGAAGCACCTTTTGGCCTCTTGTGTGCAATGGTTTGGGTTGTCTGCAATTAATGAGTCCATATCTTTACCTGGGTTAGCATTGTGAGCCTCTACACTTGCTTTTCTGTCCTTCCGTAATACTTAAAAATCCCACCATTCTGTCACAGTCAACCATCCTTGCAACAGTCTCCTTACAACAAGCATAAGCCAACAATAGCATCATAATCAATGAGGACACAACAGAAGTTCAAGTGCTTTTGGATGAAGGCCTCTGAGTGTGCTCCTTTTAACATCCGTTCAGCAGGTATACTTCCTGTCTTGGGCTGGAGAGATCTCACTCTGGTTGGTTATAGTGTAACTGTAACTTTTACACGATTCTAGGAAAAGTCGAATAGTATTGATCACTTTTTATGATACCACAGCAACAAAAATAGAGGTGTTCGTCCCCGTATTGGGTAATTTCTTGTTTTGAATGACCAAACGATTGAACACTGTCTTCAGTTGGACAAATATTGGGGCCAATGGCGTTGCAATCAGATTTGCTCCCCATATATGGAGGCTTAAGTCCTCCAAGCTGGCAGCCTGGCTTCATGTCCAGCCTGGGGTTCCTTTTCTGTTTGTCCCTACTCTTGATTTTCTACTCTGTCCACTGTCCTGTCTAAATAAGTAGACTAGAAAAGCACTATAGAAGCTCACGTCCATTCACCATCCAACCTTTGACTGCCAGCATGCTTAAGTGTAACAACATGTTTTCTCTTCCAAATACTTCTTATTCCAATGAGATTTATTTTCTATGTGACAGAAAAACCAAAGTCTGTCTGTAACACAATGCAGCTTATATGTGGGACGCCTGTCAGATGGTTTGCTTTCACAAAGACTCTTCTGTAAATGCACTTCGCACAACAACTCCAGTCGTTTAAATGCTTTTCAAACAGTCAATCAAAAACTTCAATCGGACAAAGAAAAAATATGTTCCAATTTATGATTTTCTGCAGCATATTTGAGGTAATGGCTCTTTAGATTGCCATCATATGAAACCCCCTCTTTCGCTCATTCCCACATGAACATCTTCAAAGTTTAACTTTAAAATACACAGAGAAGCACTTTCATTTGGTTTTCCAATAAAAATGCAAATCGGCTTATCTTACCTTCCCTGTCAACAATGGTGAAGTTCGGGTTGGTGGCACTTATACTAAAGACAAACTTGTGTCCAACAAGGGGTTCATCTGTGTCAACAGCACTTATTGTCTGAATCAGCTGCCGAGAAAAACAGAACAAGGGATCAGAAAAAAACACATTTGAGCTTGTTATTTGTCTTTTCAGAGAGAGGGCGGGTATAAAAGCATCTTATCTTGAACTCATGAAAATGGATAAATACATCCGAAACTTGAACATTTCATGCATTATAGTTCACTGACTTTCAAAGAGGACTCGCACTGTAGTAAGAAAAAAAAAACAGTCACTGAGAAGAAACTCAAATTACACTCATCTGCATGTAGTGCGAGGCGTTTGGGATTCGCTGCCTCTCAAAACTCAACAAACACATACTCTGCAGTGTGAAAGACTGTCCCCCAACACAGATCTATCAGTATTCAACACGCACCGTGAGCATTGTGGGTCACCTCCCCTGTACATGTCAGGAAGTGACCGGCGTGAAACTCCTCCCTGAGCCTCCCTGTTGTTTACTGCCAAATTTTGTTTGGCCTTTTGCCCAATAACACTGGAAATATGTTTCCCCCAAATGGTTTCCAAAGACTAATACATCCCCCCGATAACTACAGGGTTTTCATACTTCAAGGTTATTTAAGTTAAATGCATATATGTATTCATATATTCTGGTGATTATACGTCTCCCGCACACAGATATCAATTTCACTTTGACAGATTCTCTCCGGACTGTAATCCGACTGAGGGAAAGTTACTAAAAGTCATCTAAGTGCAGGGATGGCTGGTGTAAATGTGCTGGCAGGTCTAAGCCCTTCATTTCTTATACAATACATATAAGAAAAACAAACTTACAACAAATTGTTTTAAGGTTTGGTAGAACCTCGAGTAGCAACAGAACAGAAAAGTTTCAAGAAAAACACCTGATATCTCTAAATGAGCTAATACTTTTTTAAAGCTGCTCAAGCACAGCATTCTCTTTCATTCACTTCCACAGTTAAAACTAGCGATATGTGTCATGGTAAAGCCCCTTGATTTGCTGATCACTTGGGCTAAAATCATTCAGCCACCAACTTTTCACCAATGACACTACGGTAGTAGTGCCAAAAATATGTTGACACGTTGGCATAGCTTTAGATTTGAATTGACTTCAACTTGTCCTTAAACAAACACATTCTTTGATTAACATTTCAAATATGAGATAATAAAATTGTATTACCTGCCCTGCTTTGACGTTCTCACAAACAAATGTATCGTAGGACATTGCAAACTCGGGAGCATTGTCATTGACATCCAACACCTTAATGAACACAGGCACTCGAGTGGTCTGACGTGGGTTATCTGAAATAAATGGATTTTTCAAATAAATCAGCGTGTTTTTGAAAAGAAGTCAGAAAACTGTTGAAGAAATAGAAACACATCTCACTTATTTCAGTAGCCACCACAGAGATGTTGTGCCATTTGGACATTTCTCTGTCCAGGGATTTCAGTGTAGTGATGGTGCCATTCACAGAATCAATGTTGAACAGCCTCTCGAGATCTGTATGCCGATCGATGGAGTATCTGAAAGTATGAGACACAGAGACGACAGAGTAAATACAAAAAGAAGGAAAAAAAGAACATTTTGTGAAGTGTAAGGATTTAACACTTCACTTAAATTAGACTAGCCTGTATTCATTCAAGTGTTTTCACCTTCATATTTTAAATTATAGGCAGAAAGCAAATCCCCTCGTTGCAAAAAAGAAAATAAAGAAATCTATGCGAGAAATCTCCTTATTCACAGTTGATTAATTACCTCAGAAAACATTTTCTACCGACCGGTTTCAAGCCATTTTCATATTAGAATGATGTTCATTAAAGTTAAAGTATGGTCCCGTTTATGTAAAATAAACAACAAGAAAGAAGCTGGGACTACTTAAGTAGTGATTAGATTTAAATCATGTGACTTGACTAGAGATGTAACATTACGTTAAAGGACACACAAGACTCCATAGCAGTATCGACGAGCTCAAAAGTGATTGATTTTTCAGGTTTTGAAAAATACAATTTTGATCCCCTTCCCTAACTGCGACTCGGTTTTTGAACATAAACAGCTTTCAATTGAATTACAAATTAAAGTAAAAGCTTTAAAATTCTTTCTTCTTAGAAAAATTCAATTTCCACCAAACATACTGAGCACCCAAAGTACATCTGTACTTCATAGAAATCTGCTTTATACATTACATCACTGTTGGTTTCCAAAAGACAGATTCCATATTCCCCCATGTCTAAAGATGATATATCTTCCCTCATGCCAGCTCATTTGTCATAGTCATCTTTCATATTCCACTGAAATTTGAATATGCAATACAATACGCCATGTGGCACGCGCTGGGAGTGGCGTATCTCTGTGTCAGAGACGGGCAGGCGCCATATGTGTGGAATGGCGGCACTAAACTGTGTGAATCGATACAGCAAATGAAGCTCTTTCACTTTGACTTTGTGCAGTGCCACGGCGGGCTTACATAATGCAAAGAAATAAACAGAGTCTGTATTCACTTCACAGGTCGGCCGCCATCTTCCACTGGGGAAATGACCAGGAGAGAAGCATGAATAATATCCTTTTTTTTTACCCTTCTCCACCTACCCTCCCTCTCCTCCACACTGACACATGGCAGCACTGATGGATTAGATTTAGCCAAGTGGGCACATTTTCAACCTCCTGCTAAAGAAAAAAAAAACTGATACGAGGAGACTTTGTATTTCTGCCTTGCTTGTTTTCATATTGATTTTAAACTAGTTTAATTAAAGCTGGAACAATGAGTTTGGGAACAATCAAATTGACACAATAAGGCATTACACCCTCCGGGTTGGCGAGGAAATCTTTGCTTAAAAGGTAATTGATTATCTTCTAAGTTTGCAGAGTGGTGAGTGCTTATTTCCTCAGGGGTAAAATTGTGTTGTCGAAAAATTGGTATAGTTAAGGTAGGGTAGTTTAGAAGAAGAAAAGGAGGAGAATAAATCCATCAATGCAGACAAAGCCAAGGCTTGCACACGTAACCTAAGCCACAAATAAAAATGATGAAAATGACGATGATTATTCCAAAGTTTTGCTGCTATTTGGATCTTCATCAAGTGAGAATGTTTGGAAAGTGGAAACCACACTCACATGTTACACTCTCCACATCAATAGTCTCAAAAGCTCTAGGATATCACTAGTGCTGGAGGCTTAGATCAATTGTTTCAAAAGTATTGACTTTGCCTTCATAACCCATTCATTCATGCACTTCTGTTTTGAACCCAAGTTGAACATTCAGCCAGCACGGCTTAAGCCAGAGGTCACGATATTGGACAGTTTGGATACACACTTCAACAACTCTATCCCAGATTAATCCTGGTTGTATTGAAGAACACTTGAAACTAGTAGTGAAGACCATAAACTCCTTAAAGGAAATGTTAATAGAGGTTATGAATCAATTTTGAAGTAGGCTCATTTTCTGATCTGGTTCCAATACAATTGGACCATTTTCCTTTCACGTTGGCTCCTCTTTAAAAGCAATTGGCAACACTTATGTCTTATACGTATGTACGGGTCAATGATTTAAACAGTCCAGGGTTGTTAATACAATAAAGTAGTATTCAGAAAAATGAACATACTTCAAATACCCATATAGAAATCTGCACCTACTCATTCTGAGAATATGAAGTTGGAAAACATAATTATGTGAACAGGTCTTGTTTGTATACCATATTGGATACAAACAATCAGGAGAAATCTGTTTTATAGAACAAAAAAAAAACAGATTTCTGTGCAGGTTGTTAAAATTAAAAGTAGGAATGGTAGTAGTATAATACTTTCACAACCTGCTATATTCATGAAGAAACACTGTTGTTTTCTTATAATCCTGTGGAATACCTCTTAGTTTAAGATTGTAGAGGGTTGAAATTAAACATTTTTGAGGTACGAGTGAGTGTGCAGGCTTTGTTTTTTTTTCATAAGGAAAGAATGGGACATTCGGCTTTGCCTCTGTCTAAGCTCCAGGCACTTCTCTCTGAGTCTCATAACATACTTGACTGGCTTGTTGTCGGCGTCAGGGTCCCTGGCCGACACCGCACCGACGAAGCTGCCAGCAGCCGTGTCCTCGTGCACCTCGATGATGTAAGGGTTCCTGGTGAAAACGGGCGGCTCGTCCACATCCTCCACCGTTACTTTGACTGTGGCATAGTCTTTGAATTGCAAACCGTGGATGAACCTTGCATCTAAGTACGTGTTTCTCACCTCCACTCTGAACTCATAGTCCTTCTTACTTTCGTAATCCAGTGCCTGGAGATGAAAGAGCATCAGAAGTCAAGCTTTAGACTTTTCCATAAAAGAAAATATATATGAAAAAAACGTCTGCCTCCAGGATTCTGATAGGCAATTCATTGCGTTTCATTTGTCTGCCTTTATCTCATTCACACTCTAAATTCGAAGTTACAAATCCAAGTGAGGAATACTGATCTGGGTGATCTTCAGGGAAAAACTAAAAAGTGTTTCTAGCAAAAAAGGGCTTTATATTATTCATTTCACAGGCTTAGGCTATCTGATTCTACACTGGAGTTCAAATATATATTCCGTCATATGTCTTTATTACAAGAACAAATGTTATCAGGGGGCTGTTTCTAATCTGAAAGTGTACTATTCTGTCTTTCCATTGAAGTCAAATGTACATATCTGGTCGAGATAAAACGAAAGCTCAAATTTTAATTAAAGCCTACACTACAACTTGGAAAGCAAAGAGAAACCCCTGAACTTTGAAGAACTGAAATACCTTCTTTTTTTTTTTCTTTTTTTTTACAGAAATAACACACACAAGCACATTCCAGATTTTTACTGCATGTATATTTAAGTTTCTTTCTGGAGTTGTGTAATCATATTTCAATCCAGGTTTAACTCGATGTATTTTCCAATCTATTTATTTCAAAGGGCTCAACTTGAAAGCCCTTCAGCCTGTCTTGAAGGCAGAAAGATGTTTCATTGGAGCTGTATGAAAACATGTCACTTGTCACTCGATGTGTTATGTCTGATTGCACAGCCATTAGCAATCAAATCATAGTTACATAACAGCTAAGGGTGTCTGGGTTTGATGCTGACTGCGGACTACAAAGTATGAAGAATAAGGACATGAGGGACAGAAATGAAATTACCTTTTTGATTATGATGACTCCTTCCTGTGTGGTTTGGTCGGTGATGATGTTGAATATGTCATGACCGCCAACAATACTGTACTCCATCTCTGCATTGCGCCCAACATCTGGATCATCAGCCTTAATGCGACCGATGGCGCCACCGATCTCTGTGGACTCCACGGAAGTCACACGAAAGGAATCTGCACAGGATCAACCAGTCAAATTTGAACTGTGTAGAACTTTTTATCACCAGCAAATACATCAGAAAGTGTTTCATAAGCCAGATCAAGCAAAACAGTGTAAAACAAATATATACCTTTTTATAAATACCACACTCATAAAGAGCAATTTTCAATAAAGCCAAATAAAAAAAAAGATTCATGATAAGTTTTAAGAAATCACATTGAATGCTACTGAGAATTTTAAACTCTAACTTTGTTTATTCCCACATTTATACAAATGAGTACAAGTGACTGAAATCCTTAACTATATGGATGAATGAATAATGAAAACTCAATTAAAACCAGACTAAATAGGTGAAATCAAATAATTTGACTGAAAAATTCATCAATGCAAATCAATTGGAGCCACACTAAATAGGTAAATAAGACTCAATTAAAAGCTGCTCTTTAATGGTCATATATAACATAAATGGAATAATATATAATTAAAACTCAATTAGAAGTCCGACTTAAAAGCTAAAAAACACCTCGAGCGATAAATGAATGAATCACGATCAATCTAAAGTTTCACTGAAAAGGTAGAATAAATGATGTAGACTGATTGAGCCGAGCAAAAGAAGTTGAATAATGTCTAGAAGTCTTTTTGAAATCGGTCGTTGAACCCCATCAGCTAAAGGGAGTAACAACTTTCTGGAGCTCAGAGTGTAGCAAACAGCCAGCCATGAAGGACCTCAGGATATGAATCCCATTGACTTTGTGTACAATCCAACTACATACATAAAAAGTGAGAATGGAGTTAAAAGGTTAAGTGTTAGGTAGGCCTGTCCCCGACTAAGGATTTACATAGTCCAACCTGATTCGTCAGATTTTGCCGAAAGTCAATCAAAAGTTTTGTTGTTGTTTTTTTTGCGCTCAATGATCCATATCTTGATGTGAATTTTTTTTGTAAAGATTTATTTTTGGGCTTTTTGTGCCTTTAATGCAGAGAGAGGACAGTGGATAGAGTCGGAAACCAGGGAGAGAGAGCGGGGAATGACATGCGGAAAGAGGCCATGGGTGGAAGTGAACCTAGGCCTCCCGCTTGAGATGAGAGCCTCCATACATGGGACGCGCGCCCTAACCAGTGCGCCACCAGCGCGCCCCATCTTGATGTGAATTTAATCAGATCATTAAACTATTTGTCTTCTAATCTTGGAATTACAATTCATTCTACAACAGGTAATCGTCTTATCATAATAATCCACCAAAATGGTTAAACGGTTTCATCTGAACACATTTCATCCACAAAGATCCCCAGACTGCTTAAAAAAAACTCTGCTATTCCGCTGACCTTTGAATGACACCTCATTACAGCCTATAACAGCCAATGACAGCCTTTGAAAGGAGATGACACCTCCTGTTCTGACATCCAATTGCACGCGACTGTGCCGATGACTGACATCTCGTGTAGCCAATGACATTTCCAAACATTGATATGCTGCTTCTATCAATACTACTAGGTGATTTCTTCATGCACACACTAATGTTACCAACAGAGGCTAACTGTATGAGCCATGAATTATTTGGAGAAAATGGGCAAATCTATGCAAAAATTAGACATTAAACACCCCCATTTTGCTGGAATGGAATAGTCCTTGTGCGCGACTATGAGAGCGGCAGTCGACTGAGGCTTTGACGAATGAATTGTTGAGTACTCGACCATATGGAGTCACCCCTAGTGTTAGGTGAAGACAACATCCAAGAGTGGATTTGAAGCTGCTCTTTAATGCTGATACATGTCAAACATTAACTTTGGGTTGGATGGTTCAGAGATGGCAATAAAGTGGAATCTGTATTGCATCTTATGTAGATCTAACATATATATCCTCACACTCAGATTCTTTGTAAAACCAGACAAGATGCAAATCAATGCAGCACAAATGTAGAGCTCTTACGATTAGCGAAGCGTGGTGGGCTGTCGTTCACATCAGAGAGCGTAATGCTGACCGTCGTGGTTCCTGAAAGCCCGCCCATCTGACCGGCCATGTCTTTAGCTTGGATCACCACCTGGTAGTTTTCCTTCACTTCTCTGTCCATGCCGGGCAGGGCTGTCTTGATGGTGCCTTTAAAAAGAAATAAAAAAAAGAAAGAAGAAATTATTTCCAGCACTTTTTCCAATTTAAAAAGAAAACTTCATTTTGGTGAAATTGATTTGCCGTCTTGTTGAAAATGAGATCAGATTAAGATCAATTCGATCTCTGTTCTCAACCACGGTTCCCAGAAAATTGCATTTATTTACAGCTAATTAGGTTTGCCAATTACGTTTTGAGGGGAAATGTAGCTGCTGCTTGGCTTATGTTCCCTGGCAACGCGCTTCTAGTGTCAGATGTGCACTCACAAGGTTGAAGGGTGAAGGAGTATAGAAAGCAATGACTTTGGCATCCAGAGTCTTGAACCTCATAGTCTGTACTACAGAAATGCACCAAATGCAAATCCAAATGGCTGTTTCCTATTTAAGATTTCTTCTTGTTTGAAACCTGTAGATACATGCTGTATATTGTTCCAACTTTTAAGAACATAAGTTGACAGCAAAAACAAAAACGATTTTTGCAACTTTTAAAAAAATGTAAATTTAGTTTGGAGTTTCATAATATCTTTATCCCTTGTTGTTTAATATTAACAAATCAAATCAGAGTAACACTTTTTACAGCTCTATTCTCCCTGACTCCTGAAGAAATGAAGGATTACAAACAACTACAATCAGTGATCTCATCTTACGGCTGCTTGCCGTCTATTAGCCGTCTGCCTCTCTCCCCTCACTGGCTCTGTGACCAGTATTTGTGGTTGCACAGAGTTTTTAATCATTTTTTATATCCACTCATTTTCAATATTAATCTATAACCTCCTACAAAGTGATAACACACCAGATCAAACTTTAAAACCTTAACTGTCTTTCCCAAGAGAGCATGTGAGCTGAGTGGAGCCCAAATAATCAGGGAAGAAAAGTCTGGACTGAGCACAGAGCAATTCTGTTTTTACTCTATCCTACTTGAATTTTGCAGTGGCACCATTCACACCATGACTTCAAAACATGCCAGCCCCAGAATCCAAGAAAGCATGACTCTATGTATTTTGCAAGCAGTAATATTATCTGCACATTATGTTAATACAACGTTTTTTTTTCTCATTTCGGAGTGTGCCATGGATATTTCTCGCTCCGCACTCCACAGGACGTCTGATTGAGCGAGGAGCAGCTGTGGGTCAGAAGAAACGGATATGAATGCTGACCCACAAAAAACCATATCTGATGGGCTCGCATCTTAACCCTTTATCTGACTGAAATACAGACACAACCAGCTGATTGACAGTTTGATCGACTGGACTGGGCATGGGTTGTTGGAGGGTTTAAGTGTTTGACGGGTTGGTTGGCTGACAGTCTCCCAAACAAAAGTTGATATCTTGAATTGTATGTGCAACCTCTCTGAATATGAAAAAAAAGAAGTAATTATATCTGCACCACCACCAATCGGAAAGGGTTTAGACTTTGAAAAGTCCTTGTTGGCCTTGATTTAAGGTCACTCCATTTCTGCTTCACCTCTCACACTTATTCTTCTCTTATCCGCTCACTATCTTTGTGATTGATGGCTGTAGTTATTACTTGCCATCTTCCAATCTTTCTTCTCTTGGTGATGCTGTTATTGAAATTAGATTTGAGCTGTTCTATCCTTCACAACACTTCATAAAAGTGAAAATGATTTTTTTTTTCTCTTTGGATTCTAATTTTACAGTTTCTCATCTTTGAATATCAGAAATAATAAGCATCTTTCCATCAGTCGCAACATCACAGTGACTGCAAGACTGTAAGAGAACTGAAGTATGGCTTTATCATTATTTCAGTATACATATTGACCCCTATTGGCAGCCACCAACATCGCCAACTACAAGCGGCTTGACACGATGGATTATTCAGCCCCATTTATTGTGTATTGCAAGCAACGCATTCACTGCCTTAAACATGCTGGGATTCAAAGTGATGCAGATCAGGCTGGGGTCGCAACTTTTACATTTCTCTCCCTCATCAGGTCATAGTCATGCATTTGAAGAAAACAATGGTATACTTTTAAATGAATAAACATCGTGGAGCCTGGTTCGATTGAAAATAATGAATAAATGAATGAAACACAACAAGTGACCAGCAGAGGTGGGCGGGGTAACCATAGACAGAGAGCTTAACTACTGTAATGGTAGCTACCTGGATTGTAAATGCAAAACCAGAAGGAACTAAATAAGCAACACAAATGCACAGAAACTGAGTGTTGTTGACTTTGCAGACCACAATGGAAATCACACTAGAAGACAGTTTTAACCCTTTTCCCTCTGGGAGACCTGCAAAAACAGTCTGATACACTGGTGTGTCTATATTCCTGTATTTACAGTAATTGTTGTGATGGTAAGGTTATTTACTGTAAGAGCCACAGCTCTCACGTGTAGATAAATGCTTATGCTGCTTGTTTATTGCTCAGAGATACTTCACATTGCAGTGCAAGAGAACTGTTTATATCCATGCTTGACATTAAAAAACTGAATCCAAGACATCCTGCTGTGTTTGGCTTACCATTTTCAGAATCTACAGAGAAATAGGGCTGTCCCTGTAGGATGCTGTATACAAGCTTGGCGCTGTTCCCGTATGTTTGATCATCAGCGTCAGTGGCAGTTATAGTAGCAACAGATGTGCCTGGGAAAAAAACAAAAGGAAGAGCAAACAAAGTCAAGTTCAATGCCAAAATCAGCGATTACGACACAATATACCATCAAGTAACAGACTTCACTTATTTTATGCATCCACTGTTCATTTAGAGAGAATGTGCTGTTAATCTGACAGTTCTTTTCAGCAATGCAATGAGTCACACCGACTGATCTTCCATCGTCATGTCAAACATGAGGGATCTGCAGAAAATCAAATAGTCGGCTCCACAAAGGCTGAGAAGTCTGAGTAAAATCAATCAGGATTGTAACATTTGCAATCCCCCCTTGGTAAAAAAAACAACATAGTATAGATACTGCAGATTTGCTCAATTATTCATAAAATAAATGAAAGGCTTGCAGACCATAACTGAGTCTCTTTTTGTTAGTTTTAGTTCAAATTATTGCTTTGATTAAAGCCTCTGTGCTGCTCGATTGATGTCTTAAATAATCGTGAGAGTGAAAGTGCGTACGTCATCAAGATATCGAGTGAGGATGTCTGCCTCTATGAGTAAGATATTTCAGGTTGTATGATAAATTCAATATTCGCTGCGTCCTGTAAATAAATCATATGATGTTGTTGTTTTTTTAGTTGTCTGTCTCAATATATGGACTCAATGTAATGAAATATTTACAGATCATACAGATCATACACATTTTTTTCTTTCTGCAGTTATTATGTTTGAAAGAATTCGGGCAGCAACTTACCATCCTTTCAGAAACTACTGATTATTTTTCTGATTGATGAATTAATTGCCTTGTTCATCAAATATTCAAAACGTTGTGAAAAACATTCACATCAATTTATAAAAGCCCACTGTTTGTTTTGAACTTTCTTCTTAAACATCCAAAGACTTTTAATTTGTAAAATGATGAGAAGTGGGATACATTTAGCAGCGCTCTAAAGTTCACCTCTGTAGACTCCCATGCAAACATAAATCCATACAAGCAGGGCTGTTTTAAGATAAGCAAGTCATATTATGGTTGCATTTCTTTTTCTGACCTCCTTTGCCAGAGCCAGAGGTGCAAAATCCTACTCAGGAGCTGGGATATAATTACTGTTTTCATCGATTTTCTTTGAGTATATGTGCTCATGGATAGTGATTTTTACAGTTTTACAGTCTGGGATTAAATCTCACCGTTCTGTTCTGAAAGTCTTATCTGGCAAAAAGTAAAAACCAACCAAAGACCTTCTATGCACATATCACACATTACACATTAAAGTGATATGTTCTTCATTGCATGATAAATGTTATTTGTGAGCTAAAGTAAGAGAAAAAGGAAATAGATAGAGATTTCAGCCCTTGCAGAGCCCAGTTCCTCTCAGACTCCCTGTCATTGACTCACTCCCATATTAAGTCCTACATAATCCACCCAAGCGTTTCAATAACGCCACATTGGAAAAAAACGTCCTTGGCATTCAGGAGACCTCTGCCGTGTCCTGTTTGGGTCCGACTGTCTCCATGCATACTAATGAACCCTTGAACATCTGTCCCACTTAGTCCCCAGCACTGATAGCATAAAAGGGAGCTGCTGATTTCTCATGGCTGGCTGGCTGGATTAACCAGCGTGTTCAGTCTGAACGTATAAGGCACTTTATTAGCCCGGAGATGAGCAGCGGTGACCCTGACCCACCTTTAGCCAGTGTGCATACAGCTCAGAAATCTAAGAGCAGCGCACATTATGAATCACAAACAGGCCATTGTTATTTGTCAATTGGGTTTTTGATTCACCCTTGATTGCTCCTGTGTATTAATTTGCGGTTGCATAATTGAGGATTGATTTCAAGTTGCATGCATTATTTTTTATAAGCTTTGTTTATATCCATGCCAATTGGTTTATTTATATTACTTGAATGGAACGAAGTGGAGGGCAATGAAGCAAGTCCTTAATTGGAAAGACTGCGACAATTTAAACTTTCAATATTTTCCGCTGCCTATTAAAAAATGGCAAATGGCATTACTTGTTATGCATGCTCAATGAGCCTGACTAAACAAATAAGGATCACACAAAAAAACAACTCTGAATACGGCATCAAAAGAGGCAAGTCCAGCTTCTTCACAGCCATGTAAGGCAGAGAACAGCTCTAAAACGACACATCTGCAGAGCTTGAACCAGAAGATGTTGGGCTTGATTGCTGAAAACTGCAGTGATTTTTGACATGATATCCAAACAGTGGCCCATTAAGTAGAAAAAAAAAACTAACTTACCAACTTCAGACATCTCAGGGACGCTGGCAAAGAAGATATCCTTTTCGAACTTTGGCGCATTGTCGTTGATATCGTGGATTTTGATATTGAATTCAGTGTCAGGCTCCAGCTCTGCATTGGTGGTCCTATCCAACACCTTTGCATGGAGTGTGTACATTGCCTTCTCCTCTCTGTCCAGCCTCTTGGTGGCGTGAATATCCCCGGACTTCTCATCGATCAGGAACAAGGTGCCCGCCCCGTCCCCGGTCAGGACATACCTCACGTTGCCTCCACCTCTGTCCATGTTTGAGTGCAGCTGAAAATTAGAGACACGGGTAAACTCACACGGAGTCAAACCTTTATGAACACAAGGGGATATGTTTTGATTCCAATGGCAACAGGAAATAGAGCTTTAAATCTACCAAAAAAAAATGAATGAAAGAAAATACAATCCGGAATATATACACAACACAATCACCTTGAACACACCTCTGCACAAAAACAATTCCTTTCCCTGCTTGTTGCTCACATCAAGTCTATTTGTAATACTGCATGTTGTTTTTCGGACTGTGGCTCAACATTTTGTTCTTAAAATAAATAGAAATGTGCACCCATGGGCCTCCCAATGTTGTAGGTAGTAGGAGTATTGCCAAGGTTCTCTTGTCTTTATGCATTACAACAAGGAAATGTGCTTTAATGAAATATCTCCTCTTTCCTATGCCCTGACAAATTCATCTCTCTCTGAGCCTTCCTTCAACAAAAACTTTCAGCATTCCAACGGAAACAGCAAACAGGTAATCTTTGTGTAATTTAAACCCCTCCAATTAAATATTACATGAAAAAGTCAAGGTCTTTTAACTTACTTAAATGTCTATCCTCTGTTGGAATTTTGGCTTTGCCTCTGCTGTCTTTAGGATGTTTGGACATTGATATGAGAATATGATTTACTGGACTAATTTACACTGGATATTTGCGTGTTCCAAGTCCCAAACTTCTTGACACGCCATCGAATGTGTGCTCAAACAGGCCGTTTGGAGATTTTCCCTTCATGACATCACAAAGGGCAGTAACCCCTCCCCTAGGTAGCTGACACTCCCACAGCTATAGGGTGTTTGTTCTGCCCTCTGAGTCCGCCTACTCACCGTTAACAATTGGGCATTGGCCACCCAAAGCCCTTCCAGAGAGGGGGCGTGGTCAAACACAGCTCAATTGCATTTAAAGCTACAGACACAGAAAACAGCAAGAAACTTCACAGACATATTTTGGGTTCGACATGCAGGTGGCAGTCCCTCGGCTAGGCGTAAAAGGACGCACTGAGACTTGTTTACACCTCTCGAAAACGAGCTTATGTGACCAGCAAAAAAAACTCCTCGACAGCTCAGTTGATGAGTCAAACGTATGATGTGCACCTGTGACATCAAAAATGTTGCTTATTCACCGTTCCCTTTAGCTCTTTCCATCAACTTTTCAACCGGTAGCTAGTTCCTTTTTCCGTGCTTAAGTTAATGTCATTACTTTGATCAATCGAAAGTTTGTGTATTTTTAAAGCAAACTCAGCTTAAGAAAGAACAAAATCCAAAATCCAAAAAGCATAGAAAAAACTGTTTTGAAATGCAAAATAATGGAAAGGCAAACAGGCAATTAAAAATATGATTCATTGCGATAAATTATTGAAATTCAGCGATAAATTGCGATTAAAAAAATAAATGGTTTGACAGCCCTGATTTAAACCATAAAAATGTTTTGCAGCTGCAATACATTAACTGAAAAGTATCATTCTTTTGTAGCGTGTAATCTGCCTTGTTTTTGCAACCAGTGGAGGCGCCCCCTTGTGGCAAATAAAAATAAGGTTTCAAGTTTTAGACACTTCCACATTTGCTTCACTTTAGCGATCAAAGACTAAACTAACCTTTTTTTCCTGTATGTATAGTGTATCATTTACACTAATGTCTAGATTAATTTAATAGAATCCCAGCTCTGTTGTGAACACTGAAATAATGGTGTTAAAAAACCCACCGAAGAATCAGTGTGTGAGAACAGAACATGGCCTTGGCAGTGTGACACACTCCATTAGTTCAGATCAAATTAGTCTTAGATTTTTCTTCCAAATTGCGCCTTTTGAAAAATGATGATAACCTGACCTACAGCAACAACTGCTAAAATTAGTCACCTCTGACCTATCCATCACCTTGAAGCCCGCTCTGAGTGTCACTGAGGAGTAATGGCGGCCTGCTGTGACAGACACTTGATTCAAGCTCATTACTGTACTGGAACTGTCAGCAGATATATTTAGAGCACTATCTCATGGGCTCACATTTAAAATGACATGTAGTTAGGGACACAGAATGTACGTCAGGAACTTATTAATATTAATATTCTGCATGCTGTGAGGAAACTAATTACTTTTTTTCCCCCGCAGTTGGGAGAGCGATGTCAACAGCACAACTTTCAATGGAAAATCTGGAAATGTATTGCCAGAGCGCTGGCAATTTTCAGGCCGAATTAAGGAAATGGGGACGCGTGTGAAAACAAGATGCTGTCAAGTTCAAGATGAACAATATGCACTGACTTTCAGGCTGTGTTTGGGAATATTTGAATGCAAATGAAGCCCATTAATCCAAAGTCTATTAAAGAGGAGCCTTCATTTTTCACATGTGTTTTTGTTGTGGGAGAATCTATTTGTTGTTTCTGAATATGAATTCTCTGCTCAGTTGTGGACAAGTGAAGCGAGGATAGTTTATGTGTCTAGGATGTGAAGGCTGCTGCTGCTATTGACTGTGAAAGTCAGGCTTATTTTAGTGACTGAGAGAGTGTTAGTATGAGGTTTTTTGCATCTTAATGGCCTTCACATCATTGCACATTTTCTCCTGTGAAGTGAGCCTTCTGTAGTACCACGTCAACCTTTTTTCTACTCTAAAATTCACTCCACTCAATATTTTTCCAGAGCATTTTTTCATTCCCAGTTCTTAAACATTGATAGAAACTCGATATCATTTTGTTTAAAAAAAAAAAAAAGTACCTGTAGGGTATCATTACAGAGCTCAACAAGACCGACCACCTCTTCGGGGGGCTCTGGTTCTGAGAGTAACATCGTCCATTGACATTTCAGAAAATCCTTATATCCATATTTTTAATCCTGGAACTAAGCCAACCATCTCCCCCGAATACTCGTGAATATAAAACATTTGTTTTGGCACAAAAAAAAAAAGATTGGAAATTGTAGAAAAAGATAAAGGTACAAGACTGTATACAAGATTTTTCATGTGAGAAAAGGAACTACACATCCCACAATTCAGTGTAATTCCAACAAGAATCAGCGATCTATAGTTTAGCTGGCTTCTTTCTGAACGTACACGGTCGTCCTTAGCAGCTGCAGCCCCTTAGCTCACTGTGTGTGTTTTAATAGTTTGAACTATATCTCTCAATACAGCCTTAAGCGTGTCTGGACAAATATAGAGTCTTGACATTTTGCTAACTTACCGGCTAACCGGCTAGCTAGTGGTAGCAGTTGGTGCATAGACTACTTGCCTTTACCTGATACCTGATCCCACATTTCATTATTTGATGTCTGTATCGGAGCAACTGTATGAATAATGGCTGTAATAAACCGGTTCACTTGGCAGAGCATATTTCATTACTGCTGTTCAGATTCATTGCAACACACGCACACACACGCACACACACACACACACACACACACACACCAAAATCATTCCATTGTAATAATTAGGACAATACAATTTCGAACAACAGGAAATGCATTTTATTCCAAATCTTTTGATTGTATCCTCAAGGACCTTCCATCTGATTATTACCATATTTCCTTTCTTTGTAGTTAATCCTGCAAAAAAGGAACCTGAGAAGCAAAAACAACAAACAAGGAGCCATCAAAGGAGTCTCTGCTGCAGTCCCAGCTGTCTGCAGAATAATAGGAACTTTACAGAACCTTGTGTTCCGTATTTTACATATTTCCCTCAGTCGACGTGGGAGCGTGCAGGCCCTTAGCTCCTGCGCTTTGCTAATTATTGGATGTCTACATAGCGTCAGCTTCCTAATCATATGGGTAAACAGATCTGCTCCCCAAGGCCATATGGATTTCTTACTGAGTGGTAGTGCAAGTAAGGAGGTGTTTCGCTGAAGTAAGCACCCCTGTTGTGTTATTATGGAATAGCATCTAAAAAAAGAGTGCTCCTGTTCATGGAACTTATGCAGGCACTGTGCAAACGACATGGAGGTTAACTATTTGATTTTCACAGGGATGTCTGGTAGAAACTGTATGGATTCAATGTATACACTGTAGTGACTTTGAGTTCAGAAGCTAAGCTAAACAGATTTTTGTACCAGAATGGAGATATTAAATGTCCAAATGTAGTTTAAAACCTACTACATCCACTACAGCCTTTAAAAAACTGTGGCATTCATACTCTTGACAGAGTGTTTTCCACACAGCCTTAACAAAATCAAATGTTAGCAGCGCCCAACTATATTTGCAGGGATTTAGTGGCTCCCCTTTCAAGGCCTTGCAGCACAAACACAGCCCTTTTCAAGGCCTTACAACAGAAGCACAGAAGAGAGCCTTGATGAGTTAAATCGCCTTGCACAAACACTGAGGAATTGTCAGTAAAGCAGCAAAATCATTGGCAATTCTTGTCAGGTCTCTGGTAAGCATTGCTCGCTGCTGCAAGGGGGAGATAGCAAAATAGAGCGCGGAACGGATACAGGATAATTACTCTTCCTCACTCGCTTCCTCTGTCTCTCAAGACAGAGCAGGAATTCTGTACTATTGGAAAACATCAGTATAATGCACCGGTATACTCTGCAGGTTAAAGTTACAGCTTAAGGTATCTCTAGTATGCTTTGCATTTTCTTACAAGTTCTGCCAAAAAAATTCATGCAAAAAAAAAAATGTATCGAGCAAAAGGCCCCCTGCAATATCTCAAGGATACTTATTGGCAAAATATTAGCACAACAAAGCGAGCTACCTTGAATATTGTAATTCAGGGCAGCACATTTTTCTTTACAAGGCACAAGACAATGAAATGAGGCAGGAATTTAATAGGATTTTGTTCACTTCAAACACGCCACTCAACTGCTCCGGGATGCAAACTTTGGGCTTGTATTGCTCAGCATTGCAAGTGTTCACACAGTCCACACAGTCCTGCTTAAGAAGTAGGGCACCACAGCTGCACACAGCGAGCGCTCACACTCATTAATGGCCCCGTGAAAGTCAGTTAGAATGAGATTTGAGGGGTTTTCTTTTTTTTTAACGCTTGACGCATGCAAAGCCACTGCGTAGTATATTTACAGGAATAAAAAAATGTACTATGCCTCTTTTTTTCAGCGTTGACTATTTCTGCAGAGTAAGTGCTTGAATAGTGCTTTAAACCGGCCATTTTTTCCTGGTCATTGTGCGAGGTATCAGTCAGCAGCACTCAGTATGCGAGCCTTAAAGCGGCTTGCCTTTTTCGACACCTTGATAAGCAGTAAAAGCTGCATTTATTATATGTTGCAGCGGTGAGTAGTGCTCTCTTTTCTGTTACAAAGTGAGAGTGTGACTGTTCTTTACATCCATCTTTTGATTGCCCTAATCAAGAAATCAACCTCAAGTGACAGTTAGTGAGTGTGTGTGTGGGTTGATTGGAGAGGTTTGTTCGAATGTGAAATAAACAAGGCCTCCCACGGTGCACTGCAAAGGCCATTAAGTGATCTTTATAAGGAAGACTATCCAGGCTGTGATGGCTTTGTGCTGGCCTTGAAAGTGCTTTATTTTTTTGCATTTGGTCTCAATTGTACTCTCTCTCTCTACCTCTCTAGTCTCTTTGCTTTTCTGTTTATGTGTTTAAAGGTTTCGAGCCCTCGTTTGATTGCCTCAGCTCTTTCTGTCCGTCTATTCAGTCACAACATAGTTGGTTTAAATTGACAATAATTCAGTCTTTAATGTTTTAGTGACATCCACAACTTAGACTTGCCTGCTAAGTTTTGCTTAAAAAATAAGATAATACAATAAATCAAAGCTCCTGTGAGGACATTTTAGCAGGTTATGAAACTGACTGAAATGAATGCTGATGCCTTTGTATGACCTAAAATAGCAGACACGACGATCAGGTATGATATCAATTAATTCATTAATGAATTTCTGTAGGGTTACTTTTTAAAGCTGCCACAGGGTGGGTCTCACCCAAGACAGTTTTACAAACATCCTTTACTCCTCTACTTCCAGAAAAGTTTTATACAGATATCTACATCCTGCTAAATGTCTCCAGAGGATTCCTAAGTCTCTCTCTCCCCCTCTCTCCCAGTGCAGCATGTTGGCATGTAAACATGATCTCACATTATCTATCTTTTTGGAATTGATGTGTTTTTCTGATTTTGTATCCAGGAAGACAACTCAACAACATTTCCAATTTGTCCTGTTGATGTCGATACGGGCACCTGACCCAAATAAACTCAGTTGATTCAGAGATTTAAACAAATAAAGCTTTAAAGCTTTACGGTAATAAACCGTAAAAAAGAGTTGCCGATCAATCAGGAATCATGTATGGTCTTCAGCTCTGCTTGTTTGATATCTATCCATCCATTAATGACCTGTTCTCCATCCATCGCGGCATCTTTTCAGAACATTGCTCTCTGTACATCCATCTCTGCTTCCACTGTCTGTTCCTCAACTTAGAACAGATCAGCTCTTACAGTTATCCATACGAGTAGTTTTAGTACTTCTTCCTAAAGGACAGTAACAGTATGTAACTGCTTCGTCCTCCCCTCTGCATTAGTAATTTATTACAGCCTGGTGTTTTTCTGACAGTTTAATAGCGACTGATATTGGACACAGGAGGAGAAGAGGAACCTGTGAACGTGATTGTTGTCATGGTGCAGAAGTTTGGCGCCAGAAGGCGTCAAAGAAAGGCGAAGAAGAAAGCCACATCGCACCCCTCACTGACACATCAAGGCATGGCCCCATTTAGAGTCAGCATTTGCGTTTGCTGCTTCATCACATAACACAACAAGGTGAGTTTCACCGGCCGTCGTGATTGATATGTTTTCGTCTCCCACCTCCTGTTCCCCGTATTCCATTAATTTTTTCGCTGTTCCTTCCTCTCCACCACATCAGGATGAGGCTTTCTGCAAAAAAAGAAGTTGTCATATCCCCCTACTCAACCTCGCACAAGACACTTGTTTACTCCGGAGAATGAGGTGTGTGTGATGAAAGCCAGCTTCCTCTGAGAAAATTGGCTGTCGACAGTCACCTCATTTCCCTCCCTCGAGTTGATAACTGTAGCGTTCCCCATCACACCTGTCTTTATAGTGCTGGCACGGGTGAGCAGACAACAACCTCTCTGATCTGGCTGGGTGGGAAGGAGGAGCATTGTCCAAAAAAACTTTTAATTTTGAGGGGGGGGATTATTGTGAGGAAGGTGTCTTGCAAGTGCTGAAGTTCTGTTATTTAATTTGATCTACAAACAATTTTCTCACTGCTGGGATCACTTAAGTCTAATGTCTTAAGTTTGACTCATCTCTGCCTTTAAGTTCTTCATTATTAAATCGTCTATAGCCAAAAAAAACCCCACAGAAATACAGGCTCTGTCAAACTTCCATACAGACTTATGAAGATTTTCTATTTAAAAAAAAGCTTGTAAGGAGGATGTTGTTTTGTAAGTATGTTTTCCAAGTGTGTAGAGCGTTTTATTATTTTATTTTCTTCATTTCGGAGTGTCCTGTGAATGTCCCTCTTTGCTGACCCATTTTTCATTTTCGAAAGTACACCACTGTCTAAAGTTTCCTTTCTTTCTGTACTTATGCTTGCTATTTTGGGTGCATTAGAACATTCATGAGACAATCGTGACAAAATTCAGTGCACTGTAAGTAGTAAAGCACTCGTGATGCACAAAACTTTAGTGAAGAAACATCTGAAACTTTCTTAATAATGGTCACCATGTTTGCTTAGCTGTTACATCTTTAAATCACATGCCACAGGGGGCACACAACAACAATTTAAAATGATAGTTAATTCAGTTTGAATCTTCACATATCTTCACAGGAAAAAAACTGTAGTATGGTGGCGTAATTTAGCAATCCACCATTAGAAAGAAGACGACAACACCATTAAAAGTTGCCACAGCTATTTGAGTTTAGTGCCTAAAAGCTGTGTTTTAATGGTGAAAAAAAGTTACCTGTTGAAAGTCGCATGCTACTCTAGCACATACAGTACACGATACACCATCCCAACAGGTGTATATGAACTAAATACCCCCTTGTTTGGACTCCAAAGGCCAAAAAGTGTCTAAGTCCTCAGTGTCTAAAGTTACTGATTGGTGACATGTTGATGGTTTGGGGCCCTAGAATTAGCGTCCTGGGCCTACGCTGACTTTCATTGTGAGTTGACCGTGCACATTATCAATACAAGAGATAATAGCATTGATAAAAGTAGAAAAAAGTCATCCATGAACGCACTACACACCACCACCCTAAAGTAGGCAGCAGAGGGAAACGTCCCATGAACGGAGACATGAAGAGCGATTCATGCAGCCTCACTGGATCAGAGCATTGACTGCTAATGAAGGTGGATCAGAGCAGCAGAGCAGACTAGCATGAGTCAGCAGTTTTTATAAGTTTGTCTCCACAGAGTTTAAGAATCACAAGCCTGAGAGTACGAGTATATGGTGTTGGTGTTGTGTGTTAAGTATAATAGGTAAATTAGATCATTGTAATGCTAATTCCGTTAGCCAGTTAAAGGCATTTTCCAGTTCAAGCTAACGAACGTTGATATAGGCAACATCCCGGTCCATCTTGTGCACCCCCGCAGAACAATACACCAGCTACCATTGCTCCAGAGAACACATCAAAGTCACTCAATTCAAATCTAGTATTTGATATCTATATTGAGTATTTTCTTTAATGACTGTGGTTTTAAAAAGGGCTCGCCAAAATTAAGTTTCAGCCTCATTGGCTGATGACTCATGTACCCTAGAATTATTTAAACTGATTTGATGAGGTGTCTGATGAAAATGACTTAAATTCATTGTAAGATGAACCGCCGTTGCGATCCCAAAAAAGATATGAATACATTGATGGCATCTGCTCAACAACAGATAAAAGGGAGTTTGAGTTTTTTTGATCTAGTTATGTGTTTTCACTGTTGACACAATGTGATAGAATGCATTCTTGAAAAAGAACGGTGTAAGGCTGCGGGGCGGAGAGAGGAGTTAGTGTTCCGTGTATCTGAAAGCTCCAGTTAACTGTGCCTGTAACAGCCAGATTCCTGGCAGCCCCATTCGTCTTCAGCCAATTACATCAAACACTTCTTTAACAAGCTAAAACCTCCTATAATTAGTCTGCAGACAATGTGAGTGGACACGTTACCTTGCCGACATATTGATGGTCATTTCCTGTGTACTCCTCCAGCAGAAAGAATTGATTCCACATCCATCCACGTTTGGAGCGCTGCAGAATCCTCCCGTCACTCTCCGACATCCCAAACAGATTCCCTATAGTCCCAGGCGGGAAAGGCAGGGCAGCGCTGGGCCACAGGATGGAGAGCATCAGGAGGAGCAGAACCTGATTGATTATCATGGTATCCAATCAGCTGGGAAACGTCCTGGACGACTTGTGAATTATGGTAATAGGCTTCTTGTAGGATGTGTTATCAGAACAGACATTGTATTCCTCTCTTTGATGTCCTTTAGATCCCTGTGAAAAGAGGAAGCTTCGGTTAGGAAGCACGTCCAGAACACTTACACGTACGTCTTTAACATTGAGCTTTAAATCCTATACGGGGTAGAAGAACCGCCGAGACAGCTTAGACACCACAATAGGGCAACACTTCTTTGGATGAAACAGTCATACCAACATTCCTGTTCACTGGGTTTCTGTTTAATATTTTGATTTAACAGGCAGCAGTTCTCTCTTCAAGGCAAATACAACTCAAAGGTCAGAAATGATGGAGGCAACAAAATACTTAAATCAAGTCACTTCTCATGAAAACAAGAATCTTACACAACAAAGTTTTACTTTTAGTTGGTGGCAGAGAATCCTGAACTTTTTTGGTCGTCTTAGCCTCCTTTAAAAACCCATCTCTAAAAGTACCACCTCTACCTTAATAGAAAGTGGACTTGTGGGTGATGTATGCATTTGGCATACTATGGCCTGCACTTCATTTGGTAATATGGGTCACTCCTGTCTATGGTTCAGAAAATTACACTGCAAAGACTCAAGTCTTAGCCGATGTATTTGTCCAGGTCCAAGGCGAGACCGTCTAATAACACTAACTTTGTGCCACATTCATCCGATAAGTCCAGATAAACATCCTATTTCAAGATGTTTCCAGCAAATTGAGACATTACATCTCGTTTCAAGGAACTTAACAAGTGTATTTCGATTACTGCATTGGCAGCCAGCTTTACTTATTCCAAGCAATGCGATGAACATTGCTTTAGATCACAGCTGGGCACACGTCCATTAATCCATTCATTGTTAGTTATTGACAGAACTCTGCAGGGCTGCCATGGGAGGGCTACTCTCCAGTGCTGGGAGAAGAGAGCCTATAGGTAAGAGGTTTCTACGGCTCATGAAGAGGCATGAAGCCCTTGGTTTCATAGCGGGGAACTATCGCATGATTTGCAGGAAAACCTGTTTAGTTCCCTCTTCAGATGTATCCTGGGATTACTCAAACATGGGTTTACCTCATGATCTAAAACTTTGCCCATGTTTAGTTTGGGCATCCAATATGTAACACTATTTCAATCAGTAGAGGCTTAATTAAGAATGAACAATAATTTATTCAACAATATGGGAAATAAATGTTCAAAGTCTAGACACTGTTGGTGATGGTGAGGATAGGAGAATGCAGGATGTGATGGGTTTCTGGAATGGAGGTGACTGGGGCGGAGGAGCGTCGCAGCGATCACACTGAAATTACAAATTGACTGTGGAAGAGAGAGAGAACAGGTTTTCAAATTTGACCGCGGCAAGATGATTGGTTGGGAGAAGTTGTGGCAGAATCGGGTTGGATTTTTTTAACTTAGAGAGTAAACGCCCAAAATCAGGTGATCACCAGAGCAGGGAGACGGAGGAAGTGGTAGAGAGGGAGTGGCTAAGTTGTAGGAAGAAATTTGATAAATGTGTCAGTGTGGGATCAGAATCATTGGTCAACTGTGAGATTATTTCTTATTCCTGTAACTGAAAAACAATATCTGCTGCTTCCAAACATAAATGTAACTTATTAGATAAGTCTCAAAAAAGCAGAAAACCATTCACAAAAAGGCTCGAATCCAGGAATACTGTAGTAAAAAATCTCAGTGGGGAGAGAGAAGAAGAGAGAACAGTCTTCAAGTATTAAACCCCAAATTAGAAAAAATATTTGGATAGGTTTTATGTCATAAATTTTTTAATTATCCAATAAGAAGAAAGCATGCGAAACTAATGGAAGTGATTAATGACTAAGAGAAATAAAAAATAAAAAAGCCACTGCAGTGTAAGAGGCTGCAATCACTGTAGTGCATCAGCAGCTAAATGAATGTCAGACCCAAATGAAGTTTAATAACTGCAGCTACAACTCGCTTGTCATGTCCCCGTCTCCCTCTGTATTTGAGTTGTAAAGGAGCGAGCCGCACTAATTATAAGTTGCATTACTGATCCGCAAACAGTGCTTCACAGCCGGTGAGTGTGTTTGAACAGCATAATACAGGCACCTCCAGGAGCTGAACGCTTCTGACAGGAGCAAAAGGCACTGCTGTAAAAACACTCCACTGAAAAGGCAGCTCTTCTTCTTTTTTTTCTTTTTTTTTATGTCCTGCAACGCTCTCTTTCGATTTCTTACGGACACTACAGAAGGAAAAAGTGCTTCTTTTTCATCTTGTCTGTTCAATTTTTTTGTCCAAAAACTTTAACTTCTATCCATGTGTGCAATACATCTGGGATGGCACGGTGTTATTCAGATAAGATTCAATGATGAACAAACAGGAGAATACGTCTAAAATCATCAAAATTATCCCACTGTGTGTATGTGTGTGTGTGTGTGTGTGTGTGGGTGTGTCAGATTTGTGCCTATAATAAGGTTTCTCCTGTTATTGGTAAGACTCCTTCCAATACTTCACTAAGGCTCTGTCCCTATTAGGACTCATCCTGATAGGTAATTTGGGTATGCATGCATAATTGATGCTCTTTTGGAAGTTAATCCTCATAAATCTTGCCTCTCTTTCTAATAGAGCCCATTTAGTAGTTCCCCCTGTACCAGAGTTATCCAGACAAGCTTTTCACTGAATCCCTAAGGGGGAGGGGGGGTGCTGCGTAAAGGCACATGCTACGTCCACAATGCCTCTTTGCTTTTGTTCGGCATGCGCTTAAATAAGGACTTTAATGTCAGCAGAGGCATTCGCTATGAGCAAATTAGTATTAGAGTTCCATTGATGAATATAAATGAATGTAATCCTTTGAATAGAAAATCAAATAAGTGAGCTAATGAGATCCCCACGTAAATCATTCTTAGTCGCTCAGACAGTTTTAGCCAATTAAATCGGCAATCGTTTTCAAAATGCCACCCAAGTTTACATCGTTTTTTTTTTTTTTTTTGTCAAAGTTTGACTCATTGTGCTTCAAAAATCCAGTGAAACACAAAGAACTATGGGGGATATCTTGGTAGCAGCTACATGGGGGCACCAGAGCTGACTTTGACCTTCAATAAAAAGTCCAGAAACATGTTGAGTTGGATAACTAAAATATGAGTTACAACAGTGGTTTCTTTATGTGATGCCAGGACAGAAAGTACTGAGCACATCAGTGCTACATTTTTTAATGTTACTTCCTTGTGCGCGCCCATCGTGTGGCTCGAGCGTGACACGTGCATTCCCCGAAATCAGGAAACGCCGCCTTGCAATTAATCTAGTCTGATGCTTGTGATTGCATTTTCTAATTATCATTCCAGCCTGTCCTTGAGTTTTAATAGCATTCTGGATATTAATCTTTGATGTGGTGTGCCTATTAAGCATTAGGGGCGAGTGTGTGTCTTTCCCGAATTCTTCCAAACACTCCATTAAAAAGGATGAGCGAGGAGCTGAATCCAAGCCAGATCCTATAGACTCAAGCTGAGTTATCTCAACTCATTTAGCCCATTAAACGCCGTCTTTATGAAGAGAAAAAAAAGTTGTTTATGATTAGATTAAGTTAAAGACAGCTTATATGGCTTGGCATTTAAAGCCAAAGATGTGAAGGGATGGGGATAGTTAAATATGCTTTTTAAGTGTTTTTCCGCGGCTGTTATTCTTAATCTTGGCTAAAGCGCACTCTGGCGAGAAGAAGCTCGGCTGTGCCCCACTTCTGTAATCTGCAAAATTATACATTCTTGTTTTGCTGAATAAGAATATCTTTGATCAGATATAAACTAGCTGTTCATCAGGATATGCTTCCTGGAAGAAAAAAAAAAAAGCACAGCCTTGCACATTAGTCTGTATAAATTTGTATGCACATGCAGCTTCCAAAATTGAACACGCAGGCTTTCCCCCCACAAACATTAAACGGCGCGCTGCAACTAAGCACTTTTTAGTGCTCCTCTGACTTTAGGAGGACAATCATTATAGGTGCAATGTGCAGCACAAGTCTGGCTGCATGGTAAACCTTTTTTTTTTTTTTTTTACAGAGGTCTTGCATGCATAATGAATCGATGATATGCCATATATGGGAGACTATAAATACCTAAATTGACCATCTGCTCCTGATGTTGCTGCAACCTTTCGGCACAGATTATTGTAAACATCTCCCTCTGTCTGCATGATTTTAAAGCAGCGCTGTACTCTTTCCCACAAACTCCCATTACATGAAACATTTTGCTTTTTTTTTTCCTGCAAGGAAAATCTTCTGTCCTTAATGGATCCCTTTATGAAGACACATATGTGACAAAAGTGTTCCACTCATTACAGTACTGAATGTACTTTCCTTTGTATCATCTACTTTGTCCCATTTCTTGGCTCATTTTCTCTGCTGCAGTAATTACGTCATCATATGTATTATTCTTCTTTCTTTCTGTGCAATGCATGATGACCCTTTGGTTGTACCCTGCCTTCGCCGTGCATTATGGGACTTCTTGAATCCACCATGTGATGTTTAATAGTTATCAACCATACATCCGGGCACTACCACAAAACAGAGAACTCACCATATAACTGAAGTTACAGTAGGATACTGCAGAGAGGGATTTGGGAAACAGACCATTTTTTAGATATTTAAATAATCAAATGTATGTATATTAATTGGTATACATTGCACATGCATATTAAACATAATGTGCACGCAACTTGATGCAGATATAAAAAAAAAAATGTTTTATCATATAGATCACATTTTTACAGAGATTCAGCTCCTCAGCATTCAAATTTCTTGTAGTGCAATGTACAAATTTTACATCATATTTTAAAACATCCTAAACATTTACAGTATGCATACTGTATGTCTGTTATGCAACTGTTTTTTTTTATTATTTCAGATGTTTACTTATGATTTTGTCTGCATGCATTTCCATCCTAAAAATAGATGCAACTCAAACTTGACCCAATTTCCCCCTTGGGATCAATAAAGTCTTTTAGATTCCGTTCCCACATCTTACCACAGAAGCCTTAACCCCCCTCGAACCTAGAAAAAATTAACACACAAGCACACTCGCTCGAACACAAATGCAGAGCTTCATATGGATGGCACGGCATAATTAAGCATCCGCCATCCAAATCCTCCTACCTTCTGCATAATTTCAATGCAAATGTTTCAACTGCTGGCATTGAAGCAACATTTAAATTACAGCTTTCTGCTTTTCTGTTTGAGGAATCCAACAAGTGGCTGTATTTTTAAGAACCATAAATAATCCCAGACGGATATGGATTCATTAGGGGGGATGCTGAGGTAAAAAAAAGAAAATGGAGAGAGAGAGAGAGGGCAGTGGAAGGGTTGCAAGGTCATAAACCCATTGTCACGATTTGTCCGCGTGATCATTTTTAACCTGCAGCATTCTTCCCAGAGCACGATTTACAACTGGGTAAATGCAGTTCTTTTGCAGCCACAAACACTAACTACACGTAAGAGCTGGCTGCAAACTAGTGTGATGTGATTGGCAGTTTGAGTAGCTCCAGTGATTGCTCGCCGGCACTGACAGACCAACAGAGACAGAGAGAGAGTGTAAATCTAGCATGAGGGGCGTCGATGCACCAAGATGCAGCAGCACCTGTGCAAACCTCCACTTGGTGGAGCCCTAGTCCTTTCCCCGTCTCCTGTCTACCACCGGCTGCAGTCTTTGGCAAACCTCAGCAAGCTTTACTCATGTTTTGAAATCCTCTGAGCAGTTTTTTTTCTTTTTTTTTTTGTGATACAGTGCACACTTCCTTGTTGAAAAGCTGCTTGAAGAAAGGGAGGGAGGGCCACTTTTTTTTCTTGAAAAGGGTGTATTGACTGTGAAAATCCAACAAAAATTTTCAGTCGATTAGGGGAAGAAAAAAAATTTCCAATATTGGGATGACCTCAGGAGAATTTAAACATATTGAGGAAGGAGAAGGGGGAAAAAGTAAACACTGCATGTCCTTTTTTTCCTTAAAGCTCTAACAATAGTCTGAAGGAGATTTTATCTTCACCAAATCACAAGAAAATTCCTACAGCAAAAAGATAACACTTGGATCTTAAAAAAAAAGGGGCCTGGTATTGAAGCAGAAATGTTCTTATTAAGTCTATCATTTCTAATATTCTCTCCTCTCTGTGTTCTATTTCCTCCCTGACATGCTACAACAAATAAATATTCATGCTTAATCCTCTAAAAACCAGCTGTGTGAAAAGCTCCTGAGAGCCTCTGTGCCTGTGTGGGAGAAACACATTCCCCACCTCTTTCTCATTCCAACGCCGAAAAGGTCACCCCATATCTGACTATAATTCAGGGCGCGTGTTAGTGGCTAATTTGCGCTAAACAATAATGGCTTTACATGGGCGACCTGGAGCACACTAGCATACCCTACAATATCACTTTAGTGGTTGTAAAGCTGTCAGAGTGCGAGAGCAGCAGGCAGCACACGGAGGACTGAGGCGCTTACAGCAAGAGAGAGAGATAGAGAAGAGGGGAAGAAGAGAAAAGAGTGAGCGGTTGGATTAAGTTTGTGCTGTGGAGGATATGCACATGTACATACTCGGCAACACTGCCGGGTGCGCTCGTCTCGCTGCTCGAACACGGCGATAAACACCTCCATGCGCTTCTTTTTTTTCTTTTTTTCGGGGAGATATCAATGGTACAGTGCCTCTCCATCAAATCTGCTCACAAAGTGTGAATTGCCGTCACTGCCTCATCACTCACACACACACACAGACACACACACACACATAGGAGACACTAAAACAGGTGCACAAACACATAGAGGCATTCATTTATACATTGCACATGTGTGCACATTAGCCGAATGCATCCACCGGTGCACAGTATGGATGTCAGAACAGCACTTAGTTGCATGCTGCACTTTGGAATGAGTGACAAAGTCAGTGTGAGTCTTTACAAACACACAGGCTGACCCTTTAATATAACGTCCACATCAAAGTGACTTAATGCACTATATGACATGTGTCATGGACTGATTATTATGACATGTAGAATTCACACATGCTAAAACACATACTTTAACATGTTTTTTCTATGTGCTTCATCAGGTTTTATTAACAGAGAATCTAAGAAAAAAAATCCACATATGAATTAAAATACTTTTTTTGAATTCTGCTCTGGTGCTGCCACAAACACTTTCATTCATTCCTTGTCAAGCACACCTCGTACATAAGTAAATCAGGAAGACAAATACGAATGTTCTCACTGGACAGAAAATCACATTTTCTCTCACTTCAGTCATTTTTATCAACCTCTTTGAAGTTGCAACACTTTTTTCTTTTTCTTTTTTTTTTCTTCCAAGAGCTATCCACACTGATGCATCCGTCTGGCTCTGTCACAGAGCAGGAAGCAGATCATCACCCCCGGAGTCTGGAGGCAGACAAAAAAATACAAATATGTCCTAAAACATTCATCAGAAGAAAAAAAAGCCCCTTACCTTTGGTTTTTCACAGCTTAGCATCCATCTGTGTCAGGGAGTGCGCGGCGGCTGTGTTCCTACTCCTTAGCAGTGCTTAGCGGCGGAGAATCTGACTCCTCACGGCAGTGCTTACATTCCAAGACTGACAACAGCACAGCTGGTGCGAATGTGTATGGGAGTGTGTGTGTGTGTGTGTGTGCAAGAGAAGAGGGGAGAGAGAGAGAGACTCCTGGCTGCTTCCCTCCCTCGCTCTATGCTTCTCTCTTTCTCTCTGCCCTCCCTCGCTCCAGTTCTCCTCCCCGCTCCCTGGCTTCTCTCCCTTTTTCCTCCTCTACACTTTCTTTCTCTCATGTCTCTCTCTCTGTATCTCTCTCTCTCTCTCTCTCTCTCTCTCTGTCTCTGCCCCCCTCCCTCCCTCCCTCCCTCCCTCCTCCACTCTCTTTCTCTCTAGCAGTGCATCACTTCTGGCGGTGGATGTCACCGAGGCTGAAGCTGAGGCGACTCTGTCCCTGATTGGCTGCCATTCACAAGTTAGTGATAAAGAAAGAAAGAAAAGGGAGAGAGAGAGAGAGAGAGAGAGAGAGAGAGAGAGGAAAAACAGGAAGAAAAGCAAAAAAAAAAGGGGAGGGCAAGTAAGAGGAGGGGAGGAGGGAGAAAATAGTGCCCTTACATCCCAGTGAGCATCAGTTGACTGTGGAATGGAGAAACGGGGGCTGAAGAAGAGGGTGGACGCTTGGATAAGGCACAGAGAGGCGTTTTTTTTTTTTTTCTTTATTTTTCTTCTTACTGTGAATGCATCCAAAAAGCCCCTTTGCATAAGATCCTGCTATGATGGATCATCTCCGTGATGTTTGATGTCTAAAGCAATCGGCCCCATCTAATCTCTTTTTCAATGACAGTGGAATGAAGGAGAAAAAGGCCATAACTTGTAAATCAGCCACACAGTGATGGCTGTTTGAAAGCGGGGAGGTTCTTTCCCCCCCACCTGCCCTGTTCATCTTCATCTTCATCCCCCCTCGTCCCTGCTGACTTGGCCGGGCAGTATGTGGCAGGTGCACACGGCGTCCAGGCACTCTGTCTTCTCTTCTCATTACATGCCCCATGTTGGATGCATATCAATATGTCTCCATATATTGAGAGTGATATAACATTTTAATTCAACTGAAGGGGGAATGGAGTGATAATATATCAGGGAGCTGTTTGACGCTGAGGGGGGGGAGACAGTAGAGGGAGTTATTAGATGCCGATATTGGTCCCCCCCCCCCCCCCGACGGGTACCTTGAGCAGATAAACGGCTGCTTGAAGTGACTTTGAAATGAATGGGATGCCGTGAACTCGGAGCCAGGCCCTGGCCTGACTGTGGATGAATAATTGAGGAAGAAAAAAAAGGCGCAGTTTTTCGCTAACCGACCTCGTCTGAGCTTAAGTTTTATCTCTCAATATCAGTGTGAATAGATAATCAGCTCCAAGTCTCTGCAGCAGATAAATAAAAATGCAAACAGGCCAAACTAATTAACATTGGAACAAGCGGCGAGGTAGCCTCCCTGTGATACCCGGCCAAGTCCTCGCTGTTCATTATTCACTCCCTCGTTGTGTTTACGGTGCCCAGAGATTAAGAAGTAAGTGTGTGCGTTTGTATTTTCTGTGCATATGTTTGCCTGTGCATGCGACTCGGGGTGGGGGGGGGGGGGTGGGGGGGGGGGAGGTGTGTCATGTTTACTTATACCCATGTGTGCACAGGGTTGGATTTGGAGAGAGAGGGTGTGCTTCTTGCTAACAAGCTACTGTGAAAAATTTAAACGAGAAGCCCTAATTTGTTCATCTCTGCATAGAATTAGTTTTAATTTACCTGCTATCTACACCCCCAGGGATGTTAATAACACTGTTGTTACACAAACCAAACAACTCTGTGCAAACATCAGAGAACAGCAACCGGCATTGTACCCAACAGTTTCAGAAAAAAAACATCGAAATCTGTGTCAGTGCCAGGATTCTCCACTGCTAAATCAGAGGAATTAAAGTTCATGCCATGGTCTAGGGGGATTACTTGCATCCTGATTGGCTGCAAAGAGTCAAATAGTGGACAACCGAAGTAGATCTGATGAAACTGCGATGAGCTTAAAAGATCCCATTTGCAAAGATCTTTTAGCTTCTGGCTGAAGCTGACAGTAAACAAGCTCCATCATTGGTTTGGGGAAATGTTGATGCTGATTTTGGGAGGGAAATACAATATGGCATTATAGCTAGCTAGTGTTGTTGTTAAGGAACAATGTCAAAATTAGCTGTGGATTAGTCAGCGGCTGTGGATTTGTTGGTAGAGTCGGTCTTCTCTCAACAGGAAGGTTGGGGGTTTGATCCCCAGCTCCTGCAGGCAAATGTCAAATGTGTTCTTGTGCAAGACCCAAATTGCTGCGTCAGAGGCGTATGCATGTGTGTGAATGGGATTAGTTACTTCTGATGGTCACTTTTAAATAGCAGCCTCTGCCCTCAGTATGTTAATAAGTGTGAATGGGTAGGTGTGACCTGCGGCTTAAAAGTGCTCTGAGTAGTCAGAAGACTAGAAAACATGATAAAAACATGAATAAAAGTGAAGTTGAATATAATGATGTCCTGCATTCAACTGATTCGCATGGTTGTGATATGAAACATCGATCCTTTTCTAGAATGCCTTTACATTATTTTCAGAATAATTTAGGTTTATAGGTCTTACAATTATTAGCAAGGTTTAAGTTAGCTTTTAACTGAACAGCTGGTAAAATGTCTTTCAGAGGATACTTTTTTGGGGCGTTTTTATGCCTTTATTTCACAGATAGGACAGTGGATAGAGTCAGAAATCAGGGAGAGAGAGAGAGGGTGTGGAATGACATGTAGGAAAGGAGCCACATGTCAGATTCGAACCGGAGGACTATAATCCCCGTTCATGGGGCGTGCACACTGACCACTAGGATACCGGCGCCCAGAGGATTATTATTTACATTAATTCCGTTAATATGACCGTTCAACGCTTTTCCTTTCTAAGTTTTCCTTCATTTAAGAAGTTGAATCATCACTTGTACTGATGAGTACTTCTGCTTGTGGACTTCTTCCTTCTCCGTGTTTTATATGCACCAACAGAAAACCCATTATTCTCATTTACATTTCATAGGCCATCCATGCAAAGACTTTCCAAAATCCTCATTGTTTGTTTTCTTCTTTTTAGCCTGCTGATTAGGACTTCATTACACTAAATCAAAGTTTTCCAGGCTGAGGAAACAGCTTCCTTAAGTAAGGGTATCTCCCGATCCTTTCCCAATTCTCGGTGTCAGCTTCCATCAGCGTCACCAGCTTGTTGCTCTCCCAGTCCCCTCCACAGTCCTATAGCCGCTGCTGATTAGTTCTCTGATTTCCCCGGGCCTTCCCGAAGGATCGCTCAAGAGCGGATGTCTACCCACTGTTTGCTGTGCTAGCATAACAACTGCAGCTGCTGATGGGTTATTGATATAGCTCTCTGTGTGGCAATGACAAGGCTGCATTGGGGCAGAGTACTGAAAACACAAATCCTGTCTCCTGTTGCTGCCGTTGAAGGCCACTTGAAGATTCTTTACAAACTATATAAGGATTATTGGTGGTCTATTAAAATACACAGCTCATACTCACACACAGACATTTCCAATAATGATGGGAAAGTGCTTTGGACCTATTTTTTGCCACTGTTTAACTGAAACAGGTATCAGTATTGTTGGTTTTATATTAGTATCATATCATATTAGTTTGGTCATGGAATCTGTGCTAGACTATCTCTTTTAAATGGCAGTATCCACTCCCCCATCAAGCATTTATCAAGAAATGAATCCAATTGCTTGTGTTTCAAACGCATGACCCAGTTGGCATATCGAACTAGCTTTGGGGATCTGGGGGTGGTGAAATACCAAGAGCACCTTCTATTTTTGCATCCGTGTACAGGATTGAAATTGTACTGATTGTACTGAAAATGGTTACTTGTATATCAACCTGTGGTAGAGCTTATTATGAATACCATGTTTTTGCACATATACAGTAATTCACTTGATATTAAAGCCAATGTAAGGATTGTTAACAACCACAAGTCTGCAAATTTAACCAATCAGAAGATAACCCACTCTACCTCTAAGCTATCATCACTTCTGTACAGTGGAGTGATGACTCGGAGATGCCACCCTGATGGACCATTAACAGTTGGGCAGATTGGAAGCCCTTTTGTACGCCGTGGGTGGTGAAGGTTGCTGTGCCCCTTTTGAGTTGCATATCCCCCCCTCTCCTCATTGAAAACATTCCTTTTAAAGATTTTAACAGGTTCTATTTCAACCCACTTGCACATACAGTAAACGTACTTCCTTTTTGTATGAAGCTGCTACAGGTTTATTGGGTATGGACCAAGTTGAAGAAAAGTGTCAATCCGTCCAAGGGCAGTCATTCTTTTTTTTGCCTGAATAGCCCATACACAGAATAAACCAGAACAGTTTGACCTTGTATGTCTCTTCAGAAATCCACAGCTGCCAGGTGTGCAGCTGTGTTTTGTGGTTTGTGGGTTTTTCTTAATATCTGACAGCATTGTTCACAATAGAAAACTCTATATTGCTGGAATTGCAGAAACAAAATTGACTGTCAGCAGGAGGCTGGGTTTGTCAAGGCCAAAACTAAGTAAAAAAAAAACAAAACACTTATTGTCTCGTAAAAGTGTAACCTAAGCTATAGAAGATTTAAGTATTACAAAGTGACATTTGTCTTTTTCTAAGCCAATTCTGATTTTCATGTTGAGTGCAACAGGTGTCTCAATTACCTCGCTTAATAACTGCAGAGATAGAATACTCAAACTCAAACTGCTTCTCCAGTGAAAAGCACAGCAGTAAATTAATAATGATTCTCCATCGCTTTCATACGATTGGAGATGCTACAGAGCTGGGTTATTATTTGGTGAATGTCAGAAACATTCTCGCTGATTACAAACTGGAGCATGTAAACACAATACCTTGCGCAATCATTTGATTCAGAATACACAGTGGAGTGAAGTTGTTTAATGTTAGAATTGATTTTTTACAGCCATCTTCACAATGAAGTAGATAATTGTTATCCATAGAAGTTCACAATAATCAGACATGTATCACCGTGTGACTCAAGAATCAAACGTGCTGTGTTAAACTGGATTAAGACAACATTTTTGTGTTTAATTTTTATTTTTTTTACTCTTGGAAAATTCAATGATGCAAAATAACAACTCGAGAATATCTTTAATTGAACCATAATTTTAAAGTGAGAAACTGGAGTTAAAGTGTGACATCTGCTCTGAAAGTTGCAATTTTCAAAGCTTGATCAAAAAGGCAGCTGGACTTAGTTGAAGATGTTGAAGATGTAGCCAGTTGCCTTTGGATCGAGCTTCAAATTTACCATGACCTGGAGGACTGAGAACCTACACAGACAAAGTTTCATTGTATACCTGTCAGGGGCTGCAAGCTAAACTGCAGCTAACATCACATGAGGCTGCTATGAGCTTGCCTCTTTCATCACATCAAATATTGATTTATGGACTGATTGATTGATAGAAGTCTGAAATTTGTCGTGTCTGAAAAGAAAATCCAGGTCAGGGCCAGAAGATAAATCCAGTGTTTTTGTCTAACAGACATAATTCCTTAGTGTATAAATTCCCCAAAATAGCACATGAGAAGAAAGTGCTGGAGACAATCCAAAATTTGGTGCATAAAATCATTTATTGTATCCATCCAAGTAATGCAAAACAATAAACTGAGTTTATTTACCCGGGCAAAAGAACTGAAAAATGGCTTCAAAGCTTCATATTTTGCAATTCAACACGTCTGCTGATAAGGAGAATTAGTTCATCTTGGTTGTCCTTTACTGAAGAGCCTACTTTTTATTTGTCAAATAAATCATTTTACCATGTATTAGTATAGTTGCCATCCTGAATTTGACACCAGGCTGTTCAGGGAGTAAATACGTTTTTCTTACATTCTGACACTCGATGTAACTAACGGTGCGTTCCATATGATCTTGGAGGTCAGACATTCCAAGTTACCGGTCTGATATGTCATTGGGAACGCCCTCCTGATGTGGGGCTCGAAGCAACTTCAGTAGTTGGAGTTAATATCCAACATGGCAGCTTTGTGAATCAACAATAATATTTAGGCTGTAACTATTGTGTTTATTAGCAGCTTAGTTTTTTCTGTCGTGGGTTGTTATCAGGTATAAGCTAACAAAAAGAAAGGTACTCCTGGTGGCGTCAATGTTGCTTGCCCAAACTGGGGAGTGACATCATTCCTAGCTCCGAGATCTGAGTTCTTGGGTAAATAGAAAGTGTCATATAAACTCCAAGAAAGTTAGCTGGAATGTTATGAGACTCAGGGATTTGGGAGTTTTGTGCGGCACTGAGATTGAATAGAAAAGAAACAATCTCACTGGACAGAACAAAGCTGATTCAAATAACACAATTGCTACACGCCATTCAAAGAGGGCTACAAGGCGAACACCCTGCCCCCACTGGGTAAATCAGACCATTCTGCCATTTACCTTTTGCCAAAGCACAAACAGACTATTGTACGTGAAAAGGTGGTGACGAGGCAGGTTAGGCGCTGGAACGACCAATCAGAGGCTACGCTGCGAGACGCTGTGGATGACGTCGACTGGGGCATGTTCCAATCCAGCTCGAGTGACGTAGACAAGTTTACGGAAGTTGTGACGGACTTCATAGCAACGCTGGTAGACGATGCCGTTCCTATGGTGTCTGTCCGGTTTTTCCCAAACCAGAAGCCATGGGTGGATAAATCTATCCGCACTGCCGTGAACGAACGGAAGAACACAAAGTGGCATTTTACAGACTGAGACGAGCAGTGAAAGACGCTAAGCGGAGGTACAGGGACAAAGTGGAATCACAGTTCCAGCAGCGTGATTCAAGGAGCTTGTGGCAAGGACTGCAGACAATTACTGACTACAGGAAAAGAGCCCATGTCTAGGTGAGTGCAGACGCCGCTCTGGTTGACGAACTTAATGACTTTTATACGCGATTCGAGGCTAACGCTAGCACCGCTAATGTTAGCATGCCAACTGATGCAGCCAGCAGTATCTCCGAGGCCGGAGCGGCACACTCGCACCCGCTCACTGTGTCAGAGCACGACGTGAGGAGGACACTGACAAAGGTAAACACCAGGAAGGCTGCCGGGCCAGATGGTATTTCTGGCAGAGTGCTGAAGTTCTGTGCCGACCTGTTAGCTCCTGTGTTTACCACCATCTTCAACCTCTCCCTGAGTCAGTCTGTGGTCCCCACATCCCTGAAAAAAGCTACTATTGTCCCTGTACCGAAGAACGCCTCTCCAGCTTGCCTTAATGACTATCGCCCAGTAGCACTCACCTCAGAAGTGATGAAGTGCTTTGAGAGACTCATCAAGATGCAAATCTGCTCCTTGCTCCCTGAGTCTCTGGATCCACTTCAGTTCGCATACAGACTGAAGAGATCCAAAGATGATGCTCCCAGGTACTGCACACCACCCTCACCCATCTGGACAGAAGGAAGGGGGACTATGTGAGACTGCTGTTCATTGATTTTAGTTCAGCTTTCAACACCATAGTCCCCACCAACCTCCATTCCAAGCTGATCAACCTCGGACTTAACACCTCCCTGTGTGCTTGGATTCTGGACTGCCTGGCGAACAGATCCCAGGTGGTCAAAGTGGGCAGACACACCTCCAGCCCCTGCACCCTCAACACCGGAGCACCACAGGGCTGTGTCCTCAGCCCCCTGCTCTTCACCCTGTACACACATGACTGTGTGGCCACAAGTAGCTCCAACATCATCGTGAAATTTGCAGATGACACGGTGGTTGTTGGTCGCATCAGCAACAATGATGAGCAGACGTATACAGGGGAGGTTGGAAACCTGACACAGTGGTGCCAGGACAACAACCTGCTCCTGAAAGTCAGCAAAACCAAGGAGCTGATTGTGGACTTCAGGAGAGGACTGCAGAGGGATTACACCCCACTGAGAATTGATGGGACGCTGGTGGACAGGGTGTGCAGCTTCACGTACTTGGGGGTGCACATCTCTGAGGATTTAACATGGACAACCCACATAGACAGTCAGGTGAAGAGGGCGAGGCAGCGGCTCTATCACCTCAGACAGCTGAGGAAATTCAAAGTCTCTGTGAAGGTCCTGAAGACTTTTTATTCCAGTGCAGTGGAGAGTGTGCTGACTGGAAACATCACCCAGTGGTACGGGAACAACACTGTGCGTGACCGAAGAGCCCTGCAGAGGGTGCTGAAGTCAGCAGAGCGTACAATGGGTACAACACTCCCCACCCTCCAGGACATCTTCACAAGGAGGAGCACAGCCAGGGCAAAGAGGATCATGAGTGATCCCCACCACCCAGGTAACGGACTGTTTACGTGGCTACCCTCTGGCAGGCGCCTTCGACACATCAAGGCGAACACATAAAGACTCAGGAAGAGCTTCTTTCCTCAGGCTGTCCGGACTGTTAACTCCACTCTCCTCAGTTAAAAACAAAACAGAACTGTGATGACATGATGCACACACACCACACATTCCAATCTGCACATTGCACTTTGACACCCTGGACACTTTACACACTGACACTTTACACTGTTTACATTATTCTATATTTTATATTTTGTATATTTGAATAATTATTTTTTACATTTTACATTATATTCTATTTTACTGTATATATGTGTATTAGTAATTTGAGTGTTTATTGCATGGCCTTGCGGAACAGTCTTTACATTTCACTGCACATCTGTATGAGCATGTGACAAATAAAAATCTTGAATCTTGAATCTTGAATTTGGAGTCAGGCAAAAGCCTAGTTTGCTAACAGGGTAGCGTGTGATCCATAATGATTAAGTTTCCTGCATTTCACAGATATCCTGCTGCTGAGGCTCCAGCCCTGACCATCCAACACCGGGTGAGTGTTTGTACACCAAAGTCTCAGGTCCTTCATCAAGGACACCTTCAACTTTTTCTTAATGGACACATTTTAACCATTACCTGTCATTGAACCTGAAACATCTTGGTTTTATAAACACAAGCCCAGCAAGTCTTGGTAATTTATTTCTTTTTTTTTGTTAATATCTAAGGTTATTCAGAAGTCATCTTCACTTTGAATGTAAGATATGTGATTAGTATTTCATTATGCACCTGGCTCTGTTAAAGAAAAATAAAAAAAATAATTTGGATTGAGGCCATTGCAGTAAATTGGGAGTCCTCTAAAGCAGAAGAGGTTCTGCAGTATTTTTCATGCTTTTAAGAAATTCTTGTTTTGTGAGGGAGTCTGTAGGCTTCCACGGAAATAATGGATTGGTTACCTGCATAAATTCATTTGGAACTCGATAGTTGCACAGATGCTTTCTGTTAATTAGTCTCTCACTGTTCCATTGGATAAAACATTTCTACCTAACAAAAAAGTACTCTTGTTCTATTTCTGTATTGCTACAGTGCTACTGAAATTAATAAAGACATTTTAGTCAAATCGAGCAACAAATCATGTGTACTTGTGTTGCTAAGAAAACCACAGCAGGTACTGTTTAAATACAGGGCCAAATGCAACTTCAAACAAGCCAACAGTGTTCCATGTTAGTTTTGGAGGGAACCTCCATCACTCGTAGGCATAAATCCACACTAATGTTCAGTGGCATTTGTGTGGAGTGAGGTGGTGTGTGGGAAGAAGTGCTGGATGATGGTTTCACAAGAAAAAGCCCCAAGGACGCTCCTGTCCCAGCCAAAGTGATGACACTTCACTCCGTCTGCGAACACTTACTTATGGAAGTGCTCAGCAGGCAATACATCTGCTTTTATTGACTAAATTGCTACTATCATAAAAATTTCACAGTCCACTCCCTCCTCGTGGGCATTTCCTCGATTTTTATTGTGGTCTAGGCTCGGCTGGGGAAATTATTCATTTACTACTGGGGAAATAATTATGCTGAGAAGCTATTTGCATAATATACCTTTATTTTTAATGAATTTTTCTAAACAAGCAAAGATCAAGTTAAATGAGGAAACAATGTTTTTTTAAGCAATAAATTGACAAGTTAACTTTCCCCTTATCGCCTCGATAAAAAGCACATTTTTATGCAACAAACAATAAATGAGTGTCAAAAGCAACAACTTTACAGAACCTTGCTGGAGTACAGCTTTTGCAACAAATAAGCCCTGATCCTTTTGTAGTATATTTTGTCACTGAAACTACAAATCAATAGTCAAACTCCCCTGCGACTCGTTCACTGCAGGACTTGCACAAAAATAAACACACCTTCGCTTTTCAAGAAAAGAGGAAAGAGGCTCTGTCTCTAAATAAACCATTCAAGCTATTTCCTTTATTACAGCATGCAAGGTCGTCCTTAAAGTTTTCAATTTCAAAACGAATTCCCTGTGAACATAGTTCAGCAGAGTAAACAGAGAGAGACAGAGCAGAGCTTTAAACTGGTTTTTGAGTGAAGTGACAAAACGTTAACAATTGCACCAATTTCAAAGGATGCAGTCTTATTTAGTGCTTTTGCTTGCATGCAAACATGATGTAGCTCAGCTTGTGTGCAGTTTATTTTCAACTGGACCAAAGCAAAGTGGGTGGAACACAGTAGGAGGTTTGTCAATATTATCATGCAGCACCTGTGCAGTGGGCTTAATGTCAAAGGATTACTGTGAATTTGATCTTGTGTCATCCTTTTTTTTTTTTTGTCAAAATGTTGGCGGTATACTGTGAGGTCATCTTCTGTGATTTCAAGGTTCTATTATATGATGCACTTGTGAGTAGTTCCCTTTAAAAATCATCAAAGTGTACCAGAGTGAAAGCCAAAAGGAGAAAAAAAATACACAGGGGTATTTTTGGTTTTGAGGTAGTTTGGTAACATACTCCAATCACAGTGGGGGAAATGCAAGTCTCAAGTTAATGATTAAGGCCTGTGTTCACCTAGAGTTGTATTTTTAGTTTTTTGTTCAGAGCACCAGTGTCTTTTTTTTTTATTGTTACCAATGAGGAGGGAGTGTTTGCAGCAGCAAGCGGCCGATGAAATTTAGCTGTGCTAATGCTGACATATGTACGTAACTTAACTGATGAGCTGATTAATGTGCACAGTCATAATTACTTTTTTTAATTTTATAAATAAATAAATAATGTCTTTAAAAATGTAAATGATATATTGAATTCGGTTTTACCATCCCACAATATTTGTTTCCCCTTCCTCTTTATAATTCCAAAGCAGCATTCAGAGAAGATGTTAGGTAGAAAACATTGACTATATAAATATGGACGTAGTATTAATAACATCAGCTATCTGTTTCTGAATTGGAATTTTGAAGCCCAATACTGGCGGTTGCCATGTTAGAAATGCTATCTAATACAAACTGTTTACCACATGATTATACATAACTATAAGCCTTCATATAATCAAAACCGATGAGTAAATCCCCCTATGTAAAGAAATAAGCCATTCGGTCCCCAATATTTTTTGTCCCCAGAATGTTCGTTCAACAGATTTTTATTTCTTTAAAAGAAAAAAAAAATGTGTATAGATTTGTTGGCCTTCAGGGGTTTTTGGAGTCAGTCTCAAATGGATACTTGAGGAACTGCAATTCTTTTTTTTTGCATTACTGAGATAACCAATGGCTCAAATATTTCAATTAAAATAAAAGTTTTTCCAGACCTATAAAAAGAAAGTCACAATTTCTCTGATATTTATAGGCAGCAGGATATTTGTGAAGCCGACTCTGTGGTGTATGGGCGCAGCATTAGAGGTTGGTGTTGAGTTTTGTTTGTAGTGTGATAATGTAAAGTGTAATCTATGGGGGAGGCAGCATCCTAAATAGATGTGAGAGACTGATGACACACGCTGAGGGAAATGTGTCACTTCCACTTGAGGCTGATGAATACATGTGTGGCACAGCTCTGTTCCTATGTAGTTTCATTTAATATATATGTTTTAATCATCCTGTTGATAACACACCTCTCACCACGGATGTTGTTTTTTGTATGGGAAGAAAACTTCATGACCCTCATGACCAATCTGTCCTCCAAAATTGACATGGATTGTAGAATCTCTAAGTTGTTCTTTGAAAGAGAAGGTGATGTGATTGTTCCAGACAATCTTGATACAAGCCTCAACAGCAGCTTCTAGCAATGTATTCCTCCTCTGTGTTTCTCACTGTGCGGCTGTTACACAACACACCTCTTGACCGGAGTGCTGTGGGCAGTGATTCTTGAAAATAGATCTTAATGAGAGTCAAATTGTCTTAATTTTGATCATTATTTTCTCTTACCTTTTGCACAAAAGATTGGTTTACTTTTTGGATCAGAATAACATTACTAAATCCAAAATGTAATCTCATAAATGACACTGAGTAGAGAATGGATTAAGGCATCACAAAAAAAAAAAATACTTTGTTAAGTTACCAAGACGAAATACAGTCCAAACAAATGCGAAAAACATCACCCCAAAAAAAACAAGATTATGCTTTCATTTCCAGCACCAATAATATATTTTTTGACTGTTACAGATTCACATATCAGCAAAAACAGGAATCCAAAAAAAAACATAAAACATACAGGCTGTAAATTAAAATTGAACACATAGCCCTGAGGGGTAAACTCAGACAGAAAAACAGCCTGAGCTCTCCTAGCCAACAGCCCTGAGTGCCCTCACAGGATTGTCTGTATACACACTGCATGTCAGCCACTTTCCATTGTTGGAAATTCACACCTAAATGTTTCTGGAGGTTTCACCATGGCTGCCTTTTTGTCCCTCCAACAAACTCTCTTTTGAATTAGAAGTAGATAGTCCTATTACTGTAAGAGTTGGCGACTTACAAATACAGCGGTGTAAAAGATCAATATCAGCTGGAGCTCTCGCATGCCCTTTTATGGACACCAAGGACATGTGCTGTCAATCATAGCTAGAAGAATTAGAGAAGCATTGCTTGGATATATGTTGGGTTCTAAGCTGTAAACACTACTGATATTCATTTGAAGACTTTTGTATTATTTTAAACCTCAAAGCCCTTGTATAGTTTTAAGTAATTATGTGGGATTTCTATACTAAATTAAAAAGCACATGAAGCTCATAGCCTGAGATGTCCAAAGCTTTAACTGTTAAGTTAATGCAGGGTCTTAAAAAGTCTTTGTTTATATACCGTATTGGTCCGAATATAAGACGACCCTGATTATAAGACGACCCTCGTTTTTCAACACTCATATTTAGAAAAAAAAGATTTGCAGACCAGATCTTGTTTTTATAAAGAACTTTTTTTAAAGAACTTCATTTTATTTGAAAATAACAATATTAAAAACACATTGAATTAAACACCTGTTGTAGTAATAATTATAATAATAATTAACATACCGTATTTATCGGTATAGGCCTACGGCACTTTTCAAAACAAAGTGTTTCACAAGGGCGAACTATGTACAGTATGATTCAACATTAAAATCGATTAACAATCAAACAATATTATCAACATGTTTTTAACATTTTGAAATAACAGAGGAAATACAGGCAACGTTTTTAACTAAACTACCGCTAAACTAAAACTCTCCAAACTTCTCCTCCGATGTCTCCTCTCTATTCCTCACACACACACACACACACACACACACACACACACACACACACACACACACACACACACACACACACACACACACTCTGTCCCGCTATGTACATTTTCAACCCATGAATGAAGGACAAGCATGCAGAAACTTACGATTTTGAAAAATGAAGCCAGTTTGGAAAGTAAAAGAAAGTTACAGTTCCATGAGTGTCCACTTGAGGCTGGTTCCAAAAGATCCTTAAGTCCCATACACACTCCATATCAGAATGTCCATTATCACATCAGAAATAAACATGCTTACAGCCTCGTACAAAACAATGATTTTGGTCTTGTGTCTCTATCGGCAAACACTGTACTTAGCGTAATAAGACTTATACATAATATGAGACGTTCCTGACCTGACTGACAGGCGGAGGTGTTGTAGCTTTTTGTCAGAAGGCTAAAGGCCCACCTCAGCTCCAGCCTGTTACTACGCTGACCGAATGTTAGTTTGAAAAAGCATTTCCAACATGGCGACCACCATCAATGGGCTTCAAAAGTCGCCTTTAGAAACCAATGGGCGACATCACTGAGACTACGTCCATGTCTCTACAGTCTATGATGACAAGGAGCAAGAAGGAGACGAAAAAGAAGATGGTGAAATGCAAGAACAAGGCAATTTATTTTAAATAGTCATTAGAAGTAGTTTAAACACTTGACATGTTATCATTGAGAGTTCTTGTGTGGCACAATATCCATCCGTGGTTCAAGTATAATGCCTTCCTCTCAACCAACTTTGGGGTCCCCAAGGGGTCCCCCAATGCAGCCCCACATTGGGTTGCTTATAATTCAAATGGGGTCACCTGAACTTTGTATTAATTGATTAAAACAAGAAATATATTGTATATTGAAGTATATTGAACACAGTTTAGTGTGGGCCATAGCCAAATCCAAAACAAGAAACTTGCGGAGTGTCTGTCTGTCTACCATTGTGCAGAAATGTCACCCCAGCCTTTCTTCCTGTCCAGAATAACATACACAAAAAAGCCTAGATGTGGCTTTAAATGAATCTTTTCTTGCAACACAATAGAAAAATGATGACATGATTTAGAGTAAAAAGGTGTTTTTGGATGTCTGAGTTCACCAGAGTTGTGTGATGTCAAAGTGGGGTCACGAGCCAAAAAAACGGTTGAGAAGCACTTCTCTAAACTGTGAAGGAACCCAGTTGAGATGCATCTCACACATCTGATCATGATTCCTCCCTGCTGAGGTGTTCTTACTGGCCAAATGTGAAGCCATGCTGTAGAGAGCCCAGAACACACTGCTGGGATTAGACTCTGAATCCCATCTAGCCCACAAATACACCAGGATCTCCAAGGATAGCCACAGGCAACTAGCCAGGGAGATGGAATGGCTCAGTCATGGATAAGTGCTGGAAAGTGGACGGATTGATAGGATCATTTGCTCCCCTAACATGTCTCACCAAAAAGTGGATATCACAATGAAATGGTGGGTATATGTAAGGTACACAGTTACAACTAAAACAGCACAGGGCAAAAGTTAGAGCTACAATGTAAGAGTGTTGGCTCACAGATTTTCACTTAAAACAGTTTAAAGAAGAAAATCTGATCGAGGATTTTAAAAAGGTGACGCAAATGTCCGACCCTGATGCCATTATGCAAATTTTAAATCACAATTAATTGATGAAATTCAGTGATTAATCACAAATGAAAAAAATGTATAGCTTGACTGCCCTAATATAAATGTATTATTCTGAATTGCAGTTTATAAATAGAAGGGATTTTAAAGATTAATCTAGCATTTAAAGACGTTATTCCTCTATGCCCATGTACACAAAGTCATTTTTCTATTTCCTGAATATCAGTCAAGCTTATTGCAAGCTTGGATATGTATATAAATAAGATATGTCGTGTGGTGTCCAGCAGGCTAAAGTAGTTTAACTTTTTTTTTTTCAAACAAATGTAAAATAAAAATCAGAAATAAAAAACATGTGGGAAAAGTTTGACTCAGAACATCGTTTATTATTGACTTTAAAACATAGCCAAAAACATATTTCTCTATTAATGGAGCTATGACTGATAATGCAAAGCAGAAGTTAACCTTAACCACTCTCAATCAGTAAAGAGATTTTTTTCACATACTCATATATGAATTTGTCTTTTACGTCATAGCTAACCCGTAAATAGATATACAACATAGAGGACACTTGAGTTCTCCCCCCATTCCCTTTGGTTCTGCATGGTGTGACCCATATATCATTTTATTTGGTATTATTCATCTAGAGGATTTTACGTTATGTAACTCCTTTTTGTGTAAAATTGTACTGTACGCATGGACAGGCTGAATATGTGGTGGGAGGCTATTATAAATACAACCATTCATCTCTTTCTTCTTTCGGCAAACAATTATTTGTTTTTCAGAGGTCGGTGTGCATCGCTCTGTGGATTTAAAAACCATCCATGTAGCTGTTTTTCCTTTTTTTTTAATTGGCCTTGTTATAATTCTCTAAAAACAGTCTGACGGTTGATGACACATCCGGACATTGACACCTACATGCAGCAGATATTTCTCCCCTTCCATGTTATTCATTTTCTAATTAATTTTCTAATTCTCCGCAACCAAGTGCCCTGATAAACCAACGATCCCCACACATACATCCATGCATGCATTCAGTGACTATTCATCCAAGATAACGTTATGACAAGAAGCACAAATATGACAATTCAGTCCTTCCAACCTGTTTCTATTCAATGTTTTGTTCCCCCCCCCCCCCCTCCCCTTAGGGATTACATGGAAACAGCGTTGCCATGACACACTTTGGAGAGGTTACAGGACATCAAATGAAATGATGATGGATTCCGAGGCCTCATTCCTGTTAACATTTTTTGTGAAAAACAAAGGAATGAGTGGCGTTAAAAGAAGCAATAGCATATCCTATTTCTCCATCTGGCTCTCAAAGGACAAAAAAAAAAGAAAAAGGATTCTGTAGAGACAGATTTGCCACAGAAATGTTGACATGTAGATTAGTTTTTTGTCTCTTTGGGTTATTCATGACATATACAGTAGGTAGGAGGAAAAACCTTTTTGCACTGTGAAATGTGTTATTTTGATATTTGTGCTCTCTCACATCCATGTTTTCTTTTTTTTTAAAGACATTTATTCCACCCACAAACCCGTGTAAACACATTTCACCTGAAGGACATAAGCATTTCAACCAGATACTAAAGCCCAGTAACATTCCTTGAGGGCACAGGGGGACAGCTGTCCTTAAAGCCAACCATTCAAAAAAAACGCTTTCCTCCTCTGTAAGCTTGCACTCTGTGAGGATAAGCAAAATAAAAAAGAAATAATTCTATCGACAATTCATGTTTCCATCACCGCACGCTGCATTTTTGTCTGACAATTCATCTTGGGGATTAGGCAGACAACAACAGCATCATTCAGCGTTTTGTCTGTGCGGTAGGACATGCTTACAGTTAAGTTTCATATCCAGACATGCGTGAAAGCAGAATAAAAAATTTAAAAAAGCCGAGCAACAAATACGACATTGTGTGTTTCAATAGATTTCCTGCTGTGAAATTTCATGTGCACCGTTTTCATGGAATTTTCTCATTCAATCACACATCCCAAAAGCGACCGCATGCTGCCATCGTAGAGGTCGAGCAGACTCACTGTGTGGAATCATTTTATGTGCATATGTAACGTAAGGGAAATGTTTTATTAAAAAAAAAAAAAAAAACATTGCTGTGCAGGGCTGTAACATGTTAAAAGTAAATTAACAAACAGATTAATAATATTGTAATTCTTGACAGTGGATAAAGTCAGAAATCAGGAAGAGAGAGGAAAGGAGCCACAGCCGCCGCACATGGGGCGCACCAACCACCAGGCCACCAGCGCCCCCTACTGTGCGAGTACTTTAGAGGGATTTATTAATCCTTGCCTCTTAATGCAATGGCCAATGGGCTTTAGTGGATAGAAAATAAAGTGCTTCTCTTTTTTCCCCCCACTAACCACACAAACTACAATAACTTAATTCCACATGAGACATGCGTTTGAACATATGTTTCTATACAAAGAGAAAGGCATTGGATCATCTAAATGGCAAACTGTTGAGAGCATAAAGAACGCATTCTTCCTTCTAATTCTATGTCTGCAAAAACTTAAGTTTTGAGCTGATTTTCTTTGAATGCTTTTATCAACATTTAGTTTATTCGTTTATTTTGAATCCGGGGCAGTGTACCAAAAAAAGTCTCAGAGAAGAAGAGATGCTTTGTACCAGATTTAGCTTACTATCTGATTTCCATCTGTTGTCCCTGAACAGATAAACACTTGTATTATTGTTCATCCCTTGAAATTGATTCAGAAATTCCAATCAAGTTCAGAGTTGATCGAATTTCTTAAATACATTTAACACATTATTGCTTATAGTGGAATTAGACAGTCACGCTGCCAGATTGCTTCAATTGTCTCCATATCTTTGAAGTTTGGATGAATTCCTTGGGGAGAGCGGAAACACGTATATAGCAACTCAGCAATAAGTTTGTATTACCTTAAAGAGGATATTGCATTTCTGAAGAGTTGAGCTACATATTCAGCAGATCTGAAACAGAGAATCACATTTTTTGTCCATATAGTGCCATTATGTCCAGTACTCACCTTCATTGTAATTATGTTTTTTGTACTCTTTTGGCTAAATGAACCAATATTTCCACCCACTACTCAGTAAATGTTGTTTGTCTGCCATTTGGTGATGGGCAAGGGGCACATAGGGTTTTTTTTTTTTTTAGAGCAAATTCACCAAAAACACTAACATGAGTGCAATCAAAGCAAAAAAAAAAAAAAGTACAGTTGTGAGACTGAAATGAAATAAGCGTGAATAAATCGTGAGCTGACAGAAACTACATTTACTTTTTATTTAACCTTTATTTAATCAGGAAAAAGTCCCATTGAGATTAAAAATCTATTTTCCTGGCCAAGACAGGCAGCAGCACAATTACAGGGTTTCAGACATAAAACACTTAACAACAATGAACATAAACACAGGAATCACAAAAAGAACCAGTTCACCAGAATCTGTCAGAAGTCATCAGCAACAAAGCGATCAAAAAGGGCAAAACGAGTGAGCTAAAACATCTACAGTCAGATGTTTCTGCCTCCAGATCATTAAGTCGACCTTTAAAAACATTCAAGGAAACCAGCTCCTGAAGATTTAAAGTATCTTGCAACCGATTCCAAGAAGAGGGAGCAGCATCCTTGAACGCCCTTTTTCCTAATTCAGTACGGGCTCTAGGGATGGTTAGAAGGTATAAATCCTGTGAGCAAAGATGCTAACTTCCAGTACTTTTTTATAAAGTATGTAGCTCTGTAGGTAGGATGGAAGCAAACCGAAGATAAATATGCCAGTGGTTTAGTCTACGTGCAGACAAGGCAGACCAACCAACCCGAGCACACAAGGAGCAGTGGTGAGTAAGGGCTTTTTACAGTGATGAAACATAACTATGAGGGACTCTACTTGATGTATCTTGGAAACACCAGAAGTAATGTTGTTGATAATTAAATTTACCAATTCCCAAAAAAATAAACTGAAATTGGGAAATATAGTCCATCTGCCACATGGGATATGAAAGAAAGAGAACATTAAATCAGATAAGTGCAGTCTGCTTATGTCTGCATCATATTACTTTGTTCAGTATTTCAATGAGGATGATGGTGAATTAACAAACCTTAGAGAGTGCATATTATCTATAACTCAGTTTTTATTTCTATCTGCTGATCTTTGTGTTTTATGCAAACCTTGTTTTTGGAACTTGTCCCTTGGCAAGCCAAAACATATATTTTTTAAACCACTGAACGAAGAAGGCAGAGTCAACCATCTTCTTGGCTTAGCGTAGGCTCTATGAGTCAGAAAACAAGCCTTGGACGACTTCTGGCAAGACTGGGGAGACATAGGATCGAGGTGAGTACCACATCATCATTGTTAGATGATAATCAGGTCAGGCACTACAAAACCAAGGATACTAACAGCATCATGAGGCAATTTAATCAGAAACTCTACTCATCAAAAGAAAGTGACTCGTCTGATGCAAGAGGAACTGATTTTCTCAATAGGCTGCCTCTCCCATCCTTATCAGAGGAACAAAGGGAAATGTTCAACTCCCCAGTGTCTGAGGAGAACCATAACCTCCCTCATGGGTGGAAAGGCCCCTGGACCTGATGACCTCTGTCTAGAATTCGATCTTATAGGTCGACCTCGTACTGCCATGTTCATGGACTCCTTTGAGAATGGACCCAGATGTGGTCTCCTTTTCTTGGTTACTTATCTGGAGAATTGACTCTGCTAGAGGTAAGAGGCCAAAACTCCATCAAATGGCCAAACCTGTCTAGGACAAACTCATAGAAGTCATCCATCTTTACCTCTGGAACTCCCTCCCACCACAAATCCGTAATATCGACTCTCTCTCCATTTTCAAATCTCATCTCAGAACACATCTTTTTAAACTGGCATATTCAGTCTAATCATTCTCCACCCGGTCTCATAACTCCTTTACATCCTATACATTTACATTAATTTTATCGTTGTGTTGGTACTTTGTTGTTTTTATCTCTGCTCTGTAAGGTTCTTTGAAAGGCGCCTTTAAATAAAATGTATTATTATTATTAATTTAACTTAAAATTGAGTTCTAATTATTTCGCTGAGTCAAAAAAGCTTAACTTCACATTAAGGGATCACCCAGTACATCATTTAGGACTATCGTATGCATCTAGATGAAACTCTATTTATTTGATACATGGCTGTATGGATGACAGTATTTCATTTCAGTATTGATTGTCGTTGGGTAAAGACTCTTGGTACAAAAAGCCTGCTGTGAAATTATTAATTTTGGTCTGACATCCACCTTTCCTCAGTTTTTTTTTCTTCCTTTCATCAGTTTCTGTGGCCAACAGTCTATATCTTTTATTGAACTCTTGCTTTCCACAAAGCATTCATCCGACATCCAGCAGAAGGTTCCTTGTAAAACTACTTTTGAGAACATCTCAGGCTCCACAGTTACACCTCCACTCCTCTTTCTGACAAGTGGTGACACAGTAACTGTCGATCTTTCCTCCCCCATTAAGCAGGAGGTTTCACATTTCTCTGCTCCGGGCTGCCAACATACCTTTCTGTCTTGGATATTCCTCTTTGAAACTTCCCACAGACAGAGAAATCAAATTGTGACGTATCGAAGAGCACTGCTCTCAAATAGTGGCTTCTCTGACAATGCTGCAGAAAAGTTTGGATGACTGGTTTGGTATATTCTTACATTTGGTAGTTGGCTGTTATCCAACAAGAACTCTCTTTCTCTCTTGTGTTTTTTCTCCTACTTATGTTGTGTTTTTATGCAGATTTGGTGCATCATGGGCAATGTTTGGTATTATTTATTGTTTGTGGTTTTCATTGGTATGTGCTGCTCCGTTTACGTGGGAAATATGTTATTATTATCTATTGACCTCTAGATGACTATAGAGGCAGGTAAATGTTAGCAGCACTTGAGTCAGAGACAAATTTCCCCAAGGGCACAATAGCATGGTTCATATCATACTGTAGAGTGTCGCATTGTATTGTGATGGGTCATATCACATTGGTTTGCTTCTTAGTTATCATATCACCTTGTTTGGCAGGTAGATGTTAGCAACATTTAAGCCAGAGACCAATTTCCCCAAGGGGACAGTAACGTGTATCATATCATATCACATTGGTAAGGGTTAGGGTTAGGTTATAATTGATATTTTATTGATTTTTATAACAACATTATAATGGCAAACAATTATAAAAACAAACAAACAGACTAAAAGGGAACAACAAAACAGGCAGGAAACATAATAGACAATAAATGAATGACAGAAATTAGATACAACAATGCAGAAAGTGTGAACAGTGCATCACCAGAAGGAGGGCATATGACATGTGCTTGCAAACAAACAAAAGTCAATCCACATCCTGGCAGTGATGTGTTGCATTCTCCTGATATAAACTGGCTAAAATTGTCCCATTGCTCCTTAGAAATCTCATTTTTCCAGTTCAGCTTTACAAGCATATTTTCACAAGCAGCTATTGTAGGTTGTATCATAATTAATCATTTTGTATCCTAGTGTATCATATCGCATCTAGTCATATTGCGTTATGTGGTATTACATTGGCTCGTATTGTAGCATATTGTATCATATTGTTTGGCAGCAGCTAGTATACAAACTTCTAACAATGACCTTTAAAGAAAACTCATTTGTAACTCGTCATTTAGTGATTATTGCAGGCAAAACTTTCCATTGGCAGGACTTCAGCTTTCTCCTCTGTTTCTGTCTCATGCATCTCAAATTCACTTTTAAGGGCTGCATTGTAGAGTATTACATGTACCACTGATGTGCAGGCCAGACAGCTGCCAATCAAAGTATGATCATCCATGCCCACACAGGTTTGAGAAATCTTCTAACAGCAAAACAAGCAATTTTTCACACTGTGCTTTTTTTTCCCCCCTTTATGAAGTTTGTTTGTTTTTTGGCTCAGATTTTTAAGGCTTAATGAGACTATACACTTACAGTATATACAGAAAAAGAAACATGTTGGTATTTGAAGCCAATTTTCCATAGGAGTGAAAAAGCCTTGACAGTAAATACAACACAAACCTGTCTGCTTATTTTTTTCCAGTTTTTTTCAAGCCATTAACGATTGCTTTTCAAATCTAGACATTCATATAAAACAGGTGGAAAATGTACTTGATCCTGTGCTAGTAAAACGGACAAGGCAAACTGACAGAAACGAGGTATGTGCTGCAGTGATGGTGTTATTTTTGTCGTCTTGTCTGTTTATGTCTTATCTTAATCAAGAAAGCAGAATTTTAATTAGGAACCGAATGTGAAATCATGACTGAAAAGTTTCAAAACAAGCATTGACTCGACATATTCTTTTTTAACTCGTCGGTTCAGTGCGAGCACAGCAAATTTACATGTTTTTGCATTTCAAATTTCTCCCTGCTGGTGCTAATATATTTCCTTGGGCGAGCAGTATTCACTAAAATCACACACACAAAAAAAATGGAGTCCAGTGTTGCGGTTTCACATTAATTGCTTGTTTTTTTTTATCCCCCCCACTATTTTGTCAAACAGAAAACTCTCTTGTTACTTTGGGTGAGTTTCTGTTGAAGGCAAAAGGAAGTGTGCAGGTGCTTTAAAGGTGTGGGTGTCTATCACTGGTGTCTCGGTGGCCTGTGGGGACCTGCACTGACAGTGGCTGCTGGATGGATTTAGCTCCTCCACCAGATGCTTTCTTGGCTCAGGGGTATTCCTGGGGTAGAAACTCGTGAGGGAAAAGAATTTAAGCCTGTGGAACAAGACTGTTTTTTCTTCCTCCCCCGTTTTAGGATATAACACAAAATAGCTCATTCTCAAGGGCAATTTGGTTGGTGATATTGCGCCTGGTGTGCTAGTACGGCTCATCATAATGATGCACAGTCTGGGGAAGTTATTTTCGAAAATGTATTCATTCCATTATTCTGTGGAGTTTAAAAAGGAACCATTGATGATTAAAAAGGGAAATGTGTAAAAGAAAGAAAAATGAGCGCGGAAAAAAATGATATACATCCAGTGTGAAACTGACAAAGAAGAACTGTTGCTGCCTAAAAACAGGCACAAATACAAAAACATATCATTAGAAAGCTGATACAGAGAAGACGCACTGAAGCGTAATTAAACTGGAAACTGGGATGTTTGCATTTCTGGTTCAGTTTGTTCTACAAGCCATAGACTTGTAATGCAATGAGATTATTCACATTCACATTAATACTAGCTGAAGGCCACATTTTCCCAAAATGAATTACCATCAAACTTCACGGAGCAATAAAAAAAAGGAAAAAGGTGCAAGTAGGTCAGTACGTAGATGAATTTGAAATGTTTACCATATAACCTGAAACACTAAAATGTGCAAGAATTCTCAATTATTTACCAGTGTCATATACTTCTACTCAGTGTGTTATCTAAAGTATCTTTCCAGCCGGTGTAACATTCATTGAGATGCATATCAAGCCATGAAGTAAAGCAGGGCAAAGGCTCCGGACAGTTTTAATTATAATCAGCACTGACACCATTCACATAATGATGGAGGTTCAGCAGCCGCTAAATGAGTCTCACTGCAGATAATGCTGTTAAAGCTGAGGTGACCACATTCTGTAGATAAGACACTACTTATTTTGTGTCTCTGTAAAGACAGAACTGGGACAGCTCATTCTGATCCCAGGTCAGCTAATACTGGCACTTACAATGGATTAGACACACATGGTAGCTTTTGTCTAGTGCCAATTTCAAGGAAATCGAGGTGTCTGATTGTGTGTCTAATGCACAATCCACATTGCCTGGATCGGGTTTGGTTTATAGGAAGTCGGTGGGAATTAAGACTCAGCTGTGACTTTTTGTTTCACAAAACTGGAACCTTGAACTCCTGGCTGAAATTCAAGGGTTGTTTGGCCCATGCATGGCCTTCACTATGATCACATTTTATGGGTTTTTCTACAATTCTACAATTCACTCAGCAGACGCTTTTATCCAACGCGACGTGCATCAGAGAGTAAGAACAACACAAGCAAGGATCTAGAAAAAAGGGAACAATGTGAGTAAGAGCAAACGATCAGCTTTGAGTCTGATTGGACACACAGGTGCTGACAGGAAGTGACCAGAGGCAAAGCACAACATTGAGGGCAGTTCTTGAGAGCTCTAATCAGTATAGAAACCATCTTATAAGTCGTCGTTATCAAACAAAAACCATCGTCATTACCATCATCATCATCTATAATATGGAGACCATCATCATTAAGTTAGTAGGTATTCATGAAAGAGCTGGGTCTTTAGCTTTTTCTTAAAGGTGCAGAGGGACTCTGCAGATTGAATGGAGTTTGGAAGTCGAAGTAGACCTGGATGAGAGAGTTAAAGTAAGGAGGAGACGTTTTTGTCGCTGTCGCTTTTTGTAGGTTTTTCTGCTATGTCAGCACACACTAATATTGCTGTTGATGGTTTTACTTAGCAGTAAGCGTGTGCTTGTTGGGGAATTTGGGGTGACTTAGTCTCATTTTAAATCAAGAAAAGCTGGTTTTACTTGAAATAATGTGCAACACTGCAGCCTCACAAACTTGGTCACATCTTGGGACACCTCACAACCTTCCCACAGAAAGGTCTAGCGTGTTTGTTGTCTGTCATGGCTGTCAAACATGTCAAGCCACAAATTTATATATCTCTGTGGTCACCTAATCTGGCACAGTGGCAACCGACATAAAGGTCATGTAGTGTGACCTCAGCATTACCGCTGCTAAACTGCCTCCCCTTGTGAGGGTCAAAGGGCGTGGGTGGAAAGGGCAAGCACTCTTTAAACAAGCAGTGATCACGTGTATTTAGTCTGGTTAACGAGTGACAGAGTGCAAACGGCAACTGCCAATCAAAGGAGAGGAAAAGAAGGGAGGTAGGTTAAGAAGTGTAAGTTATTTACTTCACATTGGTGCAAAATCGTTCCACAAATTTCATACGTTTAGTCCAATCAACATTTTTTCAGTGACACCAATGAGCCATCATTATTTGTACAAACTCAATTCATTAGTATCAAGGACAGACTCGTCAAAAATACATACTTGCTTTGACATCTTCAAAACTTTCATCTAAACCAAGCAACGGTTGCTGGATAAGATTCGAGGGGAAGCAGCAATTTATGTTGGAACAACTGTGAGCACAGCCTGTTTTAGGTAAGAGAAAAGGTGCAAGACCTCCAGCGGTGTCTGTGTTTTTATAGGTTGTAATACCTCAAATTGCTCTGTTGGTTTCAGAGAGGAAATGTGCCGAACTGGCAGAACTGATTCCTTGGAGCCACAGGACAGGTTGTTCTACAGAACTCTAAAGTGCAGCCTGCAGCTCTGCAGAGAAGAAAAGTCAGACTGACATCTCAACACTTGTAGGTGTGTGTGGTACCATGCACTGCACCGCCTGATAAATATGTTATCGTATTATGTTGTCAAATGCCCTCAAGTGCTGATGCAAATAAGGAATTTCGACTCGAGCGACATCTGTAAGTACTTTAGCTTCTAATATATTGGCTAGTATACGAGTATCTTCCTTTTTGTATGACATTTTTCACTTCCTATCCTTCTGATAACTTTCTGACAGGAGTCGTATTTGAAGTGATTTCTTGATTTCTGTGATTTTAAGTCACAGTTCAGGTTGTTCTTAGTGAGAGTTAGAGTGATGTGTGCAGACAGTGCCCGATCAGAATGTACTTGTTTGTAATGTGTTTGGATTGGCCGGGGGCAACGTGTAGTTCTGTGGTCAGCCAAGGTAGCCAAATGAGCTTTGAATTAAGGGATTTCACATCAAAATAAAGGATATAGGAGTCCCGCTTTGCACAAAAGTGAACTTTATTCTACTTCTAATCTAAATCTGTATCGTTGTCCTTATCTCTTTACATTGCTCTTGTTTTCTTCCAGCTAAATGCATTTGATATCAACTTAATTGGTAGACAGCTACATCATGCTGCCCTTGATTATTGTAGAAATGTGTTGGGTTTTTTTTCACTTGTATACACAATCATGGTGGGTTGTTTCTTCCTTGCTGAAAATTGAGTCGTTTGTTTCTTTGCAAAGCTTTTCAATCGGTTTCCCAGCAACTGAAAACTGAGTTACATACTGTGTCTTTGGGGTTTAAAGCATACCATTTAGTAGAATGACCACTTGGCTGGATATTGAACAGCTGAGCAAATTGTGAACAGCAGAATTCTTTTTTTTTTTTTGCATTTGAAAAGATTTTGTTGGAGAATACAAATAGAAAAACAACTTCTGAGAAAAATAACAGCTGGGTAAGAAATCTGAGACATTTCATCATTTGAGACTGTTTTGCCTTAACTGCACACATATACAGTATGTTACATTTATTAACGAAAGAAGTTTTAAGTTAAACGATTTACATTATATTTGTAATCACTTTTCAGACAGAATACGTCATAAAACAAATCATTGAATTTGCAATTATATCCTTGCAGTACATGTGACATTTAAGTAGTTGTTTTTGTTTGTTTACTTGGTTCATTTTTTAGGTATTCTTCAAAATATTAATGACTCATTCTGCACCCTGGGGCCAAACTTTAGCATATTTGTGTGTGTGTTGTTTCGGACTTTGTGTTTGTGTGTGTGTGTGTGTGTGTGTGTGTGTGTGTGTGTGTGTGTGTTTTATGTCTCTCCAAAATAATGAAACAATTGAATTTCCTTTTTTATACTATTAAAGTATATATTCTATCTTCTTCTCATTTTGCATCCGATAAAAATGTGTTGATACATTATGACATCATGGCAATCATTTAAATCATGTTTATAAATGATAGTCCTACTAGCTTGCTACCACTACGTTAAAACCCATGTGCTACACCTGACACTTCCAAGTCCTCCTCCCCCCAAAGTCCCAAATCTACCCACCCAATCTATATGTGAACACAATGCAGCTCATCTCTATTGTCTACTACTAACCCCAATAAGCATCCCTGACAAGTCCTCCCTCACATGTTTCTAAAAGAAACACTCAACTGTGTGCCATCAACAGCAGCAAAAAAAAAGGAAACATGACGACAACGTCTACATCCTTCATGTCATCATCAGTGCTGGGGGGCAGACTGTTTCTGTTTCTACATTAAGCTGTACCTTTCAGGCCTGAACACATCACATGCACTTCCCCAACTCTTTATATTAAATGATTTCTGATGTTGCTTTCAAATTTAATTAATTTAAGACTCACGTTGGAAAAGAAAAAACGCAAGCTTCTTGCAAATAGCTGGAAAGGTGTGTGCTATTTTCAAGGCATCATCAACCCACACATATGTTCCCTGTATCTTCCACCACAGGTTAATGTGACTTCATGTACCTACAGGTGTCCTGGACAGCACGCCTACCATCAACTCTGAACTGCTGTAAAGTACTTTGACTGTACATCTGGTGTACAGTAAGTTGTTAGAACATTAACAGATCAGCGTTTAAAGCAACCTCCTCCGTCTTTCAAGGTTGGATTATAATCGCTGTCCAAGGTGCTGAACTGTGGTTCCCCAGAGATGCAGCGAAATTGCAGGCTGCATTTTGGTCTTTCTGTTCAGCACAGTTCATGTTATAAGTTGTAGGCGAGCAGTCTGGATGGCTTACATGACCTGACTTCAAAAAATAATAATAATAATTCAGACGTTTTTGTGCTTAGTTCCTGGGGTATTTTCCTTTGTCTTGGATCCACAATTAGTACATGACAGGAATAGACATATCCAAAAGAAACAACACAACTTGCAGGTTGTATTTGCTTATTTTGCTCCTGAACTTAAAAACTACTCGTGTGTGTGTGTAAGAGTCAGTTGTGCTTAAAAAGGTCATACGGGTCAATAGCCCATGAACACATACAAGGCAGGGAACACTTTATTTTATTCACCAACACTATCATCATGCTGTTTTTTTTTTTACAGGATATTATAATCGGTTTCATCAAAACTCAAAAGAAATTGTTCTTCAGGTCTTCAACTTACAATCCTTTTCAATATCAAATAAACTGCTGATCATGTTCGCAGTAATTTGAATTAATTGTTTGGTCCAAATATATATGATATATATATATAATATGAAAGATAGAAACACATCACTCTTTCATCTCTCTTTAACCTTTTAAAAAATGTCATTTGAGTTATTATCGACAGTTTATCCAGGTAAAGACACAGTTGAATGTTCACTTTTAAAAAAGGGTGAGCCTTAGATTTTTTACACATCGCCTGAACAACAGTGTTACTCTAACTCCACTACTGTTCGTGGTAACTTGTAGTGTTTCTAGTTGCTCTTCAGCAGTGTTGAGCTTGTTACTGAAAACATGTAACTAGTTACTGTTACTAGTTACTTCTATCAAAAAGTAACTGAGTTACTTTTGGAGTTACTGCTTTATAACTGTTATAACACTGTAACTCAGTTGCTTTTTGATACAATAGTAGTAACGAGTAACTGTAGCTAGTTAAACATGTTCAGTAACCTGCCCATCACTGCTGGAAAATGGCAGAAAATGTTATTTGTGCAATACAGAGTCGACATTTCAGATTACAATAGCTTTTTGAATTAAATAAAATTTAAGTAATTCTCATGCTCTGGTCACTTTTTAAATAGATTTTTCACTATATTATAATCACAATTTACTAAGACAGTGTTAGATTTGACATCTGACTCCCTCCAGTTGTTAAAAACTAATTTCATGAGTTTTTTTCATGTAAAATGCTTTGGGGTTTTTTTGTTAGTTTTTTAAGAGAATTTACAAAAAAAGCCTCCAAAACACATTTTGGACACATAAAACTGTTCAGTTCCTTAAAATATCACACCATGCAGTCATCTTGTTCCCCATCCAGATATGTCTGTCTCCCACCGGCCAACAACCTGCAATCATCAGCCTGTCAACAGCTGCTCTGCACACAATAAGTCTGCTTTTTTTTCTTTCTTCTGTCTCTTCTTATAATGTGCTACACGCTTAACAAATCACTGCTTTTGTTTTCAGGGCATAGAGTGACGGGGGCCATATTGTTTTTAACAGCGTGACAGTTGATTTTCATTTTTCAGCCGAGTTCTTTTCAAGGGTCACAGGAAGTCATATTGTGAAGCTTCTGACACAAATCAAGTCTGTATTTCATCGCTCTTTTCATGCAAATGTCAGAAATATTGGGCAGTCTGTCGGTTTGATCACATGAGAGACAGTCAAAATATTTGGAGTGAAAAGAAAAAAAAACTATTTGAAGGCATTGTCCGGGAACTTAAAACCCTCTCACTACTTAATCCACATTTGCAGTGGCAGTTCCCAACAATGTTTCTTAACAAGCGCAGAGGGATGTTAAAAGTATCTGTTGGTTGTTTCTGATTAGCTGCCACTGAACTCTTGACTGTAATCCCATAAGCTCAGCCTCACAGCATACGGAATCGGAAACGGGCCCCAGTGATGGGAGTTAATGCAGAGAAGTTGTTTCTTTTAACTAGTTCTTCTAATCCATCATATACAGCTTATCACACATAACCTTGTGAGGACAAATCCTCGCACGGCAAAGTCGCCGGGGATGGCGATCACCAAAAAGTTTTACAGCATATTTCTCTGCAATAGACAACTTGTCAATCATGACCATGATTCCTCTAAACACATTTAGCAGCACTAATAGGCCGACGTAAACTAAAGTTTGGTTTAAAGTTTAAAAGATCGGCAAAGTGACCAAATCTCAGTGATGTGTGATTAATTAAATCTCTGCAAATGAGGGGAAAAAAAGCAGCCAAACAGAGGCTGCTTGGAGAGCAAAGTCTCTTAAAATTACATGTAAATCTCTTTTTTTTTTTTTTGCTGACATTGAGCCTTTTATGAAATTTAAATGGCACTAATGCATCTGCTTAATTAAATGTTTAAATGTGTTGGTAAAAACTTGATCTGTTGATTTAAACGTCAACTTCAAATTGTTGATGAGACTGCAGTGTAATCAGCTAATTCATAAAATTCTGTCAGATGGATATATGTACACCTTTGGTTATATTAATGAAGCTTTGCACCCCCGACCTTCAGGTGGAGAAACAACCACCTTTACCCACTGAGCCACAGCCGCGCCTATATTGTCTTTATCTCAATTCCCCAAAATATAAATAACATTTGTGATAATGTCTGCAATTATCAGATAACATTTAAACAAATACCTCTATTTATATTTGTGTATGGATATGATCACTATATTAAAGGCTTTATATGTGATTTTTTGATCCAGCAGATGTCGCCCTTGAGCACCAGCATGAAACCAAAACAACTTGGTTGCATTGTTGTGTTAGCATGCTAATGCTAGCGATCTTTATTATGCTCGTATCTTCACACTGCATGTAAATTTACCTGAAATGAGCGTGATCTAGAAACACAGTTAAGCAGTGAGTACAGTATGTTATTCTTCTTTTCTCTAGTCCCTCAATTAAACAACTTTTATACACGAGGGGAGGAGTCAGCTGGCCGTCCAGGCGATGTAAACAAGCTGAAGATAGGACTCTGAAAACTCTGAAAACATCACAGACAGTGGGACTCGGGTGTTACACCCATTGTAGACAGTCATGACTCACAGAGTTATTTTCAGAGGAGATACTTGATTTCTACATTTAAGGGTGAAAAATCACATAGAAAGACTTTAAATATCTTTAAGCATGAATCTTGCCCATTATTTAAAACATGAAAAAAAGTCTTGGAGTCTACATGGCATGAAGCTGCAGTGATGGGTTTTGACCCTCTGGTAGATTTCCTCATGAGGGGAAGAAAAAATGACAGTCATCAATCAGCGTGAGTCAGTCTGGGATGATTGGCATATCTATCCTCATTCAAGCTGTCTGTAGCCATTAGTGAGCAGACTGCTATGCTGGCACTAATGTGTTTACAGGTGATTATTCTATTTTCTCTGCTATTAAGCTGCTTATGAGCCAAACTTGACTTTTTTTCTTCAACTGTCAATACGGCTTAACAGCAAAGGTCAAGTGTTGTATATTTCATAAAACGCAAAATTAATGAAAGGCACAGTTTGCCGCTTTTAATCTCCATATATCAGTCTTCACTAATGCTCATTACAGTGTAGTGCCATTCCTCAATCTGTGTCGATATGTGGGCTGTGAGAAAACCTACTTGCCGGTGATATCATCAGTTGGGGATTTCACACTAATGGAAACTACAACTTATTTTTTCCTGGATTGTTGGTGCGGCCTCCAGAGGCAGCAGAGACGGAGCAGATGGAGGAAGTTCAATTTGAACCAGGGAGAGATTGTGCAACATGCAATCTAATGTTGTCCGCAACTATAGAGCGTGAATTTAGAGAAGGCATTGCTACGGGATAAACAAGTGTGCCAATGCAATTTTGGAAAATAAAAAAACAACAAATGATAATCTCTATTTGCATAGGATGCTTTGTAAAGTGAACATCAGTATTAACAACTCACTGCTGAAGGTATCCGTACCTTAAGTCAGGCTTTAATTACATTAGCAGCAGCTCAGCTCACAGCCTCTTCTGCTGGGTTCTGTGTGCTCAGAGGAGGGTTGGGCACAGAGCTGTAATGATTTCTTTCACATGAAACTGATTGTGTTTTTTAGATGTCAGCCCGTTTTGCCTTTCTTGCTGCATTGCTCTCTGCACAATGAAGCAGAAGATTGGGTTATTATCGACTTAAGATACAAGATTTTCTCAACTTCAATTACACTCGCAAAAACCAACACACAATTCATGTGTTCATGCGACTGTTTAGACACTCACAGAACATGTTTGTCTTGGAAAAATGTAAAAATAAAAAGCTATCCATGAGTGGTAGTGCTTCATACAATTGAATTAAAACCAACATTGGGTCACTGGTAGTCTAGATCTTAGGGCACGCGTCCCATGTACAGAGGCTGTAGTCCTCCAGGTTCAAATCTGAACTGTGGCTCCTTTCCTGCATGTCATTCCTCACTCTCTCTCTCTCTCCCCCATTTCTGACTCTATCCACTGTCCTGTATCTAAATAACAGGCCTGAAAGGAAAAACAACCATCTTCCCCTTGATCTGAACCAAATAGCTGCATTTTTCTAGAGGGTGGACAAAGTCTCCAAGTATAAGATCCACTTCAACTGTCTCCCGAAGACTTCAGTCAGGCACAAAAACACAGTATAGAAGGCAATTTTGTTTCCCCAAAAAAGCTCTTGCCAATAAATAAATATCAGAATGAGTGTCATACCACCTTATTTTCCAGGAGTCAAAGTTCTGTCCTGGTGAGCCAAAGTGGCTCTGTATCTGCTTTACTGGGCGCCAGCCTCTTCCTCCCGCTCCTATATTTTGTGATAGTGTGTGGGCACTTCTGACTTTATTGCTGATTTAATTGTCAGGCTATGATCTGCGGGTCCTTGCCTCTGATGGGCCCTCATTATCATCACCGCAGATTTACGGCTGTGGGCGACCGGAGGTCAGCGGAGACAGAGGTTCACTGCCTTTCAATGATTACATGATGGATGATTCAAAAAGTCCCAGCTGGAGAATGCTTTTTCTTTTTTTCACAGCCTCCATGCATACAGTATTACTGTGCACTGTTGTACACTTAAATTGACATACTGTAGAAAAGTAAAACACTTTAAAAGCAGCATATTTTAAAATACTGTCAGACATGGGGTGTTTTTTTCAAATGTTTCTGATGGAAACTTTGAGAGCAATAGATCTACTTTAACCAGATATACACACGTCTAGTTCAACATCACAGAAATGTCACAAATTATCATTATTATCAGCATATAATTATCTTATTATTTTTCAGAATTTCACTGTCACTTGTGTTGATTTATGTTGGTGAAATGCACCATGGCAACAGGAGAAATATAGGAATTCAGCAAAGAAAAATATACAAAAATATATATTTTTTAAAAATCATGTTGGGGTGCGGGTAGTGTAGTGGTTAGCCCACGCGCCCCATGAGGCTGTGCTCCTCCAGGCAGGCGGCCCAGGTTCTAATCCGACATGTGGCTGCTTTCCTGCATGTCATTCCCCACTCTCTCACTCTCTCCCTAATTTCTGACTCTATCCACTGTTCTATCTCTACAATAAAGGCATTCAAAAAAGCCCCCCAAAATAACAAAATTGGGTTTTATTCAAATATAGATACAAAAACTGTTCCTTCATTTAATAATGTATGTTCAACAACGAGGGGTAAGTTGTTAAAAAAAGATTTACAGCCGCATTAAGTCAACACAACGACTCTCTGACAAATAAACACACGGGTGTTTATCGGCCGAGCTGTCGCAACCCTGTGAGTTAATACTGTAATAAATATCATGGAGGGCTCGCTGTTTGTGTGCTGCTATAAAAAATAAAAAATAAAAAAAGGTTCCGCTTTGAGGATTTCAGGAGTATCTAAAAATAAAATATCTTATCAAGGTTTATGCATAATTAATGGTTGGTCATTTTACATAAGGAGCGGAGGACTTATCTCTCTCTCACTGCCCTTGTCAATCAGCTGGTGTCACAGCAGGGATTTCAGTCGTGTGCATCAGATATTTCAGCATTTGACGAGCTGTGTTTAAATCCTGACCTGCAGGGAGTCGTCATTTTGGATGTGTGTGAGACAATTCTGCAGCATTTTGAAAGTAAAGACAGGTCAATAATAGAGGTTTACATCGATAAAAGGGGTTTAGAGCTGCACAAACAGTTATTTTCAAAGCAGAAGTATCCACCCTTTATTTTTATGATTTATGATTTATTGTAAGATTATTGTAAACAAATGAAAAATGTAATTTCCCAGAGCTCAAATCTTCTTCTAAAAGGTTAATTATGTCCATCAGTGCAAATCCCAAATACTGTACATTTACTGTCAAACATAACTAGGGGTGTAACAAACCATTGATCTGGATCGATCCATCGATTGGTTGAATAAAGATCAGCAGCAAGCAGACTGGTATATTTTTCAACCATGTTTACTTTTTCTTTAGTCCATATACAATCGCCATCCAAGATCATAAACAGAAAAAACAACAATCTCATCTTACTATACCGATCTTAAAAGTAGTGTTAGAAGCGTCTGAAACAGGCTCCGCATGTAAACAGAGAGAGAGTTGTCCGCTCTTCCTCCAGGCACAGTAATCGTTGTGCAACGTCTCATGTTAAATATAAAGCTTCTAATGCTGATGTTGTAATCGTCTGCTGCAGCTCGTTGTAGCCCATGTCATTCTTCACTCTTCATAAAACTCCTCACACGATGATCAACTGTCGGTTAACAGAATCGCGGCTAGAAAGTAAGAAATCTAATGTATTCTGATTGTCTCGTCCTTTGAACAGCCCATTATTGACTCTTTAATGGGGTTACTGTGTCTCATGTTTTTACATCTGTCCAAATCAGTCAAGGGAAAGCTTTAACAGCTTAACAAAAAAAAAACAATAAATATACATTCTAAATACTTGTAATACCGCTTTAACCAACACAAAAAAGCACCAATGTGCCATTTTTCTTAGCTAATTATTTTCTAACTCAAATTGAACATGACTATTGACAGAGCAATGACACATACGGATGGCCTCTGCAGAACATTCATCTCGTTTTTGCATGTATCTACATGCTGTCACAGTATTGAATTCAGATGGGAAATTGGCCCAAGAACGAGGTAGTGATTGCTGACCACCCCATATGTTTCCTGTCATAGAAAACTTCAATAATCTAAAGAGCATGTGTCAAAAAAATAATGCCGTCAGCAGAAGCTGTCCATTTCCATTTGTGAGCAACATAATGCCGCCTTCTGAAAAGCCGGCCGAGGCGAATAAACACGACTCCCGGTTATGTTGGATTTGTGAAAGTTAAAGTGATACTCTGGGTCACATCAGCCGTAATCATTTTTAAATATTTTGATGCCACATGCACACTGAAGGTCAGGTTTTTTTCTTCAAATACACTTTTTTACATGAAACGCTGATAAATCTTCTGCCAAAGAAAGTTGATTTAGATGGAAAGAAATCCAGTTCAAAAACCAACAAAAGGAAAAACATTTCAATAAGAAATCAACGGTCATGTGTATTTCATTTACAAATGTCATATAGAGAAGGTTTTCAAATTAAAATAAATCACTTTCCTTTGCTCCTTTCATTCCTGTGTTATTCAGGAAAACATGCTTTGAGCAGAAATGTCTCCCTACGCAAACATTTTTACACACCATTTCCACTCCTGGGAGCTGCTTCCTTGACCTGGATGCTTTCGAAAATTTTCACCAGGAGAAAAATGTATCAACCTGTGGCATTTTAACAAGTTATCAACACAAGCCAAGGAAAAATCAAGTCACTTTTCTGCAGAGAAAGGCGGAAAAATGTTATATAAAGGATGTTGTAGTTAGGCTTTAGACATATAAATCATGAATACAATTCTACAATTCACTTAGCAGACGCTTTTATCCAGAGCGACGAACTTCAGAGAGTAAGTACAACACAAGCAAGGATCTAGAAAAGAGGAAACAACGTCAGTAAGTACAAACAAGCAGCTTTAAGTTTGACTGGACACACAGGTGCTGACAGGAAGTGCACAACAACGACAGCTGCTCTATCGTCATCGTCATTATCAATATCGTTAAGTGTGTAGGTGTTCATGACAGAGCTGGGTCTTTTGGGAATACTAATACTGTCAGTCTCTTTTCAATACTGTTACTGTTTTTACTCAACATAATAAATAGAGACATGACAGCAGAAGATGCATCACTTCTCTTTTTTTAAGTCACTTGTCATGTTTTAGAAGTACTGTGACTGCTGTGTGATTGACATTGTCCATGGTATTATTTCAGAGCATAACTAACGTGCTTAAAACTGATGCTTACTGTGTGCTTATTCATTCTGCAGACGTATGCTAATCACAGTTTTGAGTTCTACCCTATGACATGAATGCAGAGAGCACTAACATGCGCAACAGCATAGCTGCCTTGGCATCCCAACAGAAGGGTACCAAAAAAAGTAGGACGGTACGGATCCCTTATTTTGGTACCATTTCCAACTTTTGACAGTGGAAACGCCAATAAATGGGTACCGTATCGTACCCAAATGAACTGAACCGGACCGCTTGGTGGAAACATGACTTTATAAACATTTTGGATACTATTATTAGAAAAGATGCCAATTAGTGCCAATTCTTGTGATTTCACCCAACAGTCTGAAAATGTGATTTATTGAAGCAGACATGGTGTCAGAAGAAAGGGCTGTTGTCAAACTTGCTTTATGTTTCTATATCTCTATACTCTACACATTATCTAAGTTAAAGAGGCATTGCCTTGTGTCGACATACATTTTGACAAAAAGGGGAACCCAAAAGAGAGAACCCTTGTCTAGTTAAAACTGACTATACTGTATACATTTGATCCTGTGTTAGTTGGTGTCAGATTTGACTCAAGGTTTCTGATGACTCATTGAGATTGACCTTCAGTTGTTTTGCTAATAATCACTTTGTCCTTGTATTGTTCTACTTTAACTTTAACAGTGTACCTCTTTTTCCTCCTCACAGTGTGAAATATTTATAGCAACATGTCCACAGCAATAGCTTGATGTCTGAGTAGCTCAAATACAGTGGGGAAAGTTTCAAATGATGTGGGGCAATTATCCATTGTAGATTAATTAAACTTGCCAGCCCTTTTGTAATCTAAATCTAATTGACTCATTAGGAAATAAATTGCATAAATTAATGGTCTGGAGAGTGCACGGGCGAAAATAAAACATTGTTTTATTCTGCTCACAGATCTCCGAGAACAGAAGAGCTTTTTTTTTCTAACATAAGGCGCCATGCATGGGGCCCATTACTGGGAATAACAGCATGAATACATGGCTAATAGACACAAACACAAAATGTACAAAAGGTGCAATGTAGGAGCTGTGCAGTGGACTATGAGAAGAAATCTTACAGTGTATGTAACCTACTCACAGAGTGCATGTAAGGAAAATAAAAATAATTTCTTCAACTATGGCCAACGATAGGTCAAAAATGCCATGCAGCTCAAGGAATATCTTGCAAATGTTTCTATTTTAGATGACCACTGATCATTTTTTCCAACATCAAGTAACATTGAAGGAACGGTATTATCGTTAAAATGTAAAGGTATTGATTTTAGGTTTTTGAGAAAATTATGATTGATCACTTTTCCCTGAAATGATTCACACATGAATAGTCCAAGACAAATTGCATTGCATCACATTGCATTGCAACGGCATGGCATGGTATCATGTAAAATGTATCAAATGGTATTGTCTTGTACCGTATCATATCGTTTATTTGGAAATTGGTTGCAGAATTAAAGACTAAAATTGCGTTTTTAAATGTGGCTATCCCATAATCCTACATTTCCTCAAATATTTAAAAAGTGTATTAACATCCGACTTGTCTGCCTTTTCATACATACTCTCCTATGGTACTTCATTATATCCATTAAAACACAGAGTTTATTCCACCCTGCCACTTCAGTCAGGCTACTATTAGACATGTATGTTTAAGATAGAAGTCATTGATTCTGTTAGACTCCCTCTTAATGAAAGCCAACAAAATAATTGACAATGCAGTCTCACCATTGCAGCATCTTCCACTTCTCTATCCCTTGGCTGAGAGATCCTCAATATTTAAATAAACATAAATGAGTTGCTGCTAACAGTAAATCGACGGCACCCATCTTTAAATACGGTGATATATGAAACTACTCGCGGAAAATGAATGGACACGCTGGAGAAAGCCATTATACAGCCGCCATTAACAGCGCATCATTTTAGAAATAAGCAGATCAGCACTTTCAGAGATGTAACTGCCATTTCTGGAGGAGATGGATGACTCTCTGTATTCATTATCATTGGGATGTGTGCAGAGTGGCTTGGTTCCACAACACATTAACGTACTGAGGGTGTCGCTCTAATGACTGAGCAACACGTGCAGACATTACACATACGACATGATGTGTGTTACAGTTATTTATAGCAGCAGTACAAGAAGAAGAAGAAGAAGAATGATGTTCTACAGTTAAGATATTAATATAAATGTTTAAAGAAGTACATCATAAAGCTTTCTGCTCCCCTCGTGTTATAGACCTAATTTAACTATTTAAACCCTAGTAAGTGTCGACTCTGCTTACATGGCTAATAGCACTGCAATGTCTAATATATGACTTGTCTTTGATGTATTATTTATCTTCCTTCAGGGTGTTAATGGACAGTCAGAGATGTCGTGCCAACAACGTGATGAATGCAATTTCAAATTGTTGAGGTTTTCACCACTGTGTTGAGAATATTTGCACAACATTTGAAATGTTCCAGTGAGATAAAAGCCAGATGAATTTGACTGTCTATGTCTTTTTTTCCTTTTTTTCTGTTGACAATGTCGTCAGGCACGTGATCCCTTATGCTGCACATACAGTAAGGTGTTGTGGCACAGATGGAAAACCATTCAAGTGGACATGAGAAAGACAGTAACAGCCCAAAAATATACCCTCTCCCCAGATTATACCCAGGGTTAATGCGCTAAACCCCAGGTTCTGGTCCACTTCGGTTTTTAACCCAGGGGTATAAAACAGGCTAGAGTTATGTTTTGAACTTAGTGGTTTGGCTAATCTATCTTAATTGAAAAAACACACTCAGATATTACATTTACATTTCATTTCTCACACTTGTGACACTCTTTTTAGATTGTTGTAATGTCATTGTAAAAAAAAACCTCTTTTATGAATAACATAAATGTAATGCGGACTAAGATTCAGTCTGGGACAGCCCAAACTATACCCTGGGGTACAAAGTGGACAAGCACAAAATAGCCCACTTTAACCACGGTTCTAGTTTATAGTGGGGAGTTCATTGGGGGTTAGATGAGGTATTTAGAAAAGTATCAGGCTGTCCCAAGTTTATTTGAACTCTTTGCTGTCCTTTAAATTATTTTGCAAGCAAAAGTTAAGACCAGATTTTCCACCGACTGGGAAAATGGTATCAGAATGAGAGGCAGCTTATTTTTGGTGAAACATGGACAATGAATTCAGCAAGTGAAGTTCTCCATCCACCATCCAAGTTGGAAAATAGTTAATAATCCTGTTTTGGTGGGAATTGACATTCAATGATGTCTACAGTAACATTCTAGAGAAAATGCCATTTTGTTTGCCTTTATATAGATGAGGAATTAATTAATTGTCATAGTTGTATTCCATTCTTGAAAATACAATGATCACCACAAGGTCATATGGTCATGCGTGTTTTAGTTTGCATTCATGCCCTTCCCTCCATTTGTTTATTTCCTCGTGCTGTCCAGAAGGTGTTGTCCATCTGACCTCTACTGTCCGTGTTATTCATTGTGAATGCAATTGAATGATGCAACCAAGAAGTAATATATTGCAATGGAGTCAGTAGGTTACCTGTGGATTTCACCTTACCGGCACTATGTTTGGCTTAACATTGTGAAGTCTCTTCCATGATCCCTTCCAACATGTTTATGGATTTTCGGCAATCAACATTTATCGAAGATGACGATAAATAATGACGGAAGCAGATAACTACCAGTTATGTTCACGAAATGTGCCAGTTCCCCCGACATGTTCCAAAATATTTGGAATCCATTTACTTTGTTATATTATTACATGGTGCTGTGTATAAATCTTTAAAAAAAAAATCTATGACATTAAAAATGGGTGAAGGTTAGGGAATGGCATTTCTTAATGTTGCATAAATAAACAAAGGGCACTGGTGGTGAAACTTGTTTTCAAACAGAGAATGGTTCCATAATTTCAAGGAGGTACTCGAAGGTAAACAGAAACATTTGCATCAGAGCTTACAAAACCTCCTCCTGGTGCCTCGAGTTCTGCAGCGAGCAACCTGGGGTCTCCCAGTTGATTATGAAGGGGCCTGGCAGACACTCGTACAATGATTCATGCAATCTTACTCATCATTTAAACAGGAATGCCTTAATTCCAGGACTCATTACACAAACCACGATGTACTCAACATATCAGTTGCATGGAGACAAATGGAATAATGACACCTTTTTTTAAAAAATGAGTTGCACAACATGATATTATGATGAATAGTATGTGGATAAGGAGATTGATTTTGACTGTCAACACCGAGTCTCATCTGAAATTCATCATTTTCTACAAATTATTGGTTTACCTGAACATTGGACATTCAGAAAAGACACCGATAATATAATGGATAAGTATGGGAAATATTCTTGTAAAGGATGTTACACTATGCATTCTGTACAGACTGAGCAAATGTAATCTATTACAATCTCAGAATCCAACGACAATCATTGTCCATTGTCGTCCGATGACAAAAACGCCCCAGGGAACGGAAGCGAATTTCTCCTGAATTCCAGTGAAGCCAGCAGTGAGTTTAAACGACTTCCAGGATTAACTTCCTTTTCCTGGTGGCGTTTATGTCTGCAACATTAACACAGACTTCTTTATTTCTTCTTGCTTGGTCCATAGCATCTCAGAGGAGTGCCCTTTCATCTGTTGAGTCTCGGTACAGAAGTAAACTATGATCTTTCCAACGGATAGCATCAGCTATATGAGTCATAACAAAACAAAAGAAGGAATCGTACATTACTCATAATTGACAGCAAATTAAGTTTTCTGAAACAACAACATCATTATGCAGATTTGTAAAAGGGTCAAATTCAACTTTGTCCTCCAGATGAGAGAAAACAACCTTTAAACCTTTGTTTGTTGAATGGAGGTTGGATCGGCCATTTCTGATGCATTTGAGGTAGTCAGGGAAAAGAAGCGCTAATTGACTTTTGCGACACAGCGTCAAGCAGATTTGTGGCTAAAGTTAAAATTTTTGATCTGTAATTGATTGTTTACCATTGATAAAATACAGATGATGGAAGCTGCACTGATGACTTGGTACGGATAACTTTCCTGTGTTTTGCTGTGCTCATGGACTGTTTTTCCTGATTGGCCCTTTTCTTCCCCCTTAGAGCGGTCCATAAATGTAGATTCCACTTTCAGCAAAACGTAAGAACATTTTGAAAAGGCTACAAAGACAATGATTTAAATGCCACATAATAATACTAGAACTTCTCACAGCTCACTTGGATGCTGCCAACAGTATAGCAAACCTTGAAATATGAATCATGTCGGAGAATTTATTTTGCAAAGCTAGAACAGGTCATCGTCTGTACCTAACCCAATTTTATAATTGTTGAGAGAGAGCTGAGCCAAAAAGAAAAAAAAAGGAAATAGGAGACTTGCTCTATGTGTGGAGGTAGAGAGGGCCAAGAAATCCAATACACTATTAAAATGCTTATGCAGCTGCCAAACAAAAAATAACTCGGCCCTGTTTGCTGTTGGATTCTCCCCACTTGGCCCCGTCTTTCCCTCAAAGCTGACTGTATCTCCAGCTCCTCCCCTGCCGTTCCACTGCTCCTATATCAGACTGAGAGTCATAGATCACCAGAGACTCTGGAATAATTTATATGCAAATCGGATGCCATCTATTAGCCTTTCACAGAATCAGTTTAGATAATAGGAGAAAACAGAGCGACGCCTGCACCTGATCTTCTGCTACAGGCTTCCCCCCGAAGTGGAGGTTTATTCTCACAAAGCCCCTATTTTAGACACCACCTGGAGATGTTTAAAGAGATTTACACACACTCGTGATGTAATATGATATCATACCCTCAATCCCCAAGGCTCATTTAATGGATGCTTGCAAATGCTAAGAATTGCTTCAAAGATTAACAAAGAACTTGAATATTTTTTTAAAAGGAAGTCAAATATGTGCACACATCAATACAGAAGAATACAGATACTGACAATAGACCAAATATACAAAGCTGTTGTGTGGTTAAAATATATCTCCATTGGAAAGGGCTGATTATGTCAAAGGGAAGTGTTGAAAATATCCCAAAACGCAACAAAGCTTTACCCTTTTAGCCATTTCATCACTCATCACGACCACAACAGACTCAATGCTAATGGCTCATCACCCGTGCACATCACAGACACACGTCCAACATTAACCAAAATTCATTTTAGTGTCTCTAAATGGAGAACAATAGGGAAAAAGATGTTGGGTTGCTGCAGTTGAAGGTACATCTGTCTTTCATGTTATCTCACTGGAGCTGTGTGGCGATCTCTTTCATTTTGTGTGAAGTCTGCGTTTTTGTTAAACCGTTGCTTGCAGTCCTTGGGATCCTCTAGATACACTATAAGGCTTATTGGAGTTTTCCTGGACCCTGGAAGAGCAGGAGATGAGATAGAGACCGTATGATGACTGACTGGACTTGTGGCTAATGCTTGAGTATCCATTGATCTGTTTTCTTAACCTTTGAAAACCTTGTTCACATCGCATAGCAATATCATTATTTGCTTTGTAGACTGTTAAAAGAACACAGGGAATGTCTGCAGCAGTCAATAGCTAAGCATCATCACTCCATTGGGTTTCCTCAAATGTATTGTAAAACTCCCCCAAAAAAACCTAAAATATTCCTTTATCAAAAATGTCCAGAAAACCAAATTGGAATCTGCAAATTTAGTTCTTGTTGTACCAACAGTTCAAAACCTCTTTTCATTTCTAATAAACAAAAGTATACAATCCTTACTTTTAAAAAGCTGAAACCTGCATATGTGAGACACCTTTGCTTGAAAATCAGCCAAACAATTAATTGATTATCAAAATAGCTTGCGATAAATTGTCATTAAATCAATGCAGCGTCATGCGAGCTGTAATTATTTGTATCAGTTTGGTAAAACGTCATCCTCTTAACAGTGGTACATGTTTAATTTTGCTCCCTGAATAGAGTTGGTATAATGTGCCCATTGTAAAAGAAATAAAAGCATCCAGCCTGAAACACTCACGGGGCGCTGTGGATGTTTGCCATTCACTGCTATGCCATTGTTCCTGTGTACCTGTGCAGATATTTTTGGCTCGTATTTCATATCTGTGCACAACAATAATATTATTACAAACGATGGCCAGTTTGGATAAAGCCACGAGTGAGTAATGGGTTAGGCTGCTCCATCTCTGCTAATTAAATGACGGAGAACAAGCGGATGAGAGAAACGCTTTAATTTTTCAAAGGTGACACACAACCAGGAACATTATGTGCCAGCTATCAACATACATAACAGGTAGAGAGGCATCAGCTGACAGCCCGTCTAATGAAGGGCTGGAACACTGCAATGTTTTATCCATCTGCTGTCAGAGCATCTTGCCAAACATGTCAAAGCATTCACACTGTTGCTGTTGTCCCCACCACTGATGTTTACCTTCATCATAGCATGTCAGTACACACTGGCCTACTCTTTCAATTATTTGTTCAATTACCCAGACACAACACATACAATGCAGTGTAAAATGTCAGGTTTTTATTTTTTATTTTTTTAAGGCAGTGAGTTCAGGGTATCCAAAACCAGCCGGAGTGGAGAGAGGAGGAAATGAAAATGTATGTAGTCACTCCAATGTGGAAACTCAACTGAAGAGAGGAGTCATGCATACAACACAACTTATCTTTTACTTTACATGTACATTATGCAAATACTTAAAACAATCAAAACCACTTTAATGAGTTTAATGGTTAAGTGAAAAAGTACTAGCTGTGTTGAGGAAGGTGATTCTATTCGTCCAGTGTCTCTGTCACCCAGCCACAGCAATGCTTTTGTAAACTTAAAATGTGTTTTGGCGCTTAACCTGCAACAGCTGCATCTCAATTGGCAGCGATCATTGAATCACTGCACACCACTGCTTACACAAAATGTGCACAGAAATCTCTGCGACAGGCCCCTGTAACGGTGGAAATATTGGCTTAGTCTACTGTTTACTTCAATGAAGGCTTCAGTCCATTGAAGTAGGGTTGCAACTTTTATGATTCAATTCAAAATTCAAAATCAATTCAAAAGTCCAAATATGACTTGACTCAACTGTGGTTACTGCAAATCAGCAGTACTAAGAGGATGTAAAAAAATTCACTTGAAAAATTGCAGCCTGCAGAATTGATGAAGATTGATTTTCTTAGTCTTTGAGCTTCCATGCGTAAAAGCAGGAACTAGTAAAGCTAATATTTAATATGTTGAGTCATGCTCTCTTAGAAATCCAATGGTGAATGTTCCCTGCTTGACGAAGTCCAATGTTCTACCTTGAATTTAACATCCATCCTTTATTTCTGTTGATTGGCATATTGGTGATGTCCAATGGTCGAACAATAAATCCTTCAAGTACCCATGCAATAACAATAATCTAAATTGATTTAATTGCATTTTTGTTACATGTATGTAATATGTATTGTATTTTCCATATAATGTAAGGAACCTGCCACAGTAGGGTACCTGTTAAAGCATTAGTAAAGCCAATTTTTATAGACAATTTGCATCACTTTACTGGCTGTCCTGTTGCAGAACAACCAACCAGTAAGCTGGAAAAATATGGTTTAGATGTTTTTGTGTTTTGCTAGAACACTGCAGAACATATAATAAAGTAAATTTGGACGAGGCATCATTCTGAATACAATTTGTTAATAGATTTGTTTCAAAGCTGAAACTTGAGCTCAACAGTGACTGTCGCTCTGAATTTAGAAGTGAATTTCACCATTCCGTTACACATTTTCATGACTACAGTGGGCTCCACCAATCAGATACGTAGCTATTACACTAGGATTTTGGGTATACTATAGTTCTTTCACTGAGATCATGAATAAACCATGTTTTATTAGAATATAAATAAACCATGTTTTTATTAGAACAAGGTTAACCATAACATACAAACTTGTGTCTTCTACTGGAGCATGTTTTATCGTTGCCCACTCAGGTAGCTCGTGGTCAGTCTACCTTGGATGGTCATGACATTATGGCTAATGATAATATCCACTATGGAGAAATGAATGGGACTTTTACTTCCAGAACCACACTGTTGAGCTCTGTATGCATGCCATGTTGTCATTTGTGGTTATTACACTATAATGCAAATCAGTGTGAAGCCAACAGATAGTGCCACCTGTATCTCTCGATGTTAAACATTTGTTGCATTACCAGATAACTTTACTGATAGTTCTGCTATGTTTCTTTTGTTTTTTTATGTATAACTTTATATCTAAGAAATACATGACACCATGCCTCTCTTATGAAACAACATGCATCAGCTTGCACATATTTGACATTTAACCGATGTGCAGAGTCCTGTCTTGAAACGCATCTGACATTCAAAAGGACCAAGATTTGAATCAGCATCTTAAGTATTATAACAGGAGGCCTCTGCCAGCATCGAGTCCCTTTAGTGGTTGGTGTAACAGCTATATTGTTGTGTTATGTTAATGCGCTCTTCTTAACATAAGTGCAATCTCTCTGTCTGCTTTGTAATCCTGCGTACAAAGCATTATGGTTCTTTTTATAGCCTTTGAGGTAGGCAGTCCTCAGTAATCATAGTTGTCCATGAGATGTGTGAACTCTTTTAATGCAGCAGCTTATCCATCCTCCTTGGGCAGCGAAAAAAAGGAATGTTATTTTTCAACTTGAATCATCCGTGCTAGTGGTGCATGGTGCAGTCTGCAATGATTCATTTTAAAAATTCAATTTTGCTGCTTAAACACTATCTGAATGTAATGGGAACAGGAATATTAAGCATTGCCAAATTAAAACTATCCATAACACTGATTAAAAGCACCGCTCTCAACACACACACACACACACACACACACACACACACACACACACACACACACAGAGACACATGCACACACACACTCGTGCACACACTTACACAAAAGAACAGCAGACGTGTCTATTGTGCAGTGCTGACATCTTTATTTTAATTCAGAAGGATTCACAAAGCAAGAAGCATTAGGGAGCCGACCGTCGGGGGAGATACTTAGCCTCACATCCAAGGCCTGCTTTGTGTCCTTAATGGTTGCTCGTTCAGAAAAAAACTCAAGTTGTTTATTGTTCTTGTGCGACTCTGGAAGTTTTTTGAAGTTTTTTTTAATTTTTTTTATGTACATCTAGTTTATCGCTTTACTCTACTGTCCCTTGAATGATCTTACTTTCCTTGAGATATGAGTCATACAAACATGTTCTCATAATTAACTCGACCTTTCTATCTGCACTTTAATAAATATATGTGCTTACGTCTTTGTCTCTGTAAAGGACAAAGGTAATGAGTCATACGAGTTGTAATGACATTAATCTGACAGTTAGATGACAGCAGGGTTTCTCTGATAGCTGCATAGTATGTTCATGAATACGGGCTAAATTCATTGACTTGTGAGCAGATCATGTTCTGACTCTTTGCAATTTACATCATGAATTGTTGGTATCCTCCTGTTTATTGCTGGTTGACCCCCCAGACATGATCGTTGACTCAGTTAAACAAACATCGGCTATAAATGTGTAAATTAAGAAGCTTCATTTTTGATTGACATGTCATGCTTAAAAGAAAAGGAAAATATTTGACCTCAGAGATCTTTACCCTCCTTTAACTATCATAAGCTAATCTAAGATAGCAAAAACATAGCTATCTGTTTATACCTGTTTCCCTGTTAGCTAGCAATAGCTAGCTAACAGGGAAACAGGGATAGTCCAGGGCGGGGTGACCAAGGCCATTATTCTCAGCTATGAATGGCTATCCCTTCTAATAGAGGCGGGACTTATGCAAAAGCTACCTGATTAGGCTGTGTTGCATCAGACGGCTAACTTCCTTTTGTGCCATTTTAGTGCACCACTGTTTTTTAATCAGTGTATTCAGAGATGCCACTTCACAGGAGTCCAAAAAGCCCCTGTGATGAGTTTTTACCTGATTATGAAACAGACTTAAATCAATGCTGATGCCTCTGTATGACCTACAAAAGCAAACCAGACCATCAACAAGACGAGTGATTATATTCTAAATCATTATTTCTAATGCCTGATATCGCTGCCGGCAGGGGGTTTAGGTGTCTGGCAGGATCATTTACAGAATGCTGATGAAACAGTCTTTTTCACAATGAGTGATTTGTTTGACTGCTCAAAGCAAACACATTTTGATGTGCAGGACAAGGTAAGAAAAGAACTAAAAGGTACTGCTTTGTGAACAGGGGTCGCCGAGTCGACACAAAACAAAAGTTCCTCTCAGGAGCTTTGAAGACTAAAGCACAGAAGATGTGTATTATTCCACTCTATCATGGCAACCTACAGCAAAGTCATATCTGTATACTTTACTTTATTTCAGACCCATAGGTCCATACGGTTATAAAAAAGCACAGATATATAAATACAGGACATTAACAAAGGGGTATCATCACCACATGTGATTACAATACAAAGAGACATTTACACCAGTGTTTCCAGAAACACAAGGAATACCTTGTGTCGCTAAGTCTAGGCTGGGTCAGTGACATTATAATGACATTTTCTGAGTTATTTAATCAACACATAAATTTGAACATTATTAAAAACAAACATCTGACTTGCACTCGTCCATCTTGGTAGCTTCAGAAATATTCTGAATGCATCATTATATGCCACCTGCAGCTTTTTAATTTTAGCTTTATCATAATTGCACCACAAGTGGGCAGTATGTATAAAACCTGATTGTTGATTAATTAATGTTGGGATTTATGGAGACAGAAATGTTAAATCATATCTATTTGGACATGTGTGTGGACACCAAGATCATAGCTTGGCCTCCCCTCTCGATAAAGTGTTGAAACCCTGGACAGTAACATAGACAAAGGTTAATAATAATTATAATAATAACTTTATTTGTATATCACTTTTAAAAGCAAGGGTTTTTAAGTGCTTTGACACTTACAGGTGCGTAACAAAGCATAAGAACTCAAACAACAATCCACGGATTAAACACCCGACCAACAACAACCAAACCCTCAACAGTAAAAGAACTAAAACCTGACCCAACATCAGAACCCAAACATCATCAGAAACATAAAAGCATAATTACTTTAAAAAAGCCAAAACATCACAGACAGTCTTTATTCAGAAAGCCAAGTATGAAAGATGATTGCAATAAGCTGGAAAAAAACTGCTCACGTCCAAGTTCTAACAGAACCTCAAGTCAACGAAGCACCAGGAGCTCAATCACTGAGCGGTTGCTCCTGAACTCTGATCCCTGTAGCCCCCAAGAAAAACATCAAAGTACAGCTTATACCAATGATACAAAAAACATTGTGTTCCTTTCATTCTCTTTTCAAAGTCAGCAGAATGAATAACATGAATATTCAGGACTGGAAGATCTTTTATTTTTTGATGAGCAAAAATGTTATTGTATTATTATTGTAATATTTTTGGGCCTTCATTGGAGAGACAGAGAGTAGGGAATAACATCCAGGAAAGGAGCCATAGGTCAGATTCAAACCCAGGCCGTTCACTTTCTCCACTGTACTTGGAGTGCACACACCAACCACTAGGCTACTGGCGCCCCAGTATTAATATTTGAATGCATTGCATCTGCAGGAAAAGTGTTTAAAACATTCAGTAACAAGATACCGTATAGAAAATATCAGATTTGATCACTTCGATCGTCCTCTTAATAACGGCATCACCTCCCCTGATCCGACTGTTTGACCAGACGTGTCGGAGCATTTCACCAAAAAGTACAGTCGCTTGAGAAATGAGAGAATAAATCACTTGTGAGCACGGCTCATTGAACAGATCCTTGGCAATTTGAAAAACAGTCTGTGTCCTCTCCTGTTTGCTGACTTTGATGAATTTCTGCTACATCAAGCAGCTCAAATTCAGACTGATGTGTTATTGATACGTTTTACGACTTGCTATATCTAAAGATGATGTATTCGCCAGATGCAGAAGGCAGAAGGGGATGTCAAGTGATGGTGTTGGCAGTGAAATTAACATGGTGGGATAATCTGTGCGAGCCGTGAATTGAGTGAACAGGAAATTCATCCGGCTGATGTTTGTATTTACACAAATGTACGATGATGACCCAAGTTATCAACTTATCCAGATGTGTCTAAACATCTGGGAATACACACACATTCAGAGACACAAACATCAAACTTTCAGGTTAACTCATAATCTGCATGATGTCTTTGACATTATGAATTCTGATCCTGGGCTACATGTAGAAATCGCACTAAGAGGAGCCACGGCTGTTTCTTTTATAACACCTATGTGGACATGTTTGATCTATTTGCACCTCGCCTTTTTTTGACCTACTTTTACCTGAAACTCCATTATGTGCAAAGATCTGCCTGCTCCATTCTTTCATGTGAATCTGCACAGAAGTGTAGCCTTAACCTGATTTCATACTTCAAGTGTGGGTTTGTCAGAGCCCTGCTGCCAGTTTACATTCTGGCATCGGATTTGATTAAAAAAGACCAATCAAAGAGCACCACCTCAGCAGTTATGTGGGAAAAAAAACTGATGTGAAATGACACAGTTCAGTATTGAAAGAGTATAACTTGTGATATATTTTAGCAGTAATGGCAGCTCTGACTTACATTCATCATGTTCTTGTTGAGCCCTGTGATTGACTGGCGATCAGTCTAGGGTGTGCCCTCTCGCCCAATGACAGCTGGGATAGGCTCCAACACCCCGCAACCCTGTATGGGAAAAGCAGTACAGCTAATGGATGGACGGATGGATGGATGTTCTTGTTGAGCGCCATACTAACATCATTATATTTGAAAGTAGCTAAGAGCTACCCAAGGTATCATCCGTATTGGTTAAACAGTCCAAATGAAAGGTCCCTGTATCTATGGCATCATCAAATAGGTTTAGTGTCCCGTGCTGAGTGTGAATGTATGACACATACTGTATATGTAAAGTTTTTGTTCCTTTTCGTTGCATTCTAAGCAAGTAATGTTTGTGTTTATGTCGCAATTAAAATGAAAAAAAAAGATTGATTGGTGCGGCCCGAATTACCATTTATGATATCAAGAAGTAATGGAGTATTTCCTGCTGCCGCTGTAGTTCACATATTTTTGTGTTTTTTTTCTGACTCCCTGCAATTTAAGGAGAAAAGATGAGCAGCCCATGCTGACCAATCACAGCTCTTGACTTCTCCGTCTGATGTTTCAGTGGTTGCAATGGCCATGGAATTTAGTTAGTCTGTGAAAGCTGGATGGCCACAACTCAATTTGGGCAAACTTTGGGATCATGAGGTAAATGTTTGTTGGAGTTATCCCGGGATGAGTTTGCAGATGGCGCTAAAAGGCTTGTTCTGCAAAGCACGCGATAGTTCCCCGATATGAAACCAAGACGTTCACAAGACGGCTTTAAGCCTCTATGTAAGCCTCTGCAAAGTGACTATGTTGGTTTCACTGGCAGAAAATGAGTGTGATATGGGATCTTTAAGGAGTGAAGCTACATCAGCCTCAGCATGAATCTAGTGGTTGTGCTGGTTCAGGTTACTTTTTTGTTTGCAGCCAGCACCATAAACATCATGACACACAGCAAAACAGACGTAACAAAGAACAACACAAACTGCTGCTTATGATTCATGTAACTTTTGGTTTATCTTCCCTTTATCGACATTTTATAGAAGAAAACATCTGCATTGCCATCCCAAAATAATCTGCTAGATTGTATTTGTTTGTTCTTGTGTGGCACATGGGAGTGCAGTTAATGCTTTGTATTTATGTCCATAATAAATATTTCAGTAACTCCCCTTCATCCCAAGATTGAACTGTTTTTTTTTTTTTTTCTGAGAAATGCTGATTCTTTGTGATTCTTTAATTTATGATCAACTCCGTGGATGCTGACTTAACGCAAGATTTATTGACATCAGTGCTTCAAAAGCACATTTCATCCAAACACAAATTGATTCACAGTATGGATTTTAAAGGCTGTTAAACAGTCGTGGTATCTTTGAAAGAAAATGTTTTATCAGGTAAGAAAAGAAAGATATCACAGCTCCTGCATGTTGACTGAATGTAACACCTTGTGAGGTTCATTTAGATGTGAATATGTAATATGTATACAGGAGTAATTCTATTCTATTATATTCTATATGCATTATTCAGTATGTTCTGCTTTCACTTTTTTTTTTGTCTTAACACGGTTTTAGGGTTAATGTTTCATAGGATGAAGGCCAATCTCCGTGTCTGATCGTGCTTGCTTTACATGCCCAGCCATGCTCTTTAACTCATAGCTCCAGCAGAGAGGGCTTTCTTATCTGCATCCACGTCGAGAGATGGACCAGGATCATGATAATTAAACAGGACGGTGACTCAAGCTGACTGTGATTACCCAACGTTGAAATACTCTCCTATTATCTCAGACATCACGTCTCGTTTATAAGAGCTATCGCAGAACATTTGATTTGTTTAAATGATGTTTTCTTTTTACGCTTTCAGAGTCAGCTTTTTTTTTTTCTTCTTTTTGTATTGGCCAAAAGTCAACTAAGGCCTAATGAGCTGAAAATCTGCTCATATTCTATAACGTACTCATAAAGCAGTACAGATGACTGGATGCATGGGAGTACATGAATAAGTAATGGAACCCTGTAGCTATCAAAGAGACCACCAGACTGGATACTGAACAGCATTAATTTTTGAATGCTAGTCAATAATTGCACATTGATTTAATATTTGAGAAGGGCAATTTAGAGTAAATGAGAATTTATTTCTGTCGCTGTATTAATTTATATTACCACATTCTCTTATTAATTTCACAGTTGAGGTGAGCAATACAATTCATAACAGAACAAAATGTGCTGAATAATCCAGTTTACGTCACTCGTGGTTTTTCAAAACATGAAACATTAAGGGTGAAAGTCAGGAGCAGCTCAGTTGATCCTTAACACTGCGGCTGAACTGGATGAGACCAGCGGCTTCAGCTTAATAAGGATATGTTCTGTTGAACATGATTAAAGTTTTCATATTAAACCATGCTTCTCTGGGTGTTTCGGGGTTTGCAAAGGACAAGGGAACGAGCAAAAATATTATTTTTTATGAAGAGCCAATCATTCATTTAAGGCAGCAACTCCACATTCAAGTCCACGTGAAGCCTTAAATATTGAACTGCTGTCAATACGCAGCCTGATATAAAGTGTTGCTGCTCTGAAAAATAGATCACTAGATCAATGTATGTGTGTTTGAAGGATTAAAAGTCTGGATTAAAATGGATTCTTGCTGAGAGTTAGATGAGAAAATCAATACCACACTCATGTCTGCCTTCTAAATTTAGAGCTGGAGCAAGGAGACGGTTAGCTTAGCTTAGCATAGAGACCTGAAACGGAGGGGATACATCTTGCTTGGATATGTCAAAGGGGCAACATTTCAGGCTAAATTGATATGCTAGGCTGGAGGTTGTAGCAATACCCATTTGGTTGCTGGCCAACCTCACAGTGAAGACTAAAATAACATATACCTTTATTTATCCCACAACAGAGAACTGTACAGTGTTACCAAGAGAAAGGATCGACAAAAAAAGGTTAGCTAAAGCTCCAACAGAAGATTTGGTGTAGATTTGGAGACTATCTATTCGTTGCTAGCAGGATCTTAATAATTTGAGACTGTATATAAAAATGGATGTGGTCTCAGTGACATCACCCATTGGTTTCTGAAGCAGACTTATTGGAAATGCTGGAGCTTGAGCTGGAGCTTGAGCTGGAGCTGGCCTTATGCCTCCTGACAAACGGCTTCAACATGGCTACCGGTCATTGAAATCAGCCACGCCCCCTTATTATGAATATCTCTTATCCTTCATTCCAAGAAAAAAAAAACAGATGAGTTGCAAAAATAATCACCTCTGTACAGCGTGTGCCGATCAATCGGGCTGCAAGCATCCAAACAAAAACAAAAATACTGGGACATGAATCTATCTCAAGCATAATGTCCTCTAATGCAAATACAACAACAGCACTTTTGTACTCTGCAACAGCAGCAATCACAGGGTTGTTATTAGCGTTAAAAGAGTGGCTAATCTTAAATGAGTCAACTGACTGATAATGTACTAAGCATAGAGAGCGTAAGCACAATCAGACACTCACTGCTGCTCTTTGCTGTTGTAAATACTGAGAACGAGAAAAGCTTTAGGCCGTGGATTTGACTGGGACTAATACATTTGAAGAAACTGTCTTGGGTGAAATGAAAGAACATCTTCAGCCACTGTTGTCATCTGTCTTGGAAAAATGGTTTTCTTTATTTTTTATTTATCATGCAATTGGTCCATATCACTTGGCCTATAATAAAGTTCAACCTCACAACAGTCGCTTCAGGACGATAAATTGGGAGAGAATATGCAGGGAAAGCCCAGGGTAATCTACCAAAGAGCCCTGTGTTTTGTTCCCACAGTCGGGTTGTGTGTTGGGGAGCTGGCTGGCATGCGCGGTGTGTGTGTGTGTGAGTGGGAGAGATGAGTACTGGTGGCGGGACGTCACTTTTTTCTGCTGCCCACCTTGGCACGCAGCAACGCTTGTCTTCAGATCAGAGCTTTGCCATGAACTGGAGGTTGGCAATGAATCCAAGTGGCCGGGGGAGATAAGGCTGCCTCTGGGACATTACAGATGCAGGCATTAGCTGAGTGGAGACTTGATGGAGAGCGGGGCAAGCTGAGGCCTTTGATAATGCTGCCGATGTTTACTGCCACTACTCAAGAATGGGGCATCTGCTAGGCGGTCAGGAGACCTCAGACTTCTACAGACTTGTACAAACACACAAACGCTCCACACACCGGCAAAGGCACAGAATGATGGGGTTTTTTGATGTTGCCTATTCTCCGCTGTGTTGCTTCTCCTGAGGCAGCTTAAGAGCCGAAGGCAAAGTGAGCTGAAATCTTTCAAAAATAATATAGTTTCATGTAAAATTCCCTTGTAGTGTTTAAGTAAAAACAGCTCTTTTTTTCTTACAGATCCACCAATGTGTTAGGACACAGATGTTTCCTTAAAGTGTATTTATTTTTTGCTCTTTGATTTTTATATAAATATGATAAAAAAATCATTAAAAAAGAGTATTTTCCACTCAAAGGGCCTAAATAAGTAATACTGACATCATGCAATGTAGATAGGACTTACTTTTTGGCATTGCCTGGTTTATCCACTCTTTCATAGATGCCTGTTGAAGTTGCCTTGTAGCTTATTTTCTCTGTTTATGGGGCTATTGAGAAGCTAAAACCTAACTTAATGAATCAACAAATTGGATTTTTTCTTCAGAGCCCTGTGTTCGCTCAGAGAATCAAACTTGTTTCATTGTGGTCTTTCTTTTCCTTCTTTTAAGACTGCCATCTTGTGGAGGAAGAGAGACGGCCCCGCCCACTCAGGGACTTTGTTTGTAGGGGCATAATGACAGAGTCCAACCGAAGCAGAACAAACACACTTTCCAAACCAGAGGAAATACCTTCTATGGCCTAAAAAGACAAATATGGAACAACCAAATCAACTTTGAGAATAATATCGATCACTTGACATGGATTGCAGAATCTTGTTTTCTAAAGTGTATTAGCACTCATTTGCTGCTGTCTCTGCCTCACAGAAACCTGCAAGTGAAACTGGACATGAGGCGCAAGGGATGTGTGGAGACAGGCGGGGAGCTGAGGGATGAAGGAGGTGTGTCTGAAGAGAGCATTGTTTTGATCTGAAAATCAAATCTAAATGTCGCTTAGTAGGCCTTTAAGGTTTGAGCTGAAATAATAAAGCGACCCATTGCCATGATCGGATGAGCCCATAACTTTCATTGCAATTTTTCATTCAAGCTAAATTTTGACAACATAGATTTGCAACATTTTCTTGATCACTAAATCTAATGTTCCTCTTCAAATCTGCTCACTTCCCTCTGATTGGAAAAGTTCTCTGATTGCAGGTTTTAAATAGGCATTGAGAAATATAACGGTGACTCCATGAAGTCATGATATCATGGGACTCATGGAAGTTTTCTTTTTACAAAATGTACACAAAAAAATGGATCTCGTATTTGAAAGTTGTATTGTTGACTCTAATAGAACTACCTGCATCGCCCACCCATTCATTCTAACATGTTATTGTGGTTCATGAGATTATATTCAAATCTTTCACAATAACTGCCATAACTATTCTAGTTTTTGTAGAATTCCTGTGGTTTAGGTGTTAAAAGATCTTCATGAAACCTCCACAATCTTTGACAAGCCTTTGTTATCCAGCTGCAATTCAGTGCTCTTTGGATTTTGCCCAGACTCACTGTTGGTCTGCTTTCCTCCTTCCTCCTTGCTCCCCATTGTTTTCACCTTCCTGACACGCCAGCGATTCCCAGTAGATCACTAACACGCCACGATTTCAGCTGTCCGCTTATCTGACGGTAACAGCGCCTGTCCCGTCCTCAATCTAACATTTACTGTACCATCCTTTCCTCCTCTCTCTCTCTCTCTCTCCTCGCCGGCTTCAAGCAGCTCTGCCATTTGCTATTTGTGCCAGGACTGCGATGCAAAGAGACAGCTCTGACCGCAGGGGGAGGAGAGCAGTTGACAAAGTGGCTGTCACTCTCCAGCAGTGTTTCTCGGCTGAGTAACTCCATGGCTGCAGTAAACACTAAATATCTAAAACGTAGCACGATAACCAACAATGCTTTATAATTGCAACAGGTTCTCGTTAATTAAAAACCTCAGACATCCAGACAGCATGGTCAACCAGCTGGGCCCCATTTACAAAAAGTCTAATGCTGATTACAAATACTATGTCATGTGAAATAACTAAAAATTTCACCCACGGATCAGAGGCATTTCTCACTGCAGGCATGCTTTTTGGGCTCCTAGAATATGTTTCCCTCTACTTTTCAAATGGCTGTATACCACAATTTGTAGTGTCTGAACCAATAAACTGACAGGCCTCCTGCCAGCAGCTGCAGGTGTTTGTTTGCTGTAATTCCTCTTTATGTTGACCTTCAATTAAAATGTATAATAGCCAGAGCCTGAATTAAATTTGTAGCACAATGCTTGGAATCCATCTTCTTGTCATCACTTTGTATGTTCATTGATGTCATCATTCTCTTACGTTAAGTAAGTGTTGTGTAAACTCAGAACCAGTCAGACTTGGCTTCAATAATTCTGACTATATTGATCTGAAACAGAATTGATTATCAACTAAACTTAAGGTTGTAAAACATTGGATGAATCAGGGATATAAAGTTTTGGAAGACGCTCCAAAAATGACATCACGGTCAGCAAAAAGTGCAAGTGTAAACACTTTACATCGATGGCAAAACTTTGCACTTTGCTAGAAAAAATTCACCCATCCATAGATTCACCCATCCACCCACCAGAAAGAAAATCAGCTAATCTTAAAAACAAACAAAACAATGGACATAATTCTATTGACTATGTCACTGAATGATTTGATTGTGCTTTTTCTTTTGCATGTTCTCCCCGTGCATGTGTGGGTTCTCTCCGGGTACTCCGGCTTCCTCCCACAATCCAGAGACATGCTCGTTAGGTTAACTGGTGACTCCAAAATTGCCCATCGGTGTGAATGTGAGTGTGGCTGGTTGTCTGTCTCTATATGTCTGTGATTGACTGGTGACTAGTCCAGGGTGTACCCCGCCTCTCCCCCAATGACAGCTGGGATCGGCTCAAGCCGCCCACGACCCCATACGGGAAAAGCGGAAAACATAATGGATGGGTGGAAGTTCAATATTTGTTGTTTTATTTTTGTGGTTTATTAAATTACGTAACCTTTTAGCTGAGCTTGTACAGATCGTTGGGATATAAAGCATTTGAGGACCCAAATGTTGTTGGACTGAAAACGTTTGATTGTAGAGTTCAAAAAGTAGACACATCCTTCATAACCCTTCATATTGTGTGATCTATGTGTGTTCCTCCACAGCTACTTAAACATTTTATATAACCATAATCATCTGCAGTGCAAAACACATTTTGTCAAATGTAGTGATTTTCAACCATCAGTAGCACTAAAACTAAATATGCTTGGAAAGGTAACAATAATATGACTCAAAGGCAACAATCCAAGCCATGATTTATTACAATAAAAAAGTAATCATCTGATCTTTTTTTCAGTGTGCTGATTGATAATGTATCAAGGAGACACAATTACACACTCACTGCTGACTTTAATCCCTAATTCATTTCCCCGACAGCCCACTGGCTCGCCAAATTAAATACAGTGATATCTCTTGGTCTCCACCTCTATACTTCATGGTTTCAAGGTTTCATTTAATATGCTCCGTCCACAAATTAACAAGATGTAATTTGAAATTTAATATGGAAAAAGGCATATAATAAAGGGTCACATTCAGTGTGTAGTGAAAAAGTGTATAATCCATTTTTATGGACCCTGCCATGTGATCTAATCATACATGGTCAAGTGGGACAGTGTTATCTATCTATCTATCTTTCTATCTTTCTATCAATCCATCCATAATTGAAATGTATCTCATAATACAATCAATTTAAAGAGTACACTTCAACATTTAAACTTCCTGTTTGACTTTAGAAAATCTCCTGACTCAGTGCCTATAAAGACATGAGATTCTAGGATCAGCAGGAAGAAAAAAAAAAAGCCTGGTGGACTGTTTGCTTTGGATTGTTTTTAATGGTTTGCCTGGAGTCTGGCCCAGCTCACATTTGGGGACAGGTCAGCAGACCACATTTCTGCAATTCCATTTAAAAATGGCCTTTAAGAACTTCAGTGATCTCATCTGCTTCCAGACAGGTGTTCAGCCACTCCTGAACAACTCCTGATGTGTGTTTTGTGTGATTCCTTATGGTTTTTGATTAAGGGTATGGTTTGAGAATACATGTATTATAGACTGAATGCATATTTTCATACACTGAAACCATTTTCTCTCAAGTTATATTATAGAGCAGCCATATCCTTGCTCATCAAAGTAAGAACTTCCCTCACCTCACACTTATTTGTCTTATTTTACAGTTTGTAGGTGTATTGTGTCGCAGGTAAAAATCAACACCTGCTCATTTCACTAACTCATAATTTCTCTCCATAATCAGGCGTTTTCTCTGCCAACCAATGGAGGCAATAATATACTTCACAACATTTTGTGCAGCATGTCAAACCCTTCAAATAGTCTCCATTTTCCTTGTATTGTGCCCTATATCGAAGGTAATCCAATGTCTTTTAAAAACTGCATACAACTCTATCCCTTTACCACTCCCTCTGGTTTTAGTCAACTATTTGAAAATCAATAAAACATTTCCCTTGTATGGAAATGATTGATGATTATTTCGTTGTGCCACACTGTTGAGCTCTGGAGGGAATGAATTGATTTAATGATGACCACATTTCCCCTAAAGGCCCTTTTCCCCACCCGCTCTGCTTGAATGCATAATGGAGCTAATACTTTTTGCTTGGAAAAGGTAACATCAATATCGTTCTTGTTAATTGCAGTGTTAACTGAAACGTTTATTAGGCGGTATTTATGCCTTCAAAAATGATGTCTAAAACACTAAATAGGAAATCAATGGTACATTTTCTGACAGGGAATCTAACTGTCTTTGCAACAGACAATTGGGCTTTGAAATATGAAGGATGCATTTCAAACCACACTTTTAAATTCTCCATTTTATTCAGTTTATCTTCTTTTGTTTTGCACCAAAAAAAAGCTTCTGTCTTTGCTTTAAAAAAGTGTCTGAAGGGCTTCACCGCCCAAACTTGTACACTTTTTAGCTATAAATGTTTAAAAGTTCAATCTAACCTCCGGCGACAATCCCACTTACAGTAAGAGTGTCTGGCAGGAGGCCGACTGCACCTTTTCTGTAGTATTACCCTTGCTTTTCAAAAGCGTCTTGCCACTGGCTCTAGATGCCTGTAGCTATTTTGCCCTGTGGGAAACATTTTCTCCAGTGACTGTTGCCAATCTCCTACCTACTTCCAAAAGGTCGGTGCCAATTTCTTCCTTTGCAGTCGAACATGTGCACAGCCCTTTTCTTGCATCCAGCGCACCTAATTATCCCGGCGCTATGAGGCATGTCAGAATGTATTCATCCTGCCACTGCCAGGCGGGTTTCCAGCCTCTACTCTCTAATTGGTCTTCATTATAAAGGTATAGGGATGGAAAAACAACACACAGGTAAAGGCTTTATTTTTCTCCTTTAGTAGAATGCGGAAATTGTTGATAGTGTGTGTTTACAATAATGATACTTGTGCAATTATACAACGGAATATGCTCATAAAGGATCCATTTTCTCTTTGTGTTTCACTCACAGACACTCAAACACATGCACAAGAATAAAAAAAGGGGGTTATCAAAATCTGTAAAGGCTTACAAACCCAGCTAATTTTTCAAGGATAACTTTGTGACATATGTTTTACATATATATGTGATATATATGTGTATATGTGATGACTAAAGCTAATAAACATCATCATTGGATGCAAAATATATATAAGTATAGCAATTGCAGGATCATCTGCACCTTAGCTAAAATTATCAGTTTCAAATCCAACATTTCTGATTTTAGTAAAGAACATCCAGGATTGCATCATTCAATTATTCAGAAACAAAAGGAAAATAAAAATCAAATGTTTTCATGGACACTTGAATCTATCGTTTTTATTTTTGTCGGGGCCTCAGGCAAAATATCACAGGGGGCCTGCCCAACCAGAGTTTACCATCATTATGTTATAAATACTCTTACACCAACAAAAAAACATGCAACATTTTTCTGATTCCAAAGTTCACATGTATATATATGGTATGGTATTGTGGTATAATTTTCAAAATAAAAGCTGCATTAAAAACTTTGGAATTCCAAAATATGAATATGAAGATTAAAGCAATGATAAAAAATGTCAAAGAACAAACACCATAATGTAGCGGATGTTATGTTATTCAAGTGTCTTTCCCCCATATTTAGTGCTAGACAAGCAACATGAAGTCATTTACTATTCTAACAGAGTGTGCGACCACATGTGGCCAATTTAGGGAGGGTTCCTACTGTCATTGCAGACTTTGCACATTTTGAGCCGCTGCTTTGGTTTTAAGTTAGTCAGCCCTCAGGGGCCCCCTACTGGCCTGGGTCCCCCTGCAGTTGCCTGCCTTGCTTGTTGACAAGCAGCACCTCTGGACACTTAAAATGTAAGATGAGAGCAAAAATATAAATGTAAAAACATCATTATATATTTAAATTATTTAAAGCTTATTTTGGCCATGAGTTCAAAACTCCTCATTGTTCTGATGTATTGAAAAAGACTGGCAGCAAATCCCTTTAAATTTAACAACTGTTACCCAATAAATAGTCAGCAATTTAAAGAATGTATTACAAGAGTGTTTGCTGATTAATTTTGGATGAATCGATATGCTTTCAACACTTCCTATGGCCAACACATGATCCATGAAACTTAAGAATATTGGACTCCTTTACCCACCTGGCTGTTTGGGCACTAATAATACCTTTCCAATACGCTAAAATGATAAATAAAGTAAATGTAGGACGCATATTTAAAATCCAGACGTATCTGGAGCAATGACCTCCTCTTGACAAGATTCATATTCTTAAATATTTCCCTGCTGTGTTTGCTGTGGCCACAGCACGGCTCGGTCCGTGATAAGCAGCGCGGTGAGAGAGTCGGAGGGATTTATCGGCTGCAGCGCTGAGTGCACAGCTGATAAAGGGGTGAACACAGATGACTTGTTTTGACAGCAAATGAACAGAGGAGGTGGAAATGTGTTAACAGCATTATGCAAAAGAGGGGAAATGTATTTAATCAGGGGTTCATGGTAGTGGCATGCCAAAATGTTCATGTAATGATAATTACTACTTTGAAAGCAAAAATTACAGAGAATTAAAGTATTATAGGACATGGTTTATGTAATTAGAGGCCTTTTCAAGTCATTATAGAAAATATTATTTTAAAAGCCTTTTTTTCTGTACTTTTGCTGTCTTGTTGTGTTTGTTTTGCATGTTGGCCAATTAAGTGATGGAATTAGCCCTAAAAAAAGAAACTTCTCACTACTTAGTTGGTTTCAAAATAGCATTCCTTTGTTGGGTTTTTTATTGTAAAGACTTCTAGGTTTCAGAGTTGCTTGCACTTCACTGATACTCTTGAAAAAAAAAGATGTAAGGGTTTTTGAGAGCAGGTGGCCATCATGGGGATGGTCCGTCTGTCCAATCTACCAGGTAGTGAGTTCTCTCCCGGAAAAATAACACACCTCTGCAGCGGAGCAGAGAGAACTTGACCAGGTCACTAACCTCAGATATTGATCATACTTTTTGGGTTTTTTCTCTCGGCTTGCTTGCATCTAAAAGGTTGCCGCTCTTGCTTGAAGAAAAGAAGAAATAAGAAAAGAAAAGTGTAATATAACAATAAAGGATGTTTCCTTCAATCACCAATCTGACTCTGATTTTTTTCAGCTTTATGAAAGGAGCAATTACCCTGTTCCAGATGTAATTTCCCCTCCACTTCCGATCCCTTCTGTACATTAATTCGATCTAATTATTTTCAGAATAATTGCTTCTGGATCAAAGGAGCTGAAACATCACAAGGCAATTCATACAATCTCCACACCTGCATTGTAAAGAGACATTGGTCACGGTTACTAATATGAAATAAAACCATTGGAAATGGTGTGATCGGACTGACCTTTTGTGAAAGCGCAGTAGACAATATATATCTGTAGAGGGCTCACTTAAAAGTCAGCACGTGTTAGCTTATTAACTGTTCCTGTACATTATCTTTGTACCTATCTTTTTAATGTTACAACCAATCCTTGACCTTTCTTTTCAGTCGTTCTTACAAATCTGGAAATGAAGAATACAGTTTAGTCATCGGCAAAGTCTGCAACGATTTGTCTTATAATGGTACATTGAAGTTGGTTGTATTGGAGCAATCTTTCTGAATAATGGTGTTCAACAGGAGGCCATATGTATGTTATTAGAGGTGAAGGTTAGTTGGACATTGGTGGTAGAATTATTTCCTCCATAAATGTGACTGTGTTCGTTTTCTCACAACACCCTAACCTTCATAGATTTTGTATTTTCAATGTCTTCTGTTTGTTTTCCACATCATCAGCATCTCATTTGTGCTTTGGCTCATTTTACTCTTTACTTTCTGTTATCAGGAGAATTTTCCGAACCAGTCCACATCCAAAAGGCTTTCAAGGGAACAAAAAAAAAATCCCTGACAAATCCAGGCCAAGTCATTTTTATTTGTGCTGCCCCAAACGATGTCTCAATGGGCTCCATTTCCTACCCCAGAGCCAGCGCCCTACAAACAAGGAAATAGTGTTTCAAACTAAATGTACACAAAGTCTTCACACTTAGTATTGTATTTATAGTTCTGGTATAGACATGTAACTCCAAAACCAGTTCAATGTATCAGAATTTAAAAAATGAGGTCTATCCAAGAAATACGTTTGATTTAAGGAGGAGTAAATCCTGAATTTAAACATCATTTTTTGATTTGGGTAAATAATAATTTCAGAACCCACCAGCAATCATGGTCCTACATCTTCTAATAGATATGATAAGATGATATTTTTCCTCTCTTTACTCAGGTCCGTAAAAGTATTCTCATCTATTCACAGGTAACGGTGGGTAATACTAACTGTACAACCCCCTCATATTTTAGTTTGGATATTTGTTCTGTCTTTCCAAGATGTCAGATTGTAGGGCTTCTACGCCCTCTGATTCTGACTCACAAGACTCAAAAATACTTGTTTTTAGGGGTTGCATTACAGTGAATGTCACTTGGCTCACTGCTGTGATCAGAGCCAGGCCTGTCAACAAAAAAAATGTGATTGGCTTAGCCTTCAAAGTGGCCAAGAGAAATGGTCCAACGTACAAGTTCAGCAGTGTTTTAATTATGCTTTTGATAGAGTTTTGAAGGTTGGTTTCACTCAGTTAGTTTTGTGGGGATAAGACTTGCAACTCTGATATCGTACATACATTATTAAAATGTAAGGCCACATTTCTTAATTACTTTTTTGAATAGACTTTTATCTGTTGGAAACAAAACTTTAGGCACCACCAAACAGGTAAGAAATGGAAATCACAACCTGTTACAATCACGGCGCGTGCTATTCAGGCCTGGCAAATGACGATTGAGTAACCTGACACGGCATTACCTTCTACATACTGTTTTTTTCAGCCTCAAACCTGATAGCGAACTTACATTTGTGCTTTCCAATGTTAATGTAAAACTCACTGTGACATTTATTTAAAATCCAATTTAGCCCAGGTGCTAGGGGGATATCACGTCTTGATGGAGTTTTGTGTCACCTCTCTAATGAAGGGAACCAATGTGAGGACTTAGAGGCTGATGAATATGAGCAGATGTCAGAGAGTGATATGACACATATTCCATCAATTTGGCCATGTACCTGCCAGGAAATAAAATGTATGAATAACTCATTCGGTAAACAGAGCAGCTCATATAGGACTACAAAATTGCATTAAACTAGGAGCTAAATCATTCTTTCTAGGTGTGTGTGTGTGTGTGTGTCTTTGTGTGTGTCTTTGTGTGTGTGTATATAAATATATAGGTGATTTTGATAGGATCTGTCATTTGGACAGTTGGAATTGAACAAAAAAACACATATTCTCAATATCACTCAACATCCAATTTTACATGTTTTTCACAGGTTTCTGCCTGCCTATCCCGAGGAAGCTGTAAAGTAACAACCAATTAGTGTCTCTGCAGGACACATGCACAGGACCTCTGAAGCGTCAAACACAGCAGGTGAAATTCACTCCAGAGAAACATGTAAATATGAAGGCGTAATGGAGTCGAAGTTCTCTCTCTTAAAAAAAAAATGAAATGAGCCCATATGCGCACTCCTGGTAGAAAATGCCAGAATTTGACAGAAAGGCAAAACAGTAGAAAGGTCTTATCTTGATGACCTGCTTAGACTGATGTAGCAAAATATTGGCATTTTAATAAAAACGCCTCCTGACATTTCTGTCATTTTCTAATTCTCTTCTGTCAAGGTGACCTTTCCGTAGCCTCAACTGTGAACATTTCCTTGTGCTCACATTATCAAGATGCTTTGGTCTCTCTTGTACACTTCTAATGGGAGTTTGTGAGCTTTTACATTTCTTTAGATTTGCCTCAGAAACTATGTTCTCCAAAGAATTCAAAGAAGTAATTGCAAAGCCCAGAGTTTTGCTTTTAAAGACTTTTAACTCAGTCGTGTATACTTTAAAGGTCTCTTGACACTTATATTACTGTTTCTCACACTCGTATTGTGTAAAATTCAATATAAACTCATGCATGTTCATCTGCCAATTGCAGCCTGTCTCTCCATGTAATCTGCATCATGACCTTTACAGGCGTCATTTGTCATGAGACTGAAGTTGAGAAAATGTTATTGTGTGTGCGTGGATATGCGGATGTGTCATACTGTTGTTGTCCATTTACATTATTGCAAATCCAAACCAGCAGACTGAAGAATGCTCAGCCATAGCTTTAAAAACTTTCTTTCATTATTGAGACATTGGAGCATTGAATATTTGTCAGCTTGTTCCCAGACACATCAATGCACAATGCACAGCAGTCGCACGCCGCTTGAAAGCCAATTTAATTAGCCAAAGTCTCTCACAACATTTTTTAAAACAAGACATCTTAAGACCTAATAAGACGTCAAACAATTCTGGCATATTGTCCCCCGGAAATCAGCCACATTGTGTCTGAATGTTTGTTGGCAACCTTTAGCGAACACACTGGGCTTCATTCCTCAAAGCTTACAGCACTATCAGTTTGGCACAGTAACTCGGTTCTCGAGCATGCTCACTTCCATGCTACTCCGTGTACAGAAAGTCAATTGCCAATGGTACCAAGCTAATTTATTTTGACACATTAGCAAATCTCACACTAATATTATTGCTGCGGGACGATAGGGATGCCAGTGCTTTGTAAGCCGACGCTTTGGTCCTTACTGAAATATCTCAACGGTTAAAGGAAGAATTTGCCGATTTTCAACCAGCTGCGTTATCACTATAATATAGATATTACACTTGACAATGTTTCACTCTCCTCAGTGTTAACTGCAAGGAAAGCTCCCTGTTCATGTACCATATAAACTCCACCTGCAGAGTGTTCAGAGTCCGTACGAACTACATGCCGTAGATCAGCTGACCACATCATGAGATTGCAAACGTCAACATGGAGTTACTTTCATATTGGATTTTTTTTATGATTATGAAAAGAGTGGCGTCTCATTTGACTTTATTTGAAGGTTTGACACACCAACTGACGTGTTTCATGTGGCATTGAGACATGCTTATTGATACCTGGACTCATGCTTTCATCATCTTTTATTGGATGACAAAAGTAATAGATTATAAGGTTAAACATGCTGGTCGAAAGACTAATACCAATTTGTATGTTCTGAAAATATGCACTGACATCTTTGAGTGTTGTCAATTAAAAACTTTATATTGTCACATTATTTTATTTCAGTAAACTTTGATTGTAGGAAATTGTAAAGTCAGTTTACGTCTCCCAGTGCCACTCATAATTCAGAGTTCACTTTACACCAAAATAAAATAATTGCCGTCTTTAAAAATAGCACTTCTATGTTTCTGTTACCAACAACAGTAGCGCAACATTTAGATTCAATATGTCTCATGTGGTAGGCAATAAAAACTGTGGCTCGTCGGCTGGGATGCAACACATCCAATTAACAGATGACAGCCGTGGCAGGCTGCTATCTGATTCATGACGTATGCCTGTTGTTTCTTACAAACCATGTTCACCATCAACTTCATGTTGTTGAGCCACTGCCTGACTGGTAAATTATACTGCTACTGACTGAGGCACCGTTTCCTGAGAAAAACAGCAATTAACTTCTAAGTGTAAGTTGGAAATAAAAAAATAAAAAAAAAGCTTATGCTTAATGTTTTACATCGTTCAAAGATGTGAAGCTATTTTTAAAAACCACTTAGGAGGCCACTTCCATTAACATTGCATATATCAGTTGTAGTTTTAGGGAGACTCTCTGCCTTTGTATCCATTAGAATCAAAAGAAAAAAAATGTTTAAATGCTTAGTCTTGCATATTTATAATGTTACATTCTTCAGTGTTCCTATGGCAACTTTTGACTTACATATTTTGAATCTTTGACAGAGTTAGAGCAGATATAGGGATGGGTATCATCGGAATTTTATCAGGATTGTCTAGATTACTCTGATGTGCGTCACTTTGGATAAAAGTGTCTGCTAAATGAATTGAAGAATTGTATAGATACAGGTTTTGTTGACGATACTGCTTATCGATACCTTTACTGACTGATACGCTTAACATCCATTATATGTTGCGAAAAATAAAGTTGTGAAATGAAAAGATTATAAAAGATGGCCATATAATCGAAAAAGTATGTCTTTTGGTTAAGTTCGGTCTTTCTCCTGCATGACTTGTCATGTGGATATGACTATTTACTTTGAGGACGTTCTAACAGTAGGTAACCCAAGCCATCCTAGTCACCCCCTGGATCTGCTGCAGTGGACCAGCCAAAATTACCTGAGCCCATCCAGCTGTCTTCACTATGCTTACGGACACACCTATCACAAAGAATTATCGATGCTAACACAGGACGGTCGCTTCATAACAAGGATCTGAGTGTTAATGATGCTATTTGGCTGTTTTTCAAAATAAAAAGAGACTTAAATCTGCAGTGCAGTTCTTATATCTCACAGCTAGACAACAGAACTGTAAAGCAACACCAGGCTTCATGATCAAAGTTTAACATCTTGTCATTATTCAGTCTGTAATGACCCATTTCTTTGATAACAGATCTCTCTCTTTTTGTCTGCATCAGGGTTTGTTATCGACATCTTTTAAAGTTAAATGAAGGTTAATGAGGCTCTGCCATTGGAATAAAACTACACTAAATAACTGTAGTTCTTAAACTACAGTAGATGACGCTAACGTTATATAGTTTGTCCATGAGCTCAATGGTACTTTTGGTACTGACCAATCAGGTACCAGCACCAAAAGATACAGTATCTTGACCCATCGCTAGCCACATAGAAATGTAAATGGGAAATGTTAATAAGCTTTAATTAACGGACAGTTTTCTGTTCTTAAGTTTTGTGAAGGAATTCTCACATTAGACACAATTAGTGGTGTAATTTTAGAACTGACACACATGCTGTGAAAAAAACTGCTGGGCAGAGTTATGAGGAAATTGGACAAAGAGGTTCCTGCACCATGCCCATTTTTCAATTATTTCATTTTAATGTCTCCACTGTGTTTCCCACTTCAATATCATAGAAAAGATGGCTGTGTTATTCTCATTGCTCTCACTAGGCTCCGGTTTTTATAATTGCCTTCTACTTATTCTTCGGCCAGAGGCTAGATTGAGCTGTATGTTAATTGTACGAGCCTCCAGACATTGCACTCAGTAGTCGTTGCCAATGTGGCCAAACTCATAATCGGAGGTCTCCGAATTTCTAAGATAAAAGTTAGCCGATGACCTTAGAGCTGTCATTTGTTTCCTTGTCTTCTGCCTTTTTTTAAACAGTTTTTTGTCTTCTTTCCCACCAATTTGAGGCATAATAACCCAAAAAAAATACCCAAAATCAATGGTCAATCTGTACCAGAAGAATCTGGACAAACTCCACTCAATAAATCATGCCTAACTCATCCTAATAAATAATACATCATATTCCATTATTGCATCTATCCAATCACATTAAGGGATAACAATGAGAGCAAGGGAACAGGTGAGTGGGAAGCAGCTCAATTCCATCCCATAAATAAGGTTGAGCCGACCAGCTGGGGCTTCTGCAAGTGGCTACATCAAGACTGACAGCTGCCACAGAGCTCGCACACACTTGTCAGAGCCGTGGGTGACCTCACATGTCTAGCGAGTATTTTCAGGAATGTGAGCGGGGGTGGTGGTTACAAGGTCAGGTGTTGTTAGGTTTAATTTATTTATTTTAGTTTCAATTTCAAGGTGCATTTCGAGGTAGGAAGATATTTCAAGGAGAAATGATACCCAACCTTTCTGTTATGATATCTGATTACTGTCCCCCTAAACAATCCATGGTGGTTCATCAGGATATTCCCAGAGATTATTGATGAAGCCCAAATAAAAAATTGAATTTTAGCACAAAAGCCCAACTGGTGTTCATAAAAAAACCACACACAAACAAGTTCAGTTGAAATATCTGGACTGTAGATCATATGAAAATGGACAACGTGCCTCAACCTCCTCTGTTGTACAAAGATGAAGCTCAAATACCACTCTGACAGGCACTGACACGGCGCTGTACAACATTTTAATATTTTGGGCAAAAGCGCTGTACTAGCTGAGAAGAGTTAAAAGTTAACAATGTCATTTTGCTCTTGAAAACGGTAAATTCTTTTGACGTTCCGACAAGAACATTACATTTACACGGCATTTCGTAAAAAAATATACTGCATATTGCAGTCTTGTGGGTCCCTGGTGGCCCAATTGTCTTTAACCCTTCCACTGGTGTTTATACACTACACTTGATACACTTGACAGCAGCTGAAACTGAGCGTTTCAGGTCGAGGCTGAAATTAGGCTTTTAAGACCCATTTTAAGATAAATAAGGAGTTTTATGAGCTGCATATCATGCAAAGCTCAACCTCTGGGTTTCAGAGACCGACACCATGAAAGGTGAAAATGAATACAATATGGGATCTTTAAGGAATGTTAATTCAGAAATTGGTGTGTGCTCAATGGTCATAAAACCTCCAAACACAACAGCCCTACTTCACAAAAAGCTGGGGTCTGATGACTCGGCTTGTCCTTGATATTGTCAAAAGAAACTGTAGCAGTAGTAATAATTTTATATCGCGCGGACAATAACGTTATTTAAAATTGTCAACTTGTGTTGATTTGACACATATCTTGTCCCTTTTTCCTTGACTTAATGAAACTATTTGAACTTTAGATGTTAACCACTGTGATATTCTCTCTGTCATTATAAAACGCTGTGTTAAGTATATTCAGCTCCGTGTTTTACAAGCCCTGTGAGCCGATTCTCTACTGTATCTTCCCTGAATATTTCTGCAGCATGCATACATTACAAGCCTACCAGGAATTTTTGGAGACTTAACAGAGGATTAAGTGTGATATCTCCCAGGCTGGACCAGCTGAGCACATAGGAAGACATTTGAATCTGGTGGATTTTTTAACAGTTACTGTCGTGCTTCATTGCGTCCATTAGAATCCTCAATGATAGTACAACAGCAAAATGACAATCAAATCCAACCAATGCTTTTAACTGATTGGTTAAGTTTTTTTTTTTTTAATTTAATAGATAACGGTTTAAATGGTCAATAGGTTGATGTAATCCATAACCCTGACAATCAGACTGTCATCCTAGCATGAGGTCAGTCTCATGAATCATACATTGAGGAGGTGGATTATTACATTTCCAAGGTGGATTACTCGCCAGGTTTTGATCCAGGCACCGGGGGTTGATCGCACTTAAACACAAACGTCTTCTTCATCCCCTGAGTCAAGAGTCCTAGTTGGAAGTGCTCTAAACAACCTCTGTTCTGTTTTCGCTTTTTCCTCAAACTGTCCTCCTCCATTCTTACATTTAAGTTTCTACACTTCTCAACTGGGGAATAAGCTTTCTCAGATACTTTCTCAGTTTGTAAGCTCCTTTTAAAGAAGTCTTAATACATTTGTATTTACTGCTGCCTTCCAACAAGTTCAATCACATATTGCCACTTATTCTTTTGATTTAATTGCTATGTAGTTACTCTTAAGTGATTTTGAGATCGCACTTGTTTTGCATTTGGGCTAATTAACTTAAATGATTGATTTTTACTTTGCTATAATCACTGTGTGCTTATTTTTGTCTAATTTAATCTTTCTTTCTATCTTTTGGATATTTTGATGTCTTCATTTTGCTAAAAAAAAAAAAATCATGTTTAATTGCTCCATGTATGAATGCTGCTTTATGAAATAAACTTGCTGCCTTGGGTTTCTACTTGCTGGAATCTCCCCCACTTCAAGATTGAAAACCTCCTCCGTTTGGCATCCCACAGTTGATGCATGAGTGTTATACACCCTAAGACTACTCTGGCTCTCTGCACCTCCAGGCATTGCCTAAACTGAGCTAACAAGCTAACGGAAGCAAGTTAGAATTGAAAACACATTTCCATCACCAAGAGTTCAGACAAAGGAGCTGGAAGAACACAGAAGGAACACCAGTACACTCATCTGTAAAATATGTTGGAATTGAACCACAATCAGCAATGTGTGTTATCAAGATGTGTTTATCTACTGTAATAAATAAACCCTTAATTCAAGACACAATCGAGTGAGATTCAATATCTGGCACTCACAACCAGTAGTAGTTTAAGAATGAAATCCATCTTCTACTATGTGTACTGTGTCTTACAATTTGAATTATTGACACTCTCAATAAAGAACAGATAAATATGTGAAACTGCCAATATACACTGGAGTTGACCTTTAGTGAAAAACAAGGCTTACCATCTCCAGTTTTTAATTTCATTCAGGGCAATAACTTTCTTAGATTGATTGGGATGAATAAAACTCAGAGATGGTGGACTTTAAAAGAATAAATTGCCTAGTTGCATAAATAATCTTTCACATCATACTTTTTTGCACCATGGGTCATATTTTTATTCATGCAAAAAATGCAACTCCCAAAAGGCTAGAGTAAATAAAAGCTGTTCATAATACTTCCACATGGATTACAAATCCATGCGCATGGATTTGTAATCCATGCGCATGGATTTGTAATCTGAATATGGTTTCATAAACTTTGCGAACACATCTGTAAACTGCTCGGTTTGTAATCCATGCAATATGTGCACGTAGACTCCAATTATGAAACGTGCCCACAGCTTGCAAAATGGTGCAATAAACTGTGAGCACAGATTTAAAAACATGTGTTCAGTTTAAAAAAACCTTGTCTATTGAAAATCCATTGGCATTACTTATAAACTGTGCGCATGGATTTTAAACTGATTCACAAATTACTTTTTATTTTTTATTACCTGAGCTTTTTGGGGATTTGTACAGATTGGATGAAATTTAAATTATATATTTTATTGTCAATTAAAGCATCATTAAGTCTGCATTATTTTTCAGTGACAATTCATTCCACAAAAATCTGCTAATCCTTAAAGTAATACCAAATGAAAACCTGAATCATAGCCAGTGCCGACTATTCTCAATTAATCTGAAACCTATTCTTACATTCTGCTTGTCATAACCAACCAAACACCACTGTCATAACTTTTGTTTTTATCTGTTATTTGGTTGCCTAGATACCTTGTTTGTGCTTAGGTTAGGTGCTTATGAACATCAAACAGCTACCGAAATCTGACGTCTTTCACCATCTTTTCCCATTCATTGCATCACATTCATACATACGTGCCATTCATGATTATGTGGTTTGTAGATTATAAATGTAGCTGCTGCACAGAGAAACAACTTAAACAGGAAATGTAACAGGTTCCAATCAGGCTTCTGAAGCTGCCACACAGGTATAATAATATCAATGTCAAGCCCACAGAGACTGAACAACTTGCCAAAATACAGACTCAAACCACTCACAGACCTCGCCAGGAGGAGTTAGACACAAAGGGAAGGGGTCCCGGCTGTGCCCATAACACTCAACAAAAAATAAATGACAGGAAATCAATCCGCATAGAGATGGGGAAAACCTTTTCAGCATTGGTATTTAAATCCTTTAGTGCTAATGTTTACAAAAGGTAAGACAGAGTGACACTATACCAGAATCTCTAAACCTTGAAAAAATTGAGGAAAAGCTTAAGTAACTCAGGTCTTTTGTTGTTCTTGACAGGATAGCTGTCCCGTTTTTTAGAGACATTCTACACTTTGGGTGCTGCTTTATAACGCTGCTGTCAGAAAAAAAGAGGCAGACATCAAGACGCCTTTCATACAAAAGGGGTTACAGTTGAACTGGAAGTATAAAAATCTCTGCTTCTGGAATAGAACATTTCGAGCTTTATCAGAAAAAAACCCCAAATCCTAACAAATCAGCTTCTGCTGTCATGTCAGCCATTTCAAACTTTTAATTGTCTTTTACAATACTTTAATTGACTCTCCATTCTTTGTTCTCTCACAATGGTTTCATCTTATCTCGAGTTTGATTTGTTGAACCAAAGTTGTGAATAGTATCTTAACTCGTGAGCTAAATTTCACAAAGAAGCGTTGGGGTTTATTTTTTTCTTTATTCAAATGTATTCAATGTTCAAAAGAAGAAAATGAGTTTCCAACTGTCGCTTTCTTAAAGTTGGAACAGTTTGAACCATTATCAGATCTTCATCTTTGAAACACATCTGAAAACCATCTGTTTTCTCTTTTTGATAATCATCTTCAACACATGACTCATCACACAATGTTTCTTTGTGTAACATTTGCTGCACAATATTCAAATTTTCAAAGAATTAAACAGCCCAAAATAATAAATTCATAATCTCACATTATTTGTTTTTGTTCATGTCATTTTTTAAATTATTTTCATCTGATTTCTAAAGCACTTAAATCAGCACTGGTGTTTTTATTTTGATCTTCTTTTCAATGTGTGGATTACTTTGTTTTAAATATATGTCAACATTTGAATGCAGAATGTTTATTATATTTGTTATTTATATTCCAGTTTTATTGATTGAGCTATTTTTTTGTTAAGTCAACATGATTTAAGCTTGGCTGCACGGTGGTGTAGTTGTTAACACTGTTGCCTCACAGCCAGGAAGTTCCAGGTTCAAATCCCTGTCAGACAGGAGCCTCTCTGTGTGTAGTTTGCATGGGTGGTTTCTCCGGCTTCCTCCAACAGTCCAAAGACATGCTCGCTAGGTCAATTGGTGAATCTAAATTTCCCGTCTATTTACCCAAGGACAGCTGGGATCAGCTGCAGGCAAGGCTTAACAAAAAAACATGCACAACATTTTTCGCTGCCAGCAAAGCCTGGCAAATTTTGTGAGTAGACTTCCTGTTGAATGTAAGGCTGAAAATGAATCTATGCCAGATGTCACAAATGTTAAAGTTTCATGTTATAGTTTCACTTTCAACTGCTATCTCTTCTAAATTGCATTGTTAGTTTTTTCAATTTGTTGTCACTCACTGAACTTTTATTCTGCACTTTTTGCAACCAATGTTTAAGGTGAATAAAAATATATAATCATTTGTAAGCAAAGAATGTGACTGACGGTGTATTTAGTGTATGTCAATATATGTTAATGTGTACTGTGAGGGCTGGGGTTTAAGAATAATTTCATCTGCAACCGCCGTCCTCATTCATGCACAGTCTGCTCCGACTTCCACCTCAGCAGCAAGAAGTGTGGACAACAGGAACGTTAGGAACACAAAGGAGAAATCCTGCCTGCATATTATCCCATTATGCTTTTTTTGTAAAGCGTATTGATTGATTGATTTAGTTATCCCCAACTTGCTAAACTGTAGACCCAGACATTTTGGCCCATTGTCCCTGAGGCTAAATAGTCGTCGGGTGTTTGCTGATGGGTTCCAAGATTGTGTCGGGAAAAAACGACTTCTCCACTGTTAACAGCAGATTCAGTAATAGCTGTAATAATAATCTGTGACCTTAAAAGTGAAAGTTAGCCGTACATGGATGTCACCCTCAGCCTCCAGAGATTTGTTTCCAATATAATAAACCACTAATTGCCACTAAAGAATGTACCGTCTGCACTTCTGATGCAGGGCAGCTGCACCATAATTTCAGGCAGAGTGTACATCGGCCGCCACAGTGGGACAAAAAATAGCTGGCGACATCAGCTCTGCAGTAGCTCAGCAACAGAACCTCTCCCAGTGTCCCACATTTTTCATTTCCCCTCCTCTTTACATGTCACCGCCACCTCAGATCGCACCACTTCCGTTCATCTCAGCTGATGCTTTTTTCTCAAATTCAGCGGAAATAAAGAGGGATTGGGCTGATTTAGTTTGAAAGTCTGCAAAAATGCTTAAAAAAAAAAAAAAAAAAAAGCTATTTCAATTGATGTATCACTCCCAACACAGAAAACTAAAGTGATGACAGGAGGCTGAGGCAAGCAGCAGCAGAGGCATATACGAGTCCAAAAAGAAAGTATGTACTTGTGGATATTTGACTTTTTAATGCAAAGAAATAATAATTGATCATGACAACATACTTGACATTACTATCACATCATGCAAAAATGTTTTTACTTTTTCAAAAAAAATTTGAATGTGCCTCAGGACAACCTCTGTTTGCGTCTTTTTCAAAGCACCCTTTTAGTTTTTGTTTTAGGTAACATAAATAATATTCTTAGAGTTACCCTTTTATCTGCTATTTTGAGGTTCTTCATTGGTTGTTTTGAGAAGCCTTTTTAGTTTCTGGTACCATTTGGCTACTAGTTTAGTTACCCTATGATGGCCTGTTTTGGTTCAGCTTTGACTGATGTTTTGAAGTACTGTTTAGTGACTGTGTAGATCAGTCGTTTAGTGAGCTTTTGAGGTGCCCTTAAACTGCTGTTTTACGTACTTTGTGGCTTTATGGAGTCCTTTTATTATCTGGCGTCCACCACTCTATTGCATCTTAAGGTGTGTCGTGTCTTTTTTCTTTGTTTCATGTCATGAATCGGTTTGGTTAGGCATAGCCACAAAAAGTACTTGTTAAGGATTAGGAGAAACATTGTGTGGAAAAAGAATAACTCGACCTTGTCCTTGAACTTTTCAAATGGTATTTTAACCCCGCGCTTCTGGATGAAGTCCAGCATTGTTTGACCTATCCATCGCTGATCACAAAGCCCAGTGTTTTTCTACTTCTACACAAACCAAGCAAGCCAAAGTACTTGCTCTCAGGAATTGTAGTGCCTTTATTTTATACACGCACACTTCAAAAGTATGTGTACACAGCAGTGAATGAAGCTGTCTGTACCTTTATGGATGTTGTATGTGTAAAAGGTGGGGGATTTGGGCCGTTAGGCAGTAGCCATGCACATAACCACAGCATATATTTCTCACCACCATGCATCTAACCTGCGGTGGCAGTCTATGCTTGAAATATTGATTTAGACTTAACCTCCATGCATTTAAAGCGCTTTCGGTTGAGTAATTCAAAAGGTATGGGTGAGGGAATCTCAACTCTCAAAAGGACCTGACCTGTTCAAGCTGGAGGCTGAGTATTCATACACTTTTAAACCCAAAGCGTTACATTACCATATCCTTTTTCTATAGATTCAAAATGAAACATTTGAATTCAGTGCTCCCACTTCATCCCACAGTAGTTCATGGCTTTGCTCTCGTGGGAATAAAGAAATCTGACTTTCTTGCACATGGTGATACATATGACATGTCATCTTAGCATCACAGATGATATTCAGTATTTTCTGCATCACTGACTATTCCCCAGAAGGAATTCAAAGTAATCGACATGATGTTAACATCATGAATTAAAACACAAGGCAGCGGCTCGTTGGGTCTACTGTTGTGGCTCTTATTACATTCATGTTTGTTTTCTGTGTTTATCCCCTTCCTGCTCAGGATTACATTGCAGACTCCAAATGGCAAATGACGAGACTCATCATATTATGCAACTGCAGTGCTTGTTTGACATCTTCTCCCAAGCACATTATTAGCATTTATTTTCAAAGTTGTAGAAGCCATTTTTCTAGCTAATACATTTTGTTGCTAAACAACCAAACTATTTTCACAAGTACCAGCTTACAGCTTTGGTCAGAGGTCGTTCTTTCATACATAAGTCTGAAAGGTCCGATATCAGGACGGCAACAACCTCAGTTTGGCATTTCAAGCAGGCATAGAAACATCTCCTGATGAATGGACAGATTTGCAACCATCGATTATGTTGATATGTGTTCATTTCAGTTACATCCCCCCCCCCCCCTCCCACCCCCCCCCCCCCCCGAGTCAGGCCCGTTTAACTGTAACTTTTGTAATGTTACTTTTAATCAATCAAATTGGTATTATTTATCCAAAATGACAGCAGCAGTAGCTCCGTCCGTAGGGGCTCATAGGGTCTCCATTTCAAGTCCTGTTGTGGACTAAAATATGGAAGTTGGTCTGGTAGCTGGAGAGGTACCATTGAGCAAGGCACCAATCCCCCAACATCTCAGGTGTGCTCCCTGTGTAGCAGTGTAGCAGCCTCACTCTGACATCTCTCAACTGATGCATGTCCACAGGTCCTGTTTGTGCATGTATGTGTTATTCAGGCTTGTGTGTGTGTGTGTGTGTGTGTGTGTGTGTGTGTGTGAGAACCACGTCTCTAAATAAATGTAAACCAGAATTTCTCTCAGGGATTACTAAAAGTATTTAAAATTCAATTAAAAATGTATCTTACCATTCAAACTCAAACATTCCTACCAAATTGCAGATATTGCAAGCTTTCCAACTAATTGTTAATTGTATTATTATCATTATTATGATTGAAATATTCTGTTTATCTATTGTACCCAGTAAATGAATCATCCATCAACATCAATCAACAGTATTCACAGGTTGTTATTTTTAGAAAGGAGGGCTTAAATCCTAAACTGTCCCAAGGATAATGCTTTAAAGCTAACATGACACGTTCAGCATTTGTTGGGGAAAATTTTACATAACAAAGAAAGATGTATATTACCTCCTACTGTTTGATATCATGCAAATGTATCATTTGAATAAAAAGCCCTTGTTGAAGGTAACAGATACAGGGTGACCTAGTAGTTAGACTTTTCCCATCACCGAGAGGCCAAAGGCGCAGTAGCCAGTGTGTGTCCATCAGCAGTGTGTGTCCTTGAGACAGACACATAATAAAAGTGCTTGATTAGATTGCTTAGATGGGACTGCCATCTAAATCCTTGAAATGAAACTACGAGGTGAATATTAAAATGTGATTCATTTCGCTTCCTCCCTTTGTTCTGATGTCAGGTCTGCACAGTGTATTATTGTACCGAGCCCCAATGTGCTTACCTCGCTCTCTGTGTACATGTTAATTGTTATCCAACACAATGCAGTGTTGCTCATGTTTTGATAGCAGTATATGTACACAAAAGGTGTGATCATCCAACAAATGTTGGGGTTCAAATTTAAGCTTCTGTAATCAGTATTTTTATGTAACAAAATGGTAAACTTGGACAGTTTTACGGTAGAATCTGCCAAATTTAGCTTAGCTTGAGGCCAGGGATATTGCTTTTAACTACGTGTATGTATGATGGCTGCCAAATGTACCAGGCGGCTGATCACGTCCTCAAAAATGAACAACATGGATGCAAGATGTAGTATACACATGACCAGTAGAGGCAGGGGCGATCTACAAGAGTCAACACAGCAGACTAAACAGCAATGACAGAAAGTCTGGACGATACGCTGATGCACATAGTCCCCATGAATCCATATCTGAACGATGTGTCATCGACAGTGCACAGGGAAACAAACATACCTCTTAAACTAGCTGACGACAGATACCAATCATTTTAAAAGTCGACTGGAAATGAGATTGTTCATTTTCAGTTCAACGAAACATCGGGACAATTACATAAATGTTGGAGAAACAGAGTGCAGATGGTGTGTTCATTTCGTCTGTCGCCTCAGATGTTCTGATGTTACTATTGATTATTGTTGTAATCGTTTTGATAATTCGGCTCTCAAAATGAAATGCAATGTTTCTTTAAGACTGTTTCAACGGCACCATATTGCCCGAGGTTGCCGGTTGGTTTAAAATCATGAAGCTTAACTATTAAACTGCTACATACTATGGGATTAAAATTGAGAGATTAATGAAGAAACTGACCTAAACCCTAAATGTCTATTCCTCTTTCTCCAATCAATTCCTAATGAATCATATTGCATATGACTTTAAAAACATCACCCACCAATCACATGAGTAATAAGGTTCGGTTAGTATGATGGAATGACCTTTATTAAGTACAGTGCAAGTACAATTGGATTTTACAGGATGCCAGGTGTCTAAATATAACCAATGATAAGGCTAACATATTTTATAATCATTTTAAAGGGCAATGAATGAACCAAACATCACTGCAACAAACATCATTCTCTACACTATGTCTTGGCTCAACTGAAGCATACTGAAGGTGTGATCACACCGAAGGATGTCTGAACAGGCGTAGATCTGTGGCCTTTGTGCTTTTGTGACAAAGGAACTTTTTTTGGAAAATGAACAGGAACCATAATAGATTGGCTGTTTGCCCAGAGCATGAACTAAATCCCGACCCAACTGTAGACTAATCAATTATATATTGATGAAGTGTTGTAAGTTGGTATCTCATCATGCCACATTTTGGCACGGTTACAAAGGGGAGGAAGATGCCAGAGCAGCTAAAATTAAGCAGTGTCTCAACAACTATGACTCTCACTCCCGTACACAGTGCCAATCCCCTCTCAACTTGGCAGGCTCTTCCTCTCGGTCGCCTCTGGTTAGATCCTGGGAGCCAAGAAGAAGAATACACACAAAAAAATGGTATACTCAAGGCACTGCTGCTGTATCTGGAATGAAAAACACTGGCTGACTTTGACAAACTGATTAGTGAGCAGATGGGTAACATGAGATTAATGTGTGTAATTATCATCAACATGGCTTTATCTCCCGAGGAGTCGTTTTTTGAGACAATAGTTTGAACTTAAAGAATACCAGCCTTTCGCTAGAGACAAAACGTGTAGTTTAGTGTTCAATAGCAGAACTGTTTTCACAACAGTCGATGGATCAAGGCAATTAAACCTTACTTTCGATCAATGGGGCTGCACCAAGGTAGAAGATAATGTCTCCATTGAGGTGTTGACGTGTTGCTTTTCTTGAAAAATGATCAGCTGCTGAAGGGTTTCCATGTCCTAGTAAACGATCACATTGAACCAAGATGAGGTGTTACCTTGGTTATCATCTGACCCCTAAAGTCTTGTGAAGTCACCCATTGGTTTGTGTGTCCCTCCGTTGAAGACTCCTGTTCCACATTTTCAGCATCACCATCTTTTTTTGAGGGATTGGTGGACATATTTGGAGGACAGATCGCCGTGGTAGCCACCAAAGGTAGCTACACCTCCAAAACTCACTGTGCCTTATTGACTTATTTTATTTGAATGGGACCAAACAGTTCAAATGAATCCCCATACTGTATTGATGCAAGTCTCAGGGTCCATAAACTCATTAGATTTATTCTACTTTGGTGATAATGCAAGTGAGAAATAGGGAACTTTTCTCATCGGGTTTCATCAAATTAAAAAAAAGTTTAAATACTTTACAAAAATTTAGGTTTAAGGAACTTTTAGGCAGTATACAGATTGTATTTGAACACTGTATATAAATAGACAGGCCAATGTCAACAACATGTTAATATGTCCAATTCTTTTGCTGACGAAGCACAAAAAAACAACTGGAATTTCCATCTGTTTCAACTGTTTCCTGTAGCGCTATTCAGTGTTTGCATGTTAACACGCTAACCTAACATGGTAAGCATTCCTTGATAAACATCAGAAAGTTTTCATGGTCGTTAGCATTTAGTCTTAATATTCCTTGTGCTGAGTAATTGCCGTTATAAAGTTCTTATTGCTGTAGACTCTGTCTTGTGTTTTACATTTAGTGTTGTAATATTAGTTTGTAATGAAACATTTTCATTTGATTAGATGTATCTCAGAGGTAGAAATTGGGCTTTCGAGAACAGTAAAAAAAAGTTTTCTTTCAGTTGATATTTAATTTAATGTTCCAACTCATTCAGGCAATTTGTAATAAAAGCAGCCTTCCATACTAAAGCTGGGTTGTCGGTGAAATAAATATATGACTCATACATTTGAGTGTCCTGTCTCTTTTTTAACTTTAAGAAAAGGTAAGCCACCAGACTTTGTGTGGCTCGCGGTGATAAGTCATAACTCCTGCAGTCTGACGTCCTCCCGCTGAGCCTTTCAGCCCAAAAGAGGAGCAGCTTGTTGAGGAGAACCTGGGACCACAGTGCTGTCAAGCCTCCGCCACCCACAGGACTGAGGTGTTATTAATGTAATATAACACATGAACCTATGGGGGGGTTGCCTTTGAACGTTTCCCTGGTAAACTGCCTGTTGCGAAAAGCCTCTGTATCAGACACACCAATGACTCACAGGCATACAGGGAAATAATCAGTAAAACTAACACTATAGAACTCAGGATGTTGTTTGTGTTCCCCTTCACTAAAGGTGGCCGCAAAATCATGAATGATTGATGGTTGGGTAAAGTTAGTTTTCTTTTTCTTTTCAACACCAGAACAAAACCTTCTGTCAGGCCTCATGCAGTGACCCTGCTAACTCTGGCTAACTAAGTGTTTGAAAAAGAAAGATATATCTATATTTATTCATTCACTTATTTATTTTTGCCTCTGAGAAACGCAGTGCAGCCACTTCTTCACTGTCTCCTTTGTCACCATAATATCTGCTTGTGCCTTTTATCACTGCAGAAGTGACAACTTATTTTGTCAGCGCGATGCAGATGGTACATCTCATTTTAGCTCACAGTCTGTTGTTGGACATAAATAAGACTTTGATGGCACGACTACCATTTGTATTTGTTAAGAAGACAACTGTTTGTTACACTCCTTAATACGCTATTGCATAAGGATTTTTATAATTTTTTACTAGGCTCTGCAATCCTTTGAACAATCAGTGAAAACTAATTCATAGAATAATGGAAAGAAATGATGTTCATTGAAGTCTGAAAATGGCACAAAGCCTGAGGTACACTTATTAAGGTTGATAAAGATTTATAATTGACAATCTGTTACACTGGGGGGGTCCCACTGTTCCTCCTATTCACCACCAAAAAACTACACAAAAATCTGAGTCTAAAGCAGCGAGAGGGAGTGTCGTACAAATCTTCACAAAAATCCTCTAATATCCCACAGGATACTTTAAAGTCTATGATAAAAAAAGTATCTGACTGTACTCCAAATCCACCTACAATGGTTCTGTCCCCCAAACTGCGGTGCCCAGGCAGGAGAGCTTTTAGTTTAAGACCAACAAGAGGCATGTAATAATTCTGTGGATGGCAACTTCCAGTTGCTGAGGTGTGAGAAAATGTGCATACCCCATTAGATAGCACATAGGGACAGGAAATAGCCACTGCTAAGTGAAGTAAAGTTCTTTGGTCCCATTAGACTGAAAGAGGGTTTAACTGGGGTTATTTGCCACCCTATTTCTTAGCTTGGCGCTTTGACTTACGGTAGTGGAGTTTAATCGACACTACATGGTTGCGAGGCACCAGTGGTGACCCAATGAGCTACCAGGGGACTAAAAACTGGCACAAAATGTCAGGTAAACTTGTAACCTTGTGTGAAATACCCACAAAAAAAAAGACTTTATAAATAACTGAAATTATGAGGTGACGGTAGGCAGCATTTTTCATCTGTTACTTTTTTCTGTTTATGCTAAGCTAACAGTAGCATTGCTTTAGTTTTGGCTTAAGTTTATGTCAAGCTCATTATCGCATTTAAACCCGCAAGTTGTTCAATACACACAAACTATAACAACTGTGTGAAGCAAAAATCAGAAATTGGTCTCTCAACACACTATATATTTTAGAAAAGAAGTTACATGTGAAAAGAGTAGAAACTATATTTTACAGAATTATAGATTTAGACCAGTAGCTCCTTTTTTTGGGGGGGGAAGCCAAATTTGGGGCTTGATGATGCACAATGCATTGGGGTTCCTTAGCCTGTTTTAAATTGATTTGCTAAGCTAGGCACACGCTCTCACAGCTCCAGACTCATTATGGCAGACATGATACAGTAGAAATCTTAGAAGTAGAAGTCATTAAACCCTCAGTAAGGAAGCAAAAAAGCACCTTTAAATAGTTTCCTAATATCCTACTGTGGTTTGGAGAAATGTTTTCTTCATATCACAGGAGGTCTATTTATCATGAAACATCATGGCCCACATGATCACACATTTTGTTTTCTATAAGGTGTGGAAGGCTTGTGAGAAAGTTTATTATGTAATTTGTGCCTTGGTATTTGTGCAGCTGTTGTTTTTTTTAACGCTCAATGCTTTCAGACTAAAGGTCATTTATAAATAAATCTAAATGATATTTAAGCTTTAAGCTACTTGTACATTTGAAACAGCCGGACATTCGCAAAAGAGGCAGAATAAGTGGCTGTATATGGACTGAATAATGTATATGTAAGGAAACAGTGCTGATTCAATTCATTGTCAGTGTACAAGAGAATAAAATAAGACAAAAGTCAATAATGAACACTGAAATGTTAGACTATACTATTGCCTGTTCTACTTTGCCATAAGGGGAATACATTGATACCAGACTTGATATTCAACCTGACAATTTGAACTATAATAATACACTACAATATAAAACACAGTAGATACATTGATTTATTGCAATGCAAATACTGTAGTTATGACGTTAGTAATATCTGATACAGTCAGGAGAAAAGAAAAGCAGATACACACAAGTAGACAAAAAGAGACATTTCACCCCTCCAAAGGTTTAAACGCTTCCCAAAGACGGCTAAAGTTGGGGGTTGTCCAAACACATCACCTCACTTCAGAGGGAGCAGCAGAGTGGTGTGAGGCTGAGAGGTCAAGAGTTAACTGGCCAGCACTGGATCGATCGTGGGGTCAAAGCGGAGGCAGCCAGCCACCATAGAGGTCGTCCGACAGCGATGTGCTGCTCTTTAACTTACCGATTTCTGCTTTAACCCTTTGACTCCAAGACTTTTACCAGTTCCACTGTACTGTGGTCTCATCTAAAATCTATACAGAGTGCAGTTTGCTCTGCAGTCAATGTGTTGACTTTTCAGTTTGCCCTAAAGGTAAGCAAATAGAGATACAGACATTGTTCCTTTACAGCTTCTGGAAACCAAAGTCCACAATAGTATTGGAAAGAATTCATTTCGGAACTTATGAACTTCATAACAAGCATCTGATGTACTGATGTACCTCTGGTGTACACCGCTTTGAATAAAAGCATCTGCTAAGCGAATTGTAGATTTGTAGTAGCATCTGCACGCATTGAAAAATTGAATTGAAATTCTAAATAATGTCTTAAATTTTCTTCAATCAATCAATCTTTATTTGTATAGCACTAAAATTTAAAATTCAAAATCTCCGCCCACTGACCAATCAGATCTCTATATCATAGAGCTCTATGAGCTGATAAAGAGAAGAGAGGAGGTTGAGACCGTCAAACGTTCATAAATAATACAGCACTAGTTAAAGGCTTTATATGCAATTTTTTGATCCAGCAGATGTCGCCCTTGAGCACCAGCATGAAACCAAAACAACTCATGCTGCATTGTTGTGTTAGCATGCTAATGCTAGCGATCTTTATTATGCTGGTATCTTCACACTGCATGTAAATTTACCTGAAATGAGCGTGATCTAGAAACACAGTTAAGCAGTGAGTACAGTATGTTATTCTTCTTTTCTCTAGTCCCTCAATTAAACAACTTTTATACACGAGGGGAGGAGTCAGCCGGCCGTCCTGGCGATGTAAACAAACTGAAGATAGGACTCTGAAAACTCTGAAAACATCACAGACAGTGGGACTCGGGTGTTACACCCATTGTAGACAGTCATGACTCACAGAGTTATTTTCAGAGGATATACTTGATTCATATTATATTTAAGTGTGAAAAATCACATATAAAGCCTTTAACACTATAGAGCCATCAAATAGCGGCTTTTCAGCCAGCTTTGCAGGTTTGTGCTAACTGCTAATGCAATCGTCACAAAGCATTTGTCGTTTTAAATACATTCACAAATAGACGACTGAGACGTACAGCATTGTTTGTGCAGCACTATGCTAACTGTCAAACGTTGCATCAATCTGTGGTGTGCCTCGCCCACAGTCTAAAAAAATTGTCTTAACAGCAAAACTAGCTTTGTTAAAGTGAGTGTTCTGATGGTTATGAACCCTTTTATTAACTCACACTTTTGTGAACGCTAGACTCTAAGCTGTGATATCAATTAAGATTTAAGGTTTACTCTTCACCCTCAATACCAACCTATATGTTTTCTTTTTTAAGAAGGTTGTACAGTGATCTGGTGAAAGAGTTAATTGCATTTGAATGTCTGTGGAATCAGTGGGCTCTTAATTTACACTGCATCACTCGGGGGGTTGACTCCTTGTGGCTTTTCTGACTGCAGCTGTATTACAACTGAAGCCCCAGAAACCAGATTATGCAAACGAGGAGCATTCTCCTGTGAGCCAAAGTTACATCCAAGTGCAAAATTAGCCCAGCACTGAGACACAAACAAGATCATAGAGAGTGAAAGCAAAGGAGGGAAGGGAGAGGGTGGAGGGGGGATATGTAGATTCATGCTAAATATACCCACAGTTTATTGACCATAATGATTAGGTAAGCAGTAGCTAGCCTCCACTCTGAAATCACTGATTCCGATGTGATTAGTGAAGTGTTTCAGTGACAAAAACACATTTCCTCCCAGAGTGACTTGACTGAATGAGTCCATCAGAGGAGCTGCCTCCTCAGTCTGATGTGTCCTCATTGAATTTGACTGATATTGTGCCATGAAGCTATCAATACATCTTTGTCAGGGAGTAAAATATTTAATATTTTCAACCGTTTTATGCCCAGAGGTGTCTTGTGATTTCACTCATGGTATTTTCCTAAAAAAAAAAAGGCAAAATGGCCAATGCTGTTACTCCAACCTTAGCGAACCCTAGCCTATTCAAGCACATTTTAAAGCTGCCACCAGCTGTCAATAAGCTTAGCTGAGTATAAGGGATGATTAGGTTATTAATTTCCCTGTTGATTCAACATTAATTAAAAATGAGACTACAATGTACTAGTCTAAAGTAACAGAACTTTTTATTTAACATTGCTCAACATGGGATCAGAGTGCCTTGGGGTCAGTGATGACAAATTGGTTTGTAGAGTATGGCTCACATTGGCAGTGCTAGCACCATCAGCCTTCACTCCTTGTATGTTATTGTCCACACGCCTAAGCTGGTCCCACATTGCTCTAGTTTCTTGCGCTTGATAAAAAAAACCGTAAATTTGCAACATATTTCTACCCAACAAGCTTCATTTTGAAACTCAAATTGTATATTTGTTATTATCAATAGCTTAATGACAGCTTTTTATTGAGGGTCAAACAGGATGTCAAATATACAGTGAATGACTTATCTTCACCTTAGACAGCAATAGCATCTATCATTCGTGTTGCTAGGTTTCTTTGCCGGTTTTACCCATTTTTTTTTCATACCATCCTGCCATCATCCACTGAAATATATATCCAAATTGCTGTCTGCATGAAACAATGTAAATGGAGCTGTGGTCTTTTGCCAAGAAAGCAAGTGCATCCTCCTAAATGACCAACTCTTTTTATAAGGCAATGATTGGATTCTTCCATAAAGTGGAAGATGTGTGAGTTTAATGAATAGTTTGTGTAACAATAGCCTCCTTAATAGAAAAAGCAACATAACCTTTTAACAAATCTTCACTTTTGTTAACACATTTCCAATGTCAGACACATTTTGATTGCTATTTGTATTTTAAGGCCATGTAGTCCAAGTTGCAAAACATGAAACAAAGCAAGTATTCATTAGAGAAAGTTGTTGCAAGGAACTGCTGTGCACACTAAAAATAGGAAGTCTCCACTTGAATATCAAGGACTCAGCATTAACATACTTGCCCCCTATAGACGCGTTACATAAACACGCCCTAAGTATGCATTGTTTTTGAAGTTTGTGTAAAAGCCGTGGGTGTGACAGAATACAGTAGCATGAATGTAGACGATGTAATTAAAGCCTCTGATAAATCACTTCGGCATTCAGTTCACTTTTCAGGCATGTGGACGTCAGCCACTTATCAAACTCAACAGTTCACAGTTGGGCCAACTTTGATTTTTCTCTTAAATGCTCTCAGATTTTTTTTACTGTCTCTTGGCAGATGTTGAATGGCACTGAATGAAATAAACAAACAGTGTAATGACAGCTTGCGATCAAAGTAAATGAGTCATTAATAGGATGTGAGCCCTGTGTACTGTTTCTATTTTGTTCCCCTATGACAGGATATGAAAGGAACTTTGAATATTTATCAGACTATGTGTTAATTGATGTCACTATGAGAAATAGCTGGAATGTTACAAGCTGAAAGTGGGAAACTTCAGAAATAGCAAGTCTCAGACCAAAATATTGTGATGCCATAACTTTTAAGTGATGTGTCACTGTCAAGTCGTTTTTATTTACACACACGGGAAAAAAAAAAATCACTATTTTATCTCAAAGGGCTTTGCAGGCTGCGCTGAATACTTCATCATCTCAATGACATTCTGACACATTAACTAAATGTTACTTCTTTTCAGGAATAAGGCAAGTTCTTGACATTTTGAAATAATAACAAAACTTCAGCGACACATTAGAGCAGTGGTTCTCAACTGATGGGTTAGGACCCAAATTTGGGTTGCGGAGCTGTTTTCAGTGGGTCATAAAATGCCTGAAAATTGTGTCCAAAAGTCTGTGAAGCACTTTTAAAACATTTGTTCTCATACTGTTTGAGGTTCTTACTGCACTATTGTTCAGTAAATACATCTCATTGTAGTGTTGTAGTCAAGACCACACCAACCGAGACCACGACATACCTGGGACCAGAATGCATAGAGACCGAGTCAAGACCAAGACCAAGGCAGGGTGGGACCGAAACAAGACCAAGACATACCTGGGACCAGAGTGCTCCGAGACCAAGACAAGACCAAGATATTTAGGGATCGAGACTGAGTCAACACCAAGACCAAGGCAGGGTGGGACCGAGACAAGACCAAGACCAAGACCAAGACCAAGACCAAGACCAAGACCATAAATATTACAGAAAAAAACATCATCTTGTGTGCAGGGGGCGGGATTGAGTAACATTAAAATTCATTTGTTCTTTTAGAAAGGGGCATTTTCCTTCTAATCACAGTATTGATGTGAAAATAGACGATCAGGGGTGGTCTTGACCCATCTTGATTTAATCTTGTCAGAGTCATGACAGAGTGAAAATGCTTTTGATTCCAAGACAAGACTGAGACCTTTAAAAAGTGGTCTTGACATATGGTCTTGAGATAAAGTCCAATTTTAAATACTGAAACATTACCTCATTGGTTGAAAAAAATCATAAATTTGGGTCACGATTTCTATTGAAGGAGTTGGCAAAGTGTCTCATTGAAATATGTGCACACAGCACCACCGCACAGGGGCAATGTTTGCAATGCAGTTAGCAGTGCATTTAACCCTTTGCGCCTGCTTTGTGAATTTGATAACGCTTTTTGTCTTTTTTGCACACTGTTCAATCCTTTTGTGTCTCCGGCCCTGACGTTGCTGCAGATTGGAACATGTCTACTTAAAGTTGTTTGGGTTATACTCAAACTATAGTGCATTACTTTTTTGTCAGTAAACCTACAAACAAGGTGCAAAAAAAACCCCATAGAACCTTATCCGATTAACCTTTACTGGCTTTGTAGTTGTTGAATCCGATAAATCATACAGTAGGTGTTACGGGTCTGCATGTGTATGCCTGCCTTCATTTGAAATGCAGAAACGTCTCCAAACTGCAAAACAATATGTTCGCAGACTGCCTGCATTGTAAGAAGTCGACCATATGTTCCAAGAAATAACAACAACAGAGAGCCCTCAATAATAGTTCATTCTAACTCTCCACCACCACACTGTACGGCTCACAATACGCTCATGACTTCACAAGTGGACTATCATTTACTTCCACATGCTTCACATTATTCCGAGACTACTGTTTTCCCCATTAGGGAGATGAATCCATTCGCTGATGATTTGCATAAACACCTGTCAGTGCTTTGTCTCCCACTGATACCTAATGAATTTCAAGCATTGGCTGCTCTTTGCTGTTCACTTTCCCGCCAGTCACACAATGTCCTTTCCTGACACCGGAGTCGAGATTCTGTCTCTCTTTCTTCCTAATATCACATTTGGCAGTCATCCTTCTGTTCATTTGATTGTATTCTTTCGCTAATGTGTGCTTTGTCTTTGTAAGCACTTACAACAAATTGCTCTGAAGGATCTATTGATAAAAGTATTTTATTTTGACTCCTCTCTCTTTTCAATTCAATCAGGCTTTTTTGAAAGCTGTCTTATTTCAGATCCAAGATGCACAGCAGAGATGGATTTCATTCGTTTAAAATAAATCAAGGGAATTGCTTCAAGCAGAATTAATATATCTTTAAAAATTGCACACATGCTGCCATCTTTGACATCTCATTTGCATTTCCATAGCTTAAAAACAAGATTAAATTTCTAATATGTGCACAGCGTATAACAAAGCCTATGCGAGTGCACCCGGAGACCAAGGATTCTGAGGTCTCGACGGTGATGAGTTGCCTGCTGCCTCACACAGTTTGTTATAAATACTGCCTCAGACTGACTGGCTATAGGAGCCATGCATCACCTGGGCAGATAGGCCAGTAAAGCGATGATGCGTGTGTCCTTGGCATGGGGGGTGAGAAGGGCTCATAGCTTTTATCTCCGGCAAGCATCAGCGAGAGAATAGCCGTCACAAGGTCAGCCTTGAAGGTGAAACATCAGTGGGATGCTTTGCGATCATAATTCACTTAGGAGAAGTATTGCAAGTGGCAGCAAGGCATTTGTACACTTTGTTCGGCTGAGTTTCACTGTTCACAACGTTCGCTGAGAGCTATGTGAAGGCTTTGTTCGTCATTTCTGCTGACTGCTGCAGCAGACTGCTTCAGTGGCGGAGGGGAAACAAAGGTAACTGCAGCGACAAAACAGAGAAGCTTTGTTCATATTCATGACAGCGTTTCTGGATATTACTGCCTTATTTTGCTCTTGACCTCATATCTATATGTATTTCAAAATATGACAGAGATGGAAATGGAGAATTATTTCTGTTCCTGTTCCACCGACATCTTGTCCCAAGGTGCCTCCGTCTTAAAAGTAAATGCATTTCTTTGAACTAGTCTTTAAGTTGGTTTGCATTCTGATACACCTAAAGCTGTTTAATACATGTATGTCAGTTTGATAAAGCACTTAATACTATAGGTATCAAGTTTAAATAACCAGTTAGTTTTTTACAGTGCACTATATACTGAAATACCATACAAATGAAAAGAAAATATCAAAATAACCAGAAAAAAGCAACAATAAGACTTCAGAAGGAAGATACAAGTTTGGATTTTTAATCATTTAATTAATGGTCTCTACCAAATATTTAGTGAAGGGGTGCTGGATAGCCTGGCAGTTATGTGTCACGCCCAATGCACAGAAGCTATAGTCGTCGTCGTCGTCGTAGCATTCAAGGTTTGAATCTGACCTCGGACCTTTGCTGCCCGACATCCCCCACTCTCTCCTTCCAGTAGTTCCTGTCTCTCTTCAGCTGTCCTATCAAATGATGGCAGTGGTGTAATAAATACTCTTGGAAACTACAACATTTTATTGACATGATTATTCCCAGGCATCAAAAAGCCTTGAGGTTAGAAAAACATTTTGGGTCACAACAACTAGTGGAAGATTCAAACCACTGGGTTAAAGATCACATCAAAAGATTGTGTTCATGGATAAAGAGAGATCTGTGAACAGAACAGGAGAAATTAAAATTCCTATTTTAAATTTGAGTTGTGGCAGAAATAAAACTGATTTAGATTATTAAAATAGATAAAAAATACATTGTTTCCTTTTTTTAAGACATTGAGGGGGAAAAAAGACAGGTTAAAAACCAGGTTAATTTCCTTTAGTCATAATCCTCTGCCATGTGAGTTTCTCAAATGAAACAGCGCTACATATCTAACTGAAGAAACCCAGTCGAGTTGAATTAGAGGGGCAAAAGGGAAGGTGACGCTATCTGGCACACGCTCCATGTTTGCTTAGCGGTGTAGTCAGAGAGGCTGGAAATGCAGCAGATGGCCAAACAATAACCAGAAGCAAAATGTGCGGTCCTGAGAGGACTGGGATGAAAGTTGTTGGAGGAGTTGGCATTCAGAAGCTTCCCTTCACCAGCGCCTGGCCTTTTTGATGTGTTCTTCCCCGTGGCGCTGGTCATTCTGAACCAATAAATCATGGTGACAATAAATGCTGTGACATCTGCCACACAGCATCTGATGGCTGACAAAAGTCATCTGTACCCTTGATCTGTGAAGGGAGAAGACGAAAATAATGTGCAGCACAGAGCCAATAAAACCAGTCACTCCGTGTGTGTGCTGCCGCCGCCGATATTGGCAGATCAGTTGGTAAATTAGAGCAAATTGAATAGCCGTTTCTATCCTCAATTAGCAATGTCACTACCACTCAGTTATGACCTTGACGGTTAGGCTGATGATCATGAATGCAGGCATAACAATGACTCACAATTATTTCAGAATGGCCGAAGGATTTGTGTTGTTGCATGCCCTGATTTCCACTATAAGTGAATTACAGAATGTTGCTTAATTACAAAGAGTATTTAATGTAGTTTCACATACATTGAACCCTTGTAACTGAGGATGTAATCATTACACTGTAAAAATGTAGCAAGTTGGATAACGTCAAAAAATGTAAGTGAACTGTCTGTATTGTTTACAGTATATGCTTCACAAGAACTAAATTAATTAACTTACTAGATATTATTTAGTAAAATATAACCAATATAAATGTACAGTTCATTGACTGCAGCAGACATGGTTCAAGTCCAAGACAACAGTACAACTGGCGGTGGCAGTAGGTCAGTCTGTAGGGACTCGGGGTACTGAAAATGCATGGAATTGAATTTTGGCAAATAGCACTTGTAAATGTTGTTAAAAATATGTAATGAGAAGGTTTTATAGTTGCTTCTCACTTAATTATTTGGAATCAAAGAGTACCAAATTAAATGAAATCAAATTAACATGTATGTGTGTGCATAAATCCGAACTAGAAGTTTGTAATTTCTCAATTTAAAAGGTCCAAGTCAAAGGAAAATTCTGGATTATATTGTTTTCTCTTTAAATTTATTGAATATTAAACATATTTTTGAAAAAAAAAAGAAACCTGCCGACTCATGGTTGACTTAAAAAATATCATAGCTCTTGTGTCTTAGACCTGTTATTCCATCACACGTCGTGTAGACACAACGATGAGCCTCAATGCCGTGCTGGGGCTCTCGGGCACAGAGGGAACAGATGGGGGGTTGAGGGAACACCTGGGCATAGGGTTACACATTGTAAAGCCACCATGTGCACCGCCAGACTGTGGTACTGAAATAGGAGGACAACAAGGGATACAAACTGGGACCACCATGACGCTTGGCTCAGTGTCTGTGTTTACATGCACAAATAATTCTCGTCTGAATTCTGGAACAATTGATGATTCGTTTAGACCACAAATCTTTTACACTTATATTAACGTTAACATGGTTGTCGATTCTGATGTGTAACTTGAACAGGTACATTTTCGCTGAATAATACACACTTTATTACAACATTTCCCTGCTGCATTTGAAGTAATCTGCTGCTAAAACGAGGGAAGCTAGCAGCTGAATATTTCCATATGTTTTGCACGACTCCCTGCACACTCCCTAGGTGGGAATATATTGTTTACTGATTTATTCATATAAACAGAAACAGCTTTATCAAATGCTCAAAAACACAGCTTGACCTGACTTCAACTGTATGGCCCACAGCTGCTTTCAGTCAACACAAACTACTGGTACACTGAGAAATGCACAATGTAGTTACTTGCAGTTAATGGGAGAAGTCCTGTTTACCTCAGTAAATGAAAATATACTACAGGAGAAAAAATTATCGATTACAAGTAAATGTTTTTACTCTTTATTTTCTGTGATGTCTCTCATGGCTCAGAGCTCGGCCCACTTTCATTTGTATTGATTACAGTTATCTTAAACCCAAGAGACATGATCAATGTTGTTGTTGGAATATATAAAAAATACTAATGATTAGAATTACTCTGTGACTGAGTAGTAGCTAGAGAGTAGCTTTCTGTGTGCAGAACGCTGCAGGGCTGTCAGGTGAGAGCTGCTTTCCAGTGATGGAAGACGAGACCTATGTAAGATATTTCAATGGCTTGAAGCTCTCTTGTGAATTTATTGGTTTTCATATCAGGGAACCATCTGGTGATTTTTTCAGGACAAGTGGTTTACCGCACTATTTTGGGCATCCAGTATTGAAACACAATATGTGAGTTTTGAAATGGGGATCAACATATTAGGAAATTTATAAGTGGAATTAAAGTATGTAAGTAACAAGCAAAAACAAATACTTGGTACAAAATAAGAATAGCTTACTTAAACATAAGTTATGGTTCCAGATAATAATCTTTGGCCAAATCCATCAAATGTATTCTGCAGCCTGTAAATCTGAGAGACAAAATTGATAATTCTTCTGATCCACAATGGCACGTCTTGCCTAAGCTCTGAATTAAAGTTGAGAAAAAGTACAATATCCCTGAATGCAGTCGTGCAGAACTAGGACATAATAGAAAATGTAAAGGTACATCAATACTCTCCTCCAGCAAATTAATTGGTCACGATCTAACACTAGTTGATTGGCACCCAACACTTGTGACATTATTCACACATCTACTTCATGTTCAGCATGTTTAGCTGCATCTAGCCAGGTGACTGAAGCAAAAGGTTGGAAATAATGGAATTCAAGTGCGTGAGGCAAACAAATTCATGTTGACATTCTAATGTGAAATGTATTTTGTACTACTCATGTATAATTCACAAAGATTTCTTGTATGCATGTTGTTGTAATCGTGAAAACATTTATATTTAGCTGACTACATCACAAAACCCATACAGCCGTATGAACTGTACCTCAGAAAAAGCCCAAACAGATGATTTTATGCATGTTTTTTTTTTTGTTTTTTTTTACTGAAGTAGCAGCACCATGACATTATATTCACCCTGGTGCCATCCATCAATAATGTCAGGCATTACTGGACCAATTTATTAAAAGGATCTGTATTCAAAATTCTGTGCAAAGAATGGTAAGAAAAATGCCACTTCCATTGAGCACAGTGATACATCATACAAGCCGTCTAAATAAAGTACTCATTTGGAGACGACACACTGCACAAAACCCTTGATGTTTACAGCACAGCACTTTGAGAGACTACTCATTAATACAGCTTCTTCAATTCTCCTTCTTCAGTGTGAATCTGCTTAAAAGCCTCTTCTTAGACTCCTGATGATCACAGATTTATCACAAGAGAGATTTTTTTGCAGAAGCAAGATCTCTATAACAGGATGTACAGAATAGGAAATCAGTGGCAGCAGGATTCCCATGAGGCTTTGCGACAAAAGTGGGATAGGTCGCTGTCAAGGGACGGCTGGCACTTGATATTTCCGTCTGCATCGTGAGAGTTGAAACTAAACAGACTGCGTCCCACGACTTAGAGGAGTTCTCAACTCAAATAAACAAAGCATTCATTTACATGTATTAATACTAAGTGAAAGTGTCGGTTTCTTAACAAGGCTACCAGTGTGCGCTATGTGTTTATCACAAAGATGATGATACAGAAGTTCATTGTTGAGAGGTTACTTCTTGATCTTGCCACATGCCTTTTAAATGTATATTTATGAGGACCCCTGGAACTTGAAAGCATGCCAACTCGAGCCCCAAGCACGTAATTCCCCCTTAATTAATGTATTTATTCAACAGCATGTTCAAGCTTTGGTGTGCCCTCTCTTTTCAAACTGCCCTTTTTGAAGATGTTGTTATGCACTTAATAGCTAAGATGCACATTGTTTTTTTTTGTTTTTTCCTTTTTCCAAAGATAACAACGGTGCCTATTTCCATTTTGCAAGGACAGGAAAGAACATGTGATTTTAGATATGCATAAATAGAGACTTAAATTAAGTGCCAAAAATAAATATGTGCAAAAAAGGGGAAAAAGAAACGGCTTTCTGCTGGGAATCCGAAATGGAGCGTGAAGCTTATGAAACAGCAATGCCACAGGCCCATACAATTATCTTTCAATTCCCATGGCAAAGCAGTGTTATTGTTCCAACATTTTTTTCTGCTGAAAAATTTCTGTGAAATTGTTAGCAATTTACTAGAGGATCTTTTCCATCAGGGTCAGGCTTGTATTGTTTATCGCAATGACTCTGGCGGGGTGGAAGGAGCCTCCAGTCGGCATGCCGAGATATTGAGAATGAGACAGTTCACCTGTTTGACATTAAGGATACAGGAACTTGTTTTACTATGTCCAGTTTTTCAGATAACATGAGGAGAATGATGCACTATGAAATTGCAATCGTTTTACCATTTATATGCAGTTTTGTTAAGTCAGTAGTTTCCAAACTTTATTTTCTTTCATCAGTCTCACAGCCCTATACAACATGACCTCAAGAAGACACCAGTCATGGTTAAAGTCCATGTTGTTTACCATTTCCTTGATACTGGATCCAATTGAGCTCTATAGATCAAACTCAATATTGGTTCAAAATGTTGTCAAAGAGATGAACTCTCAGTTTAAGGCAGTACATTTTATTTGTGTTAGCGTGTAACTGGACTTTTAAAATGAAACATGTTAGTTATACTGAAATCGTACTGAAGTCAAATTTCTTGAATTCAGACTATCACACCTAGTAATGCAGTTGGGGATTGATTAAAGGCAGAGTTGGTCAGATACACTTTTTTAAGATTTTGGTTGAAATACTTTTTAGGTGTATTTGTCGTGAAGTCATGATCATTTTGTACCCTCTTGGACTTTAACCTCAAGTTGTGTGTTGACCAAGTGAAGCCCATCATACCTAATTATCATTACAGACAACTTAAAGGAGACAACACTTTGTCTGAAAGCCCAGGTCCTTAACCCATGAGTACCATTTGCTTTTGAATATCTTATTCACTTCTGGATCTTAAGCATGCAGTCCTAACAGAACAGATGACACACGATAACCTTTCCATTCTGTTTGTCAAGGAACTGCACATTTAGTCAGTTTTATTTCTAACTTGCTACTATCTACAGTGTATGATACACATTATTGGAGAATAACAAAGAAAGGCTTGTTAGGACATTGCACCTTTCACTAACACAGAATGCTGTGTATATGCACATAATTATATCCTGTACTTTCTATTTGCCGCCTTATATGCACCCAGCTGGAGCATAATGGTAGCATCTACTGTGGTTGCTAGGTGATCTGTCTTCTGGGAGACTTCTTTACATTTTAAATGTAGAACATATCCTATAATTTCATCTAAAATACCAAAGAATATGTTACCAGCTTTGTGATGCATCTGTCACTGTTCTGCATGATCAGTGTACTATCTGAGTCTTTCATATGGTCTTTCTGTGAAACATTTAAAGGTTTCTCTGCAGATTAACATATATGTGATGTGGCTCAGGCAGCCAATTTCCACATCTGACTTGCTCTGCTCTGATTTCCAGCTTGTAATATCTCGTCCTTCTCCTCACAATGCTCCAGGGATCGCTTCTTGGTATCCGCGGGGGCGTTGTCTGTTGAAGATGGAGATTGCCCCTGGTCACTGAGTAGGAAGAGAGCCCATTACAGCGTGACCCCAAAGGGTCATTTAGAGGGGGCAATCAATCTCCAGATGAATATGTCTGCTTCTTCTCAAGGAGGCGAGCAAAGGATGTTGTCAAAGTGGGAAGACAAAACCAGGATATATGGGAATGGGGAAAAAATCCATCTTATCAAGTCATTTGAAAGCCTCTTGGTCTCTTGTTCTAAAAAGAAGCACATTTTCGACTGATTTTAAATGCACAATTGATGAATGACTATAGTCAAACAGCAGCCATTTTCCTGACATCGCCATGAGAGTTGGAGGCTCAAGTCGAGTTTTCATGTTGCACTACTATGGTCCTGGTTGGAATTAGCATAATTCAAGGCATGTGACAAATCATTACCATTTCACTGTTTGATCAGCAGCCTAAAAAACAAGTAACATTGAAAATCCAGAGGACAATCTGGTTATATTTCAAGAGAAAACATCAATGATAACTCAATATAGCTACAGACAGACAAGCTAACTTATTCAGCCACTTAATAGCTACTGTAAGCTATGACAAGGCTAAAAACCAACATAACCATTTGGTTGTGTTAAATTATAGAATAGAAAGAGGCGTTAATTCCTTTCTAAGATAATGTAAACTAAAAGGTAAATGATTGCACACATAAACTGTAGTCTGACTGTCGCTAAAAGCTCGCCAAATGTTTGTGGTTGACTTTGAAATATGGGGCCTCTTCCCTCCAAATTTTCACAATTCATCGTCTTCTCAACTGCTGGAAACTACAAAATGATGCCGATTTCCTCCATATTTATCAGTTACAACCTGACAGTAGCACATTACATTGAGCTTAACATCAGAGAAAACATGGCCGCCATTTGAATGTTGTTGAATTGGCAGTGGTATATGGTGTATAGAGCACTTAAAGAAAAGTGTAACGAAACAAAAGCCTTCAGGAGGAGCTACTGTATCCTCTGAGCTTTGCAGTCATGGCTGCTGTGAAAAATGGGATGCTTTTTAGACAATACAGCCCCTGGATAATCCCCTGTAAGCCGTGATCGCCTGTGCCAAATTTCATGATAATCCATCCAATAGCTGCTGAGATAATTCACTCTGGACCAACATGTCGACGCCGACTGACCGACCAATACTGCCTTCCCCTGAGTGACACCTTTGCTGTGGCTAAAAAACTTTCCCATGATCCCTGAGACAAAGAAAAAGTGCTTGCTGATAGCTGACAAAATTGCCTCTTGGTGTGCAGGTGTGTGTGTGTGTGTGTGTGTGTGTGTGTGCATCGCTAACTGTAAGCAGGGTTCTCCCTCGGTGTGAGCGAGATTGATTAGCGATGAGGTCATAATTGCTGACTGAATCAGGTCCATAGTTAATCAATCTCTGGCTGAAGGATGAATGCGTTGGGTGAAAAAGGACAATACTTCATGAGGTGATGCACGGTTGATAAAGGACATATTCATTCATCACGGGTGGGTTTACTTGATGGATATGCGGGCATCAATGGTGGGCTGATCCATCAATCAGGAGAGAGGTGAGGTCAGCTTTGAAGATCAAAGTCAAGCACCAAACTAGACCATACAGGAGATCTACAGAGGTACAGTATGGATGTAATAGGCCTTCAAAGGGAACTAAGGATATAATTACCTGCTTCACTCCACCTTGAAGTATCCATTTTGTCTCATAATCTTTAGGTTAACTAGACGTGGGAATAGATTAGGCTTTGCTTTCTTGTGCCGGGCAAGTTAACTTCTCGGGTCTCCGTAGAATCCGACACAGATCATATTATTTTAATTAACCCTGTGGAAACCTTTGGAAAGTGAGGAGAGTGAGAATCCTCACTCAACTGAAACACATGATCACACGTTTTTTCACATTCAAAAGAACACAGTTATGATTTCAATTTGACGCTAATGACTCTGTATTTAGAGCTTTGAAATCAGAGGGGGTCAAGTCTTTCTGGAAAAAATAGGGATGTCAGCATTTATGGCAAAGCGATTAAAGGAGCAATGTGTAAGACATCTGCAGAATCAAATCATAAAATGACCTTACTATATCATCAGACATTAAAGAGCCCATATTCTGTCCTTTTTGGGGTTCGTATATTTAATCTATGTTCCTACTTTTGTACGTTCACAATAGCTAAAGTTCTAAAAAAGTGTCTGTTTTCATGAACTGCTCCTCCTTGCTCCCTCTACGCTCTGAGTCCGTCAGCTGCACTCTGTTGAGCCCACACTGTTAGACCCCACGTGGGCCAAGTCTGCTCTGATTGGTCTGCCGATCTGCTCTGTCGTTATTGGTCAGTTGCTCAGCACGCATCTCGGAAATTTCAACATGAGCTGCAGGGCTTTCCACAACGAGCCAATGGGCTTAGATCAGTGATCTCACACTGACAATGACGCCGCACTGACAAATTTTTATAGAGGGGGGCTAGAACCGAGCGTTACATGCGGCTAATGCTACAGCTAACAGGAGGAGGTAGGAGAAGACTTTGAATTTTTGCACATAGATAGAGGACACTTGGAAATCACACTAAAGAGCATATAAAACCAGAAAAAGAATAATATGGGACCTTTAAGGAAACATGTTATGTTGAAGTGCTGGCTTTTCTGACAACATGCAGCAGCCAGTTTGTCTTATTTTTAAGTTTTAATTCCGGGTTTAGAATGGTCTGTTTTTGTTCTGACCAGAAAAGGGAGGCAGTTTTAAGGATTTCCCTCAGTTTGCCGGATTTGAGACCAGTTATCACAACAAACCGATGAAATGAGGTGTTGCAGCTGGCAAGTGAACTGGTTCAGCTATAACTGATTCTACCTAAAAAGCCTTCACTTTTTTGTATATAAGCTCCACCACCAGAAATGTGTTAAAACCAGGATAAATATTGAGGATGCTTTTAAAAACAATAGAGATGTTAGAATGCAGAGAGGTTTCATGAATGATGCCGAGCTGGTTAAAAACTGAAGCTTCAGTGTTCGTGACATGTCAACCTGCCTGCAAAAATGATATGCATCTTCTAACATCAGTTTTTTTACCGTTCCCATGAGCAATGTTCATTTGCTTTTGAATCTGCAGCAAGTACCTTTTTTCGTCTTTTTTTTGGGGTTAAGTTAACGTCAGAAGTTATGTGTTTTCTTACAAAATAAAATCACCTTTTATCCAAACAGGGACTAAAGTAATCTTAGTTTAAGGAAGTAGAAATACAAAGTAAAAGCATGATACCATACTATCAAAACCCGATCAAAGAACTATATATATATATTTTTTTGTCTACAAACTATTCCTCTGAATTTTCTCCCAGTCTGACAATAAAACAGATCCTTCACTGGTTTAAGAAAGGCCTTCAAAAGGAAACAGGTGTGTCCAAGACACCCACACATACAAAAAATAATAATAATACAAGCAACTAATTGAAGGTTGTTTATTTGGCTCTTTCCAAATATATATATATGGAAATGATTGCCCTGGCCCGGTCACTCCTCCCTCCTACAGACTCACACTGCTCCTAAGAAAACAGGGTCCAGCTGTGTAGGTCCTGTTGTTTTTTGAAAAAGGGTTTTGTGATGTGATTTTAAGTAAGCAAAAAACGTGTCAACTATTTATTTCTCTATTTAAACTGAGGCTAGGATCGCTCTCACAACTTTATTGGCTTCCAGAAAGAGATGGAGACGTTTATCCAATGAAGCCAATTTCTATTTACAGTGGAATCCAGACTGATACCAGAAAAACAAACTTCAAGTATGAACCAATAAGGACTTTTTTCCGCTTTTTGATACACTGGGAAGGGTTCAAAACTGACGTCCACGCAGAGGCCCTTTGGGGCCCTTTGACTTCCAGGGCAAATAAAGTCTAGAGGGTTAAGTAGATTTCAACCTAGATGTTGTAGCCAAAATGTGTGTTAGTTGTTGTTACATTGTCTATATAAGACATTTGTAATACTGTGTTATTTTGTATTGGAAGTTTAATTCCAAACACTAAACTGAAAGTAGAGTCCCATATGCTGTGCACAAAGCCAAGGCTCCAGGTGATTGGGTTCAGATGTGTGAATTAAAGACACATGTCTTATAACTGTTTCAGAGTGCAGTGTGTTTGGTATGAGCTAATCCATGTTTTGTTGTTTAACTGTATGTGAGCTATGGAGCATCCTTTGTGTTGGATTTCATCCATTGTGTCCTAATGGAAAAAACACATTGGATATGTGTGTTTCTTTGCCAAGATCATGCATCTGAAACTAGTTTCCAACAAGCGGTCCAGTTTGGTTCAGTAGTTTAGTACAGTTTGGTACGGTAAACCCTGATCTTGCTTGCGTTTCCACAGCCAACAGTACCGTTATTTGGTAAGCGGAGTGTAAGCCAGATGGAGAGAGCCCTGCAGCTACGAAATAGTGTGATATCATAGCAGCCCAAAACAGTGTAGCCAGCTATCAATCATCATCGAAGAAGAAAAATGGGACACAGTAAAAAAAAGGGACCCTATTGGGTCGGATCGATACCCTTGGCATCCCAACAGAAGGGTACAAAAAAGTAGGACGGTACAAATCCGTTATTTTGGTACCATTCCCAACTTTTGACGGTGGAAACGTCTATAAATGGGTACTGTACCGAATTGAACTGAACCGGACCACTTAGTGGAAACAGGACTCCAGTGACTTATATTATATATAAATAAATATATATACAATATTAGGTTGGTGCATTGTGTAGTGATATGATGGCGATAGCAATTTGAAATCTGTACATTTTAGTAGCCCTCTCTTTCCCCGTGAGCTCTTGAAGAACGGCGCCTATAGCAACCAAAGAGAGAGACGGATCTACAGCGGGAGACACCTGGCTTTCACGTGTGCTAAATTCCCTTTCATTTTAATGTCGTTCCTGACATTCCACTTCCCTCCGGTTTCACAATGGAATACACTGAACCTCAAGAATTATGAATCTCTGAGCAGCCCTTTGATGTCAGCTCCTTTTGAACCAAATTCAATAACCATAATAGAGATGAAGGGAACAGAAGCAATTTTTCACCCAGCTTCTTGTTATCCAAAGCACTGCACTGCCCACCTCGCCGTACACCGCCCCGCTCCCCCGCAGAGACTCGTAGAAATGCCCAAAAGCAAATATTATTTCTTGCAGATGGCGAGCTATTTCCACAGCCACCATAACGGCAGAAAGCTCAGGAGGTATACATTAGACTGACGTCACCATATAAAGTGCCCTATTTTTATTTTGTTCTCTAATGCTTAACCAACCTGCCCTCAGCCTTTCACAGCTGCTGATACCTCCCTCTTCTTTGTTTTCTTTAATAGAGATTCGACACCACATATGCAGTCACCACTCACATTGCAGTCTCTGATTACATTAGAGGATCCCTTTAGGTACATTTGGAGTATCTCGCTGAATGAATCCTCTTCCAGACCGCATTGTTCTTCTAGGGATCTGCGCCAGAAGCCATTCTCTGTCTCTCATCAGGGGGTTCTACTTTGATGTCGCAGCAGTTTTTTCAATTACACCATAGTCACATGAGATCATTTAATGGCACAATTATTAACAAAATGATCCTTAATGTACCCACGCTTTGGTTGTAATGAATGAATTCAGTGGAACCCGAGTGCTTAACCTGAGATTGAGAACAGATACGGATCCCTGCTCTCCCTCTTGCCCGTATAATCAAATTACTTCATAACCTGAGAATAAAATTAATTAAAGTCATATGCAGCTGAATATCCGGGTTTAATAAAAGTTAATGGAAACTTTTCTGTTCATCACCACGGGCGATGCAAGGTGTCGTTCCCCCTCTAGTAAAGTGGGTGCAGCTCGGGGAAAATGGCAACGAGGTGAGTTTTGTCAATCTGCTCGACAGAAATGCAGACGTTTTCTGGAATTTTTTCATCACAGGAAATATGTATGGAGTTGAGCCTCCATCTTTTTCACAGCAGCCTGAAGTATAAAGAGTAATATTGAATCATATAATGGATTATTCGTTCTGTCTTATCATTACTAGACTCCCATTTAAGCATTGAGAGAATGAGAAATGTGATGAAATATGAACAAAACAATATTAAATATTACAATAAATAAAAATGCAAATACATTATAACCCCGTCTAAACCATCCAATTTCCGCCATTTCATCTCATTTCCCAGTAATCTGCAGCCAGTTGTTTTTTTTTCATATCTGTATTTATAACGGGGCACAAACACATTACAGGCTGTTCACTCATTATAATGCATGTGATTTAATGTCTCTGCATTACTCCCCGTCTAATCTCAACCACTCACTGAAAACAATGTGCATCACAAGTAGCATTGTGATCACTTCCTCTTGATCATTTCAGTTCATATTCATCTATATGCTCCCACTGTCCAGACTCTCATCAAATGTTCCTCAGTGACTAGAGAAGGCATATTGACATGACGTACTTCGATATTTATTTTTATCACATTGGAATCATAGAAACATAGACGCTTCAAAAAGATGTCCATACAACTTTCACTTTTGAACTGAACATCTTATGAGCGTTGGCCAGGTGATCATTGGGATCATTTTTCAGATTGACAGCTTCAACTATTACGTCCCGAGACCCTTCTGATGACGGCATAAAGCCCAATTTATGAATTCTTTATACGACATACAGAATAAAGTGCAGATTTGTTGAAATCACATCCGTGTAGACCGGATTTCACCCACTGATGCAAAATGATTTTGGAGAACTGTCATTTCTGTGATCCTTCCAACACTTTGTTTTGTGTCATGTTGATATTAAAGCTGGTTGAAAACTTCCTCTAAGATGTCTAGATTTGATTGTAACCACATGTCAATGTCTAAATCCTCAACAATGCTCATTGGGATGCTTTTATTCAGTAACTATGTACTCAAGCCGCAATTGGCAGAGGTTTTAACAGTTTTATTGTGTATCACCTGTCTGAGCTCCTCCACCAGCACACTCTATCGTGCAATCTCAGGTCTGCTGACGCAAACCTCCAGTTCCCCCCCGCCCTGCATTACAAACCATCGGTCCTGGGGGGACAGGGCATTCTTCATTGCCACTCCCACACTCTGGAACTCAATCCCAAAAAACCACCAGACACTCCCCCCCTCACCCACTTCCTTCAAGAAATCCCTAAAAACTCACCTCTTCAACATTGCCTACAACCCACCCACCCACAATCTCAACTCTCATCCTCCTTCTTTTACATTATTTCTAAGTTTCTTTGTTTTTGAGTTTCTTTGAGTAGTTAGAAAAGCACTATAAAAGTCGAATGCATTCTTTTTATTATAATCAATGAAAAAATAGGCTTTGTATGCTGCTGTTTTATTTTGGGAGTTTTATATATGGGAGTCTAAACCCTGAGGTAACCACTATATTCTTTTTTAGTTGTTGTTGCTGTTAAGAAAGCCAGAGGGTTTGAGATTTCTGGCCCTTGATGGTTTGCTGACAACATTAAGGGTCTTAGAAATGATTATGTTAAGTTCTCCCCATTAATCCCAGTCATTTCCATCTCGTCTTACAATCGCTTACAATTGTTTTTATTGACTTGGCGTCATGACAATGAGAATAAAGACGCCAAACTGAAATATGAGGGTTTAATGGTTATTACTCCAAGTGTGACCAAGAATGTCCGTTCCAGCTTCCTGTTCTCGTTATTTTTTTTTAAATTTACAAAATGACCTGCCCTCCCAATCCCAACCCCCTTGTACTTTGTGTTCATCTTTGTGGGGAGGTCATAGTCTGCAGCACCCATTTACCCTTGCAGAGTTGTTTGGTATTCTGCACATGCCACGGTAATGAATATATTGATTTACATTTTAGGCCACAGCCAGAAGTCGCGGATGGTGATGACAATGTTTCTGCAGGCGGATTAAAAATGTATCCCAAAGAGTGAGGATGAACATGAGAGGAGGGAAATAAAAACACAGCAGTGAGTTACAGGGTCACCATTATGTCCTGGTCTTATTAAAAAAAGGAGGTTACATGAGAACACATCTGTACCATACGTTATATTTCATTTTAATTTAATCGTTCAAAGCCAAAATTGAAATCGTTATTTTTTTCATCAAATAAAATTCTTTATATGCATGCTTATCCCTCAAAAGAGCCTCTCATGAAACCTCTTAGGCCATAATTACCCATGATCCTCAGTGTCACCAAAGCTCTCCAAGGTCACAGTATTAATGGTATGTAAATTGTGTTTTATGGTGGAATCCCAACCTTTAATATTGTGGTTGAAAATGTGGGCTGGATCCATTCTGGACACTGCATGCTTCCCTATAGGTCTTTTTAAATAATGTAGATATATTGAAAGCCGTTTTTAATGTAATGTATGAATGAATTGGACAAAAAGGCTCAGATGGGCTTCTTTGATGCTGACTGAAAATGGCAAAGTTTAGGACCCCCCCCCCCCCAATCAGTTTGCACTCTCCTCAGACTGCAGAGCCTAGCTAAAATGAACACTCATGTCTCATGCACTCTTATTTCCCCGCTATTATTTTTAATATACGATACTTAAGATTGCAGCCCTTTGATTGCGGATGCCTGATTAAATTAATGTTCATCTGAACTGCTGTAAGGAGAACAAAAGACACAAATAGAAAAATCCAGACCTCAAGCTACGTCTGTTTCCGTGATCCTTTTTAAATTGATCGAAAATACAGATCTTAATTGTTTGAGCCTTCAATATTTGGGGAGAACAAAACCGAGACTTATGTCTTCAAATGCAATAAAGGCTGGGGGATTTTATTTTTTCTTCACATCATCCCTTTTAAATGCGTCTATGATGAAAATCCTACCTAGAACCTTGTTTTCAGGCCACAAGGCACCATGTGCACGTACCATTATGTCGCAGATCAAAATTTGATGAAAAAAAAGAAAAAAACTACATATGCACTGGTAGACTCATTTCTAATGCCAACATTGAAAGGGTTAAAATTCAGTGTCACCTGATATGTGACATGTTGCCATGTGTTCCTTACATCATATAATTATCAGTTACATCATAAAAAAAATGGCTTAGGCGGGGTCTTTTCTGCTTTTGGGATTTCCATCTTTGGTACCCCGTTTCATGCACGGCTCTGAGATGTGATTAGGTTTTTCAAAGCGGCCCTGAGTACACGTTACAAAGTCTATATTTAATGTTCAAGGAAAAGCATCATAAATCTCTGAAGCACTCATCAGTTTTTCTCCCGTGGCAGTCTAAATCACTCAGAGGAGGGAAAAAAGCTGACACTCGCTCTCTGTGGCCGGGCGCAGAATGGAAGCTATCTGGCTTAAGATTCTTCTGACTTTTTGGCTCATTTATCAAGCGGGAGAGTTCTGCTGCGACTCCGAGACTGTGGGCAAGGCAGATACCCAACTGTTCTTGGACTCTGTACAATGTGTGCATTTTCCTCAGAAGCTTTGTGTTGGGTGCGATTCAAAGGCTGCACTATTTTCAGGTGTATCCAGTTGACAGAGACAGGCACAGATTTTCTAGAACACATGAAACAGTCAGTAGTCTGAAGAGTTTCCTTGGAATGTCAAGAACATTTAGAGAGAAAATAAAAGAGTTGGATTCATACCGAAGAGTATTGCAGTCACACAACCAAATAATATTTGCCCTGGTTTTTATTAATTATGTGCTACTAGGTATTTGTGTTTCTCCTGCAGAACATCAGCTCTTTAGTTGCACTCCGCGGGGATCCAGTGTTTTCAGCAATTGCCTTATTGTCTCTTGAGTCACCATGTAGCTGCTTGAATGCATTTCAGAAGCAACACATCACATATCAAGCAAGCTAAGTCTTTTATCTGCACAGCCGATCCTGACAGATGTGAGTGGGGTTTGAGTCTGAACTGCAAAGATCTGAGTTGCCTGTGCAAAGTCGACAACCTAATAACAATACCATCTATGATACCTAAAGACACAAATATCTTCCCATGTGTGGAACCCAAACCAAAAAGAAAACTGTTAAACTAAACAGTCTGGGAACATTTGCTACTGTAAGTGGTCTAAATGAGATCTCCTGTTGGGATTTTGAGGTACTTGTATCTCGATAAATCAGTCATAAAGCACAACTCGTTATTCCAAGATAATTCTATTGTTAATTAAAAAAACAGAGCACATTTTATTTTCTCGTGTTAATGCAATAGGTCTTTGAAGATTCATGACATGTTCTTGAATTTCAGAATGGTTTGCGTCTGTGTTCTTAATTCAACGCAAAGGTCCGCTTCAGTTTCTCGTCTGTGCTAGTATTTCCAAATCAGCATCGGGAAATGCCACCTAAATGCCCATAAAGGGGCATGAGACTGCAGTGCAGTGTACATAAATAATACAGGACCTTAAAGAGATAGAAAGAAGTCACAAATGCCAAAATTCAGTTAAGTTGCCTGCACAAAATATAAGCACGTATAGTTCTGAGAAGGAGCAGAAAGATGACCTATTTAGAAGCATCAACAGTCCAATAATCAAATCATATTGAAGCCTTTCATGACATGCATCCTCAGAATTGACAAAAATGTATCTAGATACACAAATACTTTGCCAAGACATAATAACATATCAATGTGCCTGAGTCTAACCGAGCACAAATCCCAGATAAGAGAACATCAGGGAATGTCGGACTGTTTTCAAAACCAAGAGTGTTCAAAAAATAAATTCCTTTGACAGAATGGTTTCAGATTGAGGCTTGGTGTAGTTCAGGAATTTAAAAGTTGTGAAAAATCCAAGGAGGTAATATAAGGTCTTCACGTAATGAGGTTTTTGTATGCTAATTGGCAACATAATTGTCTTTTGTTTTTTTGTTTTTTTTAACTTGCACAAGGCTGATTGCCTGATTTGCTGATAAAAAAGAGAGAGCTATGTTAAGCTTGTGAAACTGTACTGAAGTTATGGGCTGTATAAAGAAGCCAAACATGAACAGAGGAGTATGTTTCTTTATGCATCACTGTTTCCTTCAGTTCATGTAAGTTGAAAAGTTAAAACCATCCTTAATCCATATTCAGAGCTGCTCTCTATTGATTGGGTATGTACAAAGATAAGAGTGGATGCTGAATTACCCAGAGATAATACATCCTATGGATCACAGGAATGCAAATCAAAATCAGATACCCATGCAAATGTGTGCCAAAGTCATCTTAAAGCAGAAGTGTATTACTTATTCAAATGTAAGAATTTCTTACTCCAAGTCAGTATCTGTGTGATTTGCATTTGCAGCTCATTTTCTTTACTGTGATATACAGAGCGTATGAGCCCCTTTTAGGCAATAATTAATGGTCTTGTGTTTTTCAGCGTCCAATTACAGACTGGATTTTCTCCTCAAAATACATAATCAGAAAGTGTGACGCAAAGGCCCAAACTCCTTTATCACCACAGCACTCAGTCAGAGGCTGAGTCATCAGACTGATTGTCTCCACTGTCTCTTTAGCGTGATATATAGATTCAAAGAAAGTTCTTCAACATTTCTAGACACTTCCTAAATACTCGGCCTATCATCAGCTATACTTTGCTAAGTTTGAATGATAGTGTGAGCACTAACAGCAAACAGATTTCAATCTGTTCCCCTGAATGTAATTTGATTTAAAGTATTAAGATGACATATCGACGGCCTTGCTTGAAAGGTAATTAGTACAATATCTGTGCATGGCTTTAAACATAATTTACTATTTGGACTTAAAAATGCACCAAAAAGGCACCGGAAGCGCAATGGTTAGTGCACGAGCCCGATGTACAGAGGCTAGGCCTCTAACTTGACCTGTGGCTGCTTTCCTGCATGTCAATCCCCGCTCTCTTTTCCTGATTCCTGACTCTATCCACTGTACTCTGTAATCTCCAATAAAAGAAACAAAACTCTAAAAATAAAACTTCAGAAGAAACAGCTGGTTTAGCTGGGTTAGCGGAGCTAAGCCATCCCTATCTCTTACCATTCAAATCATTTCCAACACATTGTTTTACACTTTGGTGGAACCTAGAGTAGCAGACAAAAGTCAGAGTTACAAGACAAGCACGCTCTTTTGCAAACTACACTTAAAGAAAGTGTTCTTGTGCTGCATGGTAGTGCAGCAGTTAGCGTTTTTGCCTCACAGTAAAAAGGTTCCTGGTTCAGATCCCTATCTGATAAGGCCTTTCTTTGCGGTGCATTTTCTCCCCATGCATGCGTGGTGTTCCCTCTGGGTGCTTCCTCCCACAGTCCAAAGAGATGCTCATTAGGTTAATTGGTGTCTCTAAATTGTCCGTAGGTGTCAGTGTGAAAGTCTGTCTCTCTGTAAATGTCAGCTCTGTGATTGACTGGCAACCAGACCAGGGTGTACCCTGCCTCTCGACCAATGACAGCAGCTGGCATCGGCCCCAACGGCCTCAAACAGGACAAGCAGTACAGATAATGGATGGAGAAACTGGTCTTCCTGGAAAAAAAACCAAACAAAAAAAAAAAACAATTCGACAAAAAAAAAAGACTTCCTCAGCCACAACATGAAATATCCCTTCCTAAACTCATCTTAGGTTTTGTGATTGTGGTTGATTTGAATGTGTCAGGGGCCCTTCATGACTAAATCTAACCAAAGTCCTGCACGATTCAGCTTCACAGCAAAAAGAAATAAATCTCTAAGCCCAACTCCCACTGCATCTGTTTTAAATATGGTTTCCAATTAATTCATAATGTGCATGTTCTTACCTGGGAGGATAAGTCAGAGAACAAAGAGGCAAACGCACTAATGCAACACACTCATCACTCAAATCACCCACTTGGCTTCCGAGCTGTCAATTACTCCAGCCGGCATGCTTTGCATACACAAGTGGACCGAGCCAGTTCATTAATTGATCTTTGGTTTTCCCTCATGAGCAAAAGGGCTCAATAGGACGTCTTCTGTTTGGCCTTCCTTTGAGAGTTTCCCTTACATATCCCATAATCTGTCTGTAGAAGTAACACTTGTCCACCGCGGTTGTTTAGAGGGTCTGAAAATGGTGCTCGATGTGCGGTCCTAATGAGAAGGAAATTGGTCTGTGTACCTGAAAAACAAATTGCTACCTTCTGCTGCTCCAATTGATCTGGACATTCCATTAACATAGCTCAGACTCAAACGCTTGTTTTCTGTTTGGTGCCAAATTGAACCGTCCATAATTATAGTTTACCCTTCAGCAAGAGTATCACCTAAAAGGAGATCGTTGTTGTCAGGATGGACCCCCTTATCGCAGCGTTCATTATTTTGTGGGAATTTTAATGCACTTGCTCCTCCTGGAGTGCTTTAAACGCTGTGGAGAATCAGGTTTGTCAGAGCCCTCCTGTGCCCCGTTTCCCTTCTCTGCATTTGCACAAGAAATCTGGAAGCCTGCAGGCCTTGAAGTCAAAACAGCTTTTTTTCTTTTCTTTTCTTTTTTTCTCTAAATCGTTCGCTGCTGCTGTGCTCTGAGAACAAGCTCCCTGTCATTAGTCTGCCCCTAGAATCTCAAGAGCCGGCTAAGATGAGGGAGATGTGTCCAAGCTGAGCATAGACCAGCACAGTGCGAACCTCTGCTTCAGTTTGAGGCCTCCCTGGAGAGACGGTGCAGGATGGATGTGCAATATATTCTCATGTGCACTTGTCCAACATGTCAGGAAGATAGAACTTCAGCAATTCCCTTCATATAAGGCATCTCATCATGGAATTATCTAGAAAATAAGATATCCACTGGGTGTAGATTTCTTTTAGCAACCTTATAATTAATGCCTCATCATTTCAGCGAAGCTCAAGGTTGCACTGGGGGGAGGAAAATATCTATTTTCTGATCAGTGACTGTCTGATTAATTATGCTGTTTGATGGAGAAGGGCACATGTCCGATCTGGGTCCCCATGTAGTTCTGCTGTCCATCACATGTCTTACACATGTAAAAGATGTAGAGTGATTGATCTAAACTGTGTTAAAAAAAGAAAAAAGTAAAACCTGGTCAAAAAAGGTCCTGACTTTAACTTTTTCCTTAAGAAAAGTATGATAGAAACATATGATGATTTTATGATCTATCAATGTGTCTAGGCTGGTAAGGTTTCAAGTTTGTATATTGAACAAACTAGGACCGTGCACATTTTATAGCTGCTTCCTTGTTAACAAATGACCAGATTTTCACATGCTGGATTATGATTAACACAGCTGCCAATCTACTTTGACGCAAGATTGATGGAAAAAAATGTGTTCTTTGGACTCAAAAATAGTAGTCCTAACTCTTTAATTATGGATATGTACGGTCTCTCAAAGTACTTTGGGAGGTAGTCCGATCAACCAGTCATGGTCCGGGAGGTAGACACCTTCTTTACTTTTCAGGGTAGGCTTCAAGACTTCATTTTTGATCAAGCTTATCAGAGGGTCTCTCTCTGATGGACATTGCTTTGGATAAAACTGTCTGGTAAATTAATTGTAAAAAATTGTCCCAGGCTTGGACCAGCTTTGATTTATGCTGCTATAGGCTTAGACGAATGGCAGACATGTCACACTGAGCTCCTGTTTCTCCTTCTTTCCATCTGTATATAATAATATACATAAAATATATAATAATAATAATATAACAAAGAGTACAGATTAGATGTGCCCTTTCTGTCAAGAGTCTTGAGATTATTTTTTTATGAATTGGCACTATAAAAAAACAGCTTGATGATTGATATATGACAGAACTTTAAAATATATTTGTGGGCTTTTTATGGCCTTTATTGGAGAGACAGGACAGAGGATAGAGCTGGAAATCAAGGAGAAATAGAGAGGGGCGAAAGAGCCACTGGTAGGCTTCAAACCTGGGCTGCACGCTTGGAAGACTGTAGCCTCTGTACACTTTTTTATGTGTTTTAGTGTTAAACCTTCATCATGGTGTCAAAAAGTATTTTTGACTGAGTTTTGGGTTTTTCTGAAGGCGGCTGGACGTCGAAATCTGTCAGAGTTATGACAATAAAGGCATTTTTTTTGTGATGTCATTTCTTTTATCTACATTTTTATGGAAAAAGTTGTTTTTTTTTTACTTTCATCCTTTCATAAAACATTTATTGTCGATAGAAGTCATGAATAAGCTACCAAGGTGGATTTGTTCTTGTAAAATCTGAAACCCCCCCTACCAGTAAGAAATCAGTTCACATTATCACAACATCAGTCAGACTAAAAAAAAAATGTGGGACGCAGTGTGAATTCAGTCTGGTTATCAGCAGAGTATCTGTCTGTATCTATCAAATATTTAAGTAACAAGCAGTCCTTGAAATGAGATGTAGGCGTATTTTGTTCAATAGAAAGAAGTTCTTACAAGCTTCTCTCTTTTCATAAAACCAAAATATGCTTTAAACAAATATCTCTCACAGATCCTCCTTGTAGTATTGAAACTGTTTCATTCAACTGCATCTGTGCTTACTGCCATTTCTGACAAGATGTTTTTCTAACAAGGCATCCAAGAAGAGAGATTAATGGCTGTCTTAATTCTTTGGTACAATCACGAAAGAAAAGCAAAGATGAGTTTCTTTCTAAAGAAAAATGATTTCATCTCAGCTGTAACACAGCTTTTTTATTTTTATTTGTCTCCCCCTCTTAGCTGGACGCAGGCACAATTCTGCCTTACAACTCTGATCAAAACAAGAACAAGTGTCCAAAGCCGGCGCAGATGGTATGAGATTGTGTTCAATAGAATTACGTTTTCCAGGACTAGTTATAAAAAAAAAAAACGATAAAAGTCAAGCTCCAAACTGTGGTGAGGTATCCGCGTGGCAAAAACAAATCGATAGACAGAGCAGATGAATCCAATCCCGGCTCATCAGATGAATCCCTTGGGATAGCATAGCGCTCCCCAACACTGCCCACCAATTACTACTCAATCCCTACCAAATCCCAACACAAAGCCGCCATATCCTCAGAGCAACCGAGACGCGCACTTGGCCTGGAAAGGGGCAACACAACACAACCCAACCCTATCCATAGGTGATGGGAATATCAGACTGCAATTGCGGGATATTCCATGATATCATGTTTTGATGTCTGAGTTCGATTCAAGTGGAATGAAAAGGATACGATCTGTTTTACTTTGGAGTTGTTTGTTGTTCACCATTGATATCCAACTCCAGTGTATTTTGGCATTTCTATTGTTGAACTCCCTCAGTAAAATCCAGACAATGTTCATGAAACACACCGTGTGTTGGAACATTTGTTGATTAATAACTACATTTTGTACTCAAATTGCCAAATGTTGGTGCTTAAATGGAAAAATCCCATACGACTTTGGTAAGGCAGCAAGTGGTACATCATTCTCCAAGCTTTTGCTGGCACTCTGACCTAACATCTATATAGTCCCTTAGCCAAACTTAATGACCCTCCTCTTAATGTTCCTGGGGTTCATGCTTGAGTGATTGCCTTGCTTGAACTACTTCTCTAGTTGTGGTAAAATTGTCAAATATTAGGCAGATCAAAATATTATAGGATGTCTAGTCCTCCAGATGTTCTGCCTTTAGAGTTGGTGATGTACTGATTTCCTACCAGTCAGATTGACTACTTGTTGTTGTTTATGTTAGCAAGTTAGCTGATGTATGGCAGGATGTGGAGTTTATAACACCGGGGAGAGTTAGAGTTTAAATACTGGTGGCACCAGCTTTGGGTCGCCAGGAAAGGTGTCAGGAGGATTGGGAGTCGGAGACAATTGTCGACCAGAGAGGGTTATCTTAAAGTCATGACAGAGGGATATGCACTTGTTTATTTGCTATATGCCAATTTTGAGTGCCCATCATAAAGGAAGTTTCCAAGATTTGGTCAGCAGGACAGAGTGAAGAAAGCTTCACCTCTTCCACCTCTTATAAATGACCTTCTGATGTTAGGTGACGCAACTCATAGATAATTGGAAGCAACTTGAGCAGCTATTCCCATTGGTTGCAGTCACAAAATTGTCAAATAGGCAGTTTAAGTAAGTTTGATAGCTCAGTTTACTTATAATGACCTGTTCCATTGAAATGTTTACTGACAGCACAATAGACCAATCGGTTTGTGTTGGAGTTCCTTAAACAGTAAGCAAAGATGATGGAAAATATTTACTGACACTTAAACTGTTGCTGTATGGATGCTCACGTCTGCTAACACACAAAGACACTAATTATGACATACAATCTCATCCTTTCATCATAATAAAACGACTCCATCATGTGTACTAACAGACATCTCAGTTAATAGAGCCCGCAGTAAGAGGTAATTGTTTGAAAATAAATGGCAGCACTCACTGCAAGTGAGCATCTTTATTTTTCTTCATTCCTGAGCTAATTGCATCTCTATGAACGCAGCTGTTTGGAGTCTGAAACGTGAAGGAATGCTTGTTTTATTATGTGTCCAAGGTCATTTGTTTCAGTTCTGAGGAGGCAGTACTGCAGATATGCTGCAGATAATGAGAGTGCAGATTGCTTTAAATAACAGACAGGCTAAAGGGAGTGGGTCGCCAAGCATTTACCACTGGGGGTGTTTATCTTTCGTGTGGTTTTAAGAGACAAGTATTTCATTTTCAGTCATCATCTATTATAACCTGTCATTTTAATATTACATTTTAAATGGAAGCTAGGCATAGACTGTTTAACAGCAATTAACTTTCAAAATAATCCATCAAAGTAACATAATTACAAAATTAAAACTTGAATTAAATAGATAATGCATTTTTAAGAGAGAGAAAAACAGAAGCATTGACTGTTCAGTCACTTTTAATGTCAACACAGCATGGGCCAGATGACTGATTTGGAAGCACTGGTTAAGCACTGTGAACGCTTCGATGTGGCTTTGGCTAATTTTGTGATGAATGATTCCCCATTTTTGCATCTCACTGTACCCTTGGAAAAAAAACTGTTATCAGATATTTTGTCATATCATCCACATAGATCCTGCTCAAAAGGAACCTTGGTAATTCCATTTTTCAACCTCCTTGCTACCACTTAACCTTTCAGACACTCAGCTGTTGTGCATTTGTTTAACTGTTGGTACATCTAGCTTTAAATTAGGCTGTGCACAGTAACAAGACACGCTCAGTGAACAGCAGCTTATCAAGATGAACACTCACCACCAGTGGGAAAGATGGGTCCAGTAGAGGTTTACACGTGATAAGTTTTGAGAGCTTCAGTGGGCATTGGATGGTCCTAGGTGTAGCGGGAAGGCCTTCAAATTATGTTTCATCATATGAATGAAAAACTGTTTGCGAATGACAAAGAATATTACATTGACAATGAGTTAATGACATCAAATGATGTGTTGGATTCTAATTTCATAAGAATGTGCTTCCTCAGCATCATTGTGAATGTGCTCTCACTGCTTTTTTTACATAAATGTTGCTCAGCACAAGTTATTTGCAGGACTATCTTGCACAAATGCATTTATAGCCTTGTAAGTTGAGGAAACTTAAAGTTTACATAGCTTTCCTCTATCCATAACCCAACGGCAGGGATAGAGGAGCCTGTAGGGTTAAATGCAAAGTGTGACTGAAGCTCAGAGGAAAAGTAAATGTTAAACTATTCAGAATATGCAGGGAATTGTTCAGGAAAAAGCACACTAATATCCCACAAAATCATGTTAGCCTTTGATGCTATTTCCAGGTTTGTGGATGTTAAGATTTTGGAAATGATTCAAACTTTACAGTGACATTGGTTAATACCAATATTTCAAAGCAACTTGGAATATGCATGTTTCATTTGCTTGCTGCTATATGATAAATGAATGTAATTAAACCCTGCAGTGGCATATTAAGCAGTAAAAAAGCAGCCAGAATGCAGCGTAGACAGCCAGTGACATGGAAGCAGTCTCATAAGAGAATCAGCGAGGGAATACGTTTTAGCTGCCACGGCACTAACAGCAGCCATTATGTAGTTCTATGAGATACAGGGGCATTGATTCAAATTGTTTTGCTCAGTGCTAACAAATGGGCTGTCACACGTAATGGTGCAGAATAAAACATGGTCCCATTGACACCATACCCAGGGACATTGAGCAGACCCATGAAGTGCTCAGCTATAACAAAGGCAGAGTCCTCCATCTCACCGCACACTTCCTGCTGTGTTGTTGATATAACACCTTCTGCATTCATATGAGACATTTACCCAGATCAATTTATGCAGCAGTGCAGGTAAGAGCTTGTTTGGGACAAAGAAGTGGACATAACCTACCTGTTGGGTTATTTACCAGAAATGTAAAGTGGTCGTTATGAGCCATAATCTCGGGTTTCAACAGCCTGAAGGTTTCAACCTTCAGTGCACCTTCTGTGCACCAATCAACCATAACAGTATGACCACTTGCCTTATATCGAGATGCCCCCCCTCTTGTCACAAAACAGCCCTGATCTGACCAGACATTGGCTCCACTTGACCTCTGAAGGTGTGTTGTGTGTCTTCCCACTCCAAATACGCGGTATTAATCGGAGTCCGCTTTAAGAACACGTCAAGTTGAACAGAGCCGATGGACCCAGGCAGGAAATTAGACAAAGGAACACAGGGAGCATCCTGTTCATTTTCAAAATAAAACACAAGATTAAGAAAATGTTCAATCATGTTTGCCAACCAAATGTATCTCGACAGCTACACCTTCTACGACGTGTCATTTAAAAAAAAAAACTACCATGGCAACGTCCAAAATACCAAACTTGAGGCTTCAAAATGGTTGTCTAAATTTTAGTCTTTCAAATATTCTTCTCAAACCATGTGCGAAGCTATAGCTCTCTCTTTTTAAACCTGCATCCCATCGCACTGCTGTATTATTTAACTAACACCTTCTGCATTCATGTGACACCCTTCCTCGGATCAACTTTTGCAGCAGTGCCGGTAAGGGCTGGTTATTTCCTAAAGGACACAGTGACATTGCAAGTTGGCTGTTTCAAAATTTTTAACCTGTGACCATCTGGTTACAGGACGATCTCAGGAAACACAAGGCCAAGCCCGCCTGCTGTTAGGTAATGAGGGTGTCCACAAGGATTAGACAGACACAGCCGTGTTTATGAGCAATTCTTTCTTTTAATTTGGGCAGTGGATCTGTATCATCAACAGAAACAGCCCTTATGATCTACTGGGGCTGACCAAAGTAACAGACGGACTTAGCAATATAAGACAAAGCAATATAACATAGAGCAGACTGAAAAAAAACATCTGCTTTCCTCGCACAAAAACAACGTTATAAACTTCAGAAAAGTAGAAAATCTCTTTGGGGGATTGACTTTGTTTGCATTATGTTATAGGATATAACTGTTATTGCAGACAGGCTTTTCTTTATGGGGGAAAGAATGCAATTTTGGGAGAAGCATTTATTATTTTATTCTTCTTTCATCATAAAGAAGACGCCTCTGCTTTTATAAAGATGTTAAAAAGACCAACTGCTGCTCTCAAAAGACCACTTCAACTTAATGCTAGACAATGGCAGTAAGTAGTCTGGAATGAAGCTCTTCAATGTCTGACCAGAGAAGACGCCTACATCAAGTTTGTTAGACTTGAGTCGAGTAGTGACATAAAAGACTGTGGAAGTATTTTCACGACTCAGTCTTGTGAGATGACCAAAAAGCCCCTAGATTAGTTTCTTTTCATGCCATGCCATTCTAGCATTAGATATAAATGGAGACTATAATATTTGACAGTTACCTGAACTCCATATTTGGCAAATTTAAGACAGAAAAAACAACATTACCAGCAAGTATTTACATGCTTACATCAACGTACCATTTTTATTTTATTATTAGTTCAGATTCAGGTGTCTTTCCAATTTTTTGGGGGAAATCCTTTTATTTTTATTTGAACATATTCAGCAAATACACCCCGAAAGTCCAATAGAAATAATAATTGTATACATTATTGCTAACAATTTGTTAGGGGTCAGCTAGATAAATGGTTCCCTAAATAATAATACAAATAAAGAATCTTTGAAATTGTATATTTGACCCCTTACCGTAACAATATTGTCATGACTGGCTCAAAGGCGATCACAAAGAAAGGGAGATAAACCAAAATAATACTTCATTAAGCTGATTTATTTACAGAAACATCAATTAAGTTGCAAATCAGAATCAGAATTTTTATTGCCAGGTACATTTACACATACAAGGAATTTGTCTTGGTGTATTGGTGCAAAAACAGTTCACAAAGGAAAAGAGATGAGCTTTGGATGTCAGAAGAGTCAGTAGTGCAAGTGAGTGGGTGGGTGTATTGTGCATGTTGTTGACTGGAAAAAAGGGAACATGAAGTAACCAAACAAGGCACTTGCAGAAAGTCTCTGTGAGTAGATGAATGTGGCAGCTTTTATAGTGACTGGGAGCATCGGGCCCAGGTGATTGGACAGCCAAACCAGCCAATTATACATACCTGCAATGAAGAGAAGACCAGGTACAACCTAACAGTCCACAGGGTCGTCTAAGTTTATGCAAACAAGTTGTTCAATTTCTACAGAAACCATACCATTGGTTAAAATGAAAATCAATTTATGAAAAAATACTTAAAATGTAAGTTTGCACATGACAGCAACAATGTAAAAGTCTTCTGCTCGTTACACATATCAATGAACACACCTCTATCCATGAATGCAAGAATCTATCCATGGAAATGACTTGTATTCTGCTTGCGGCTTTTCCCATGATAAATCACTATATAAATTAAGTTCATGGTTTTTATTCTTTGGCGTTGTTCTTTTGTGTTACCAGTTTTTAGGATAGGCCTTTTCATGTGTGTGTGTGTGTGGTGGCGGCGGTTTTGAGGTGATAACAATGAGCAATGCAGTGACTGAAAATCCTCACAATGTGACTTAATGTATGGCTTTCTCACGAGGCTTTGCTTACCTGCACACATTTTTGGATAAGATCAGCACTCCTTTCTCTGCGCCGCTCCCTATAGAGCACAAGAGTGGGAGGTTATGGGGGAATCTGCTACTTCCCTTTTTTTGTCCCTCCGAGGATGGAAATTGTACTCATTGAGTGTGCAGGCACCAATTTAGAAATTGCTCGGATAGGAGATATAAAGCGCTATTATATTTTTTCCTCATGGTTTTTGCTATTCTAATTGATGGATTTAGTGCACGCGGGCCAGCTTTCAGCAGCTTTTATTGATCTTTAAAGATTCCCAGTGTGGGCTGCAGGTTGATCATTTCCTTTTAGCCAGGAAGAGGGATGACTTTTCTGTTAGATGTATGTCATGTTGATAAGAGTGTGACAGGTATGGAGAACATGAATAAACCATGAAGCAAAGATGTATATTGTGCTGCTTGAAGTTGAGACGCCATTTTTCAACTTCGGGTATTTTGTCACAGACCTGCTGAGTGTTTTTTTAAAAAAAAATTTGAAAGAAGTACACTAGACGTTGTTTAGAAATGTATCTTCTCAGAGTCATAATTCAGCGTGCATCAGACTTATCTGCATGCCGGCAGGGTAACAATAAATCATGCCGACTATTTTGTTTTTTTTTGGCAAAGTTTATTCAGATAGTAGGCTATGTTATCACATGATAAGTGAATAGAAGCTGCCTTTCCTTTGATAACATCAAAAGTCAGTCACAGAATAGTCGCCTTTCGATGTTTGTTCTAGAATTGAATATTTTTTTATATCCTTTCCTGCCATAAAAAACCCCCACATATTTATGATTACCCCTTGTTTATTTTGCTTAGTAACTCATCATTAGTGTTAGTTTTTGTTCAGTGGACTGCTCTCCTTGTTTGGCCTCTGGCGGATATAAGATAAACTGGAGATTTACGAGCAGAATTCATGCCAGTTTATCCAACCTTTTTGCCAGAGAAAAATGTGTGTCAGTCTGAAAAGCAGCGCAGCACAGGGCTGGATGAACTGGGCTACTTTAAAAGCTTCCTCTCTCTCTCTGATTTAATTGAAGCCAAGCAGATTCACTGGGGACACAAACACTGTGGTTGTTGTTGTTTTTTTTTCTTTCTGACAAAGCTTTACCCACAAATGATGACTGTACATTTGGCTCACTGCTACGATGGATAAAGTCCTCCGTCCTGCTCCACTGCTGTGGTTTAAACCATGCAAACACTAATGTGAGTGATCTTGAGTAGCATTAAGATGAGAGAGGGTGAGACTTGTATAGGCTGGATAAAGAACTTGCAGAACAGCAGCTGAAAGAGACGCTTTAGACTATGCAATAACACTGGATCACAATGATGAGATGCACTTTTTCTTCCTCTTTTAGTCCTCAGGCTTCAGGCTGGACATCTCTCATGGCAGCATTTAACTGAAAATGTGTTGGACAAAGAGAGTATGCATATTTTAAAACGGTGATGTTATCATGTGAGTTTCACAACAAGAACTTTTTATTCACATATATACAACCCTCCTAATCAAATAATGTTATTTATTGGTATTAAACATGACTATGGGGCATTTACAGTTTAGTGTATTTCACTGTCTTCCCTTGACGCTCTGCCTGCATTAAATATTGTATTTTGGGCATTTTCACGCCTGTGTTGAAAGATAGGAAAGGAGATAGAATGAGAAAAAGTTGAAAGAGATCGGGGAATGACATGACTCAAAGGGCCCAGAGTCCTTTTTCAAACCCCCCGGCCGACACATTGAAAACTGTAACCTCAGCACACGGGGCGAGGGATTTTCACCGCTGCGCTAAACTAGCAGCCCACTCTGACTGCTGAAGCTTTTCCTTTTACTTCCTCCTTCTTGAGGTTGATAAGTGCCCTGTATACATATGATTGTCACTTACAGAAATCTATCTTCAAGATGAATGATTGTGATGTTACATATGCGTCTCACCCGGAAAATGGTTAGCCCGACTGTAATCACTAAGATTCACTACTCGTTCTTTTTTTGTGTTTTTTTTATTGGTCTTGGCTCACGTGCAGACATACTCATACACATACCACAAAAGACATATAATAACACAATTAAACCAAAAACCATGTGGCAACCCTCCTCATAGGTCTCCATATGTAGTAAAATGATTATGTACAGGATAATGTATCCACATTTCAACAAAATTATGTCATCACTTGCCATGCTTAAATGGTCCCAGCTCCATGCATACTTGCGACTGATAGTTCTATATTAATGATACCAACACGTGTTTAACCTTTGACTTTTCATGACTGTGTGAAGTCTTCCTCTGTAAAGCTAGAATCTATTTGGCAGCAGTGATGCCCATTAGTAGAAATTGTGTATTAATACAAGTTGGTTAGCAGCTTTGGCTCACTTGGAAGCCACATGTCAAATGTGTCCTTGGGCAAGACACTTAACCCTAAGTTGCTCCCGCTGCTTCATTGGCGGCGTATGGATGTGTATGAATGGAATAGTTACTTCTGATGGACACTTTACATAGAAACCTCTGGCATCAGTGTGTGAATGTGTAGCTGTGGAGTAAAAGTGATTTGACTAGTCAGAAGAAAAGAAAAGCTCAAGTCCATTGGTTGTTGATGCAGAGTTGGAAAGCATAGAACTGTTAAACCGAGCACATCAGACAGAGTAGTACAAACCTCACCCCCAAAGAACGTTCACAACCCTACATTCCCCAAACATAGGCATGTAGGAACCCAAGAGTCCATATGTCCACAAAGTGCAGTTTGGAGATGATTAATGTTCCATGACATAAGCCTTCCTTGCAGTGAGGTAAGTCCCACAAGTGTAATTGAAATAATCTCTTGGTGATCTGGCACAGTCACAATCCAAGACCAAATTCTCTCCCAGGCAAGTGAAGTTTTCTCTATCAAAGTGCTTCAAGTCCTCATGGAAAGGGCTTCATAAGGAGTTCACACACAAGAGTGTATAGTTGAGAATCCACACAGATCTTTCGTCCTCTGCTGTAAAAAATAGAATTCAAAGGAGTGTTACTCCTTTAAATTATCCATATACCTGCAACTGTAGTTGAAGATAAAGAATAATAGATGAGCTTGGTGAATCGTAAGACAGCCTGAAATCATTAAAATCATTCTCAATATGACTGTCAGCAAATATACAACACTCACAACTCCTTCCCACTACATGTCATTCTTCTTTCTACAGGTTTATTTTAACCCCTGCTCAGTCATTGGAAGCTCTCACACTTATAGCTGCGCACCTTTAAATAAACCAAAAAGGTAAGCAAGCTTTACCTGCATCATTTTTCAAATCGTATTAGTCTGAACCCCTGCAAAACGCCAGCTGGTTCAAAACAAACAGGAGGATCTGCATAACCCCTCACCGTGTGGCTAATTTTATCACTCCTGGGCCTCCAGTTGGGATTTCCCTTCATAATGTCAAGATGCATTGAAAACTTAATTATTCACGACCGTGTCCTCAAATGAACCTTGACTTAAACATTTAATGTCTCCAGTTTTGACTTTTACAAACACTCCTCAAAGTCTTCATATTTTAGACTCCATTTTCTCCTCATTTATTTCAGTCTGGAGTCAAGACTTCTGACAGTGTGTCCCATTTACTCCTCCAAGAGTGTTTCAATGAAGGGATTTTTGAAAAAGAAATCCATGTATCCATCTGCAGAGGAAAAAACAATAATTTAACTGTAATTTCCATGCAGGAAGCCTGGAGAAAGAATGATGTAGTGTGCCTTGTGCTCTAGCTGTCAGAAGTATCCGTCACTGGCAAGACTATTTAAGGAAGAATATCTATCAAAGGCACCGTGGAACTGGGGTTGTGAATACTGATAGCACTGTTTCAGGCGGTGACGTTTTAGGGTCAGTGATACAGGAATTTGATGGTTAATAAACTGTAAAATTGGACCATATCAACACTTTTGCCTTCATGCCGTTGTGCAATATGTCAGTCAGATTTTTTTTTTTTTACAGATTTTCTGTTTGCTGCAACATACATATTCATCAAACTGTTTTGAAGGAGTGAAAGAAAAGCCTGCTGTGGTGGTTTTATTCAACCATTCCTTTCTCCATGTGGGACATAGGCATCACATTATGCAAATGAAAACCACAGAGAAACAAATTGTTATATTTTGAGTAGATTTTGAAGATTAAAAACTTCTTTTATGATCCTTTCTGTCATTCCCGTTAGCCGTTTCTTCTATGTTTTATATCTGGAATGCTGTAAAACAAATCTGTGATGGTACAAGCAATGTGAGATGTTCTCGATGGCTGGGTGTTCACATTTTGAGCTCCGATACAGCTGTATGCTATGGTGCACATGCTCCACGGTAGAACAGGCACACCTGTCACATGCAGCACAGAGGCAAACGTACAGCACATATACCTGCTGCTCCCGGGGAGGTGAGGAACTCGGTGCACAAATCCCTCTTGAGGAAGAAATGTGTTTGATCTCTGATATCATGAATGGAGCTCTCCAGTCCTTTATTGGTTTTTCTCTGATGAGTGTTTGTTGTAAAAATGGTACACTTGAGGAAAGAAAAAAGCGAGCCATACCATCTCACAAGTGGAAATACATCATTTAAAAAGACTGTGGGGAGGAACGTGTCTGATAAAAAAAAAAGAAAGAAATGAATAAAATAGAAAGAGGGACTAAGTGCAATCTCAGCTGTGAACGCCCTCGAAACAGAAAAGTGGTGTTTTTCTGGGTATACGTTGGCAGGTAATTAATCACGACTGTCTTACAGTAAACACATTCAACAAAATAACACCGGAAAGCTACATTATCCACACATTACTTTGGTGTTTGTACTAGAGAATAAGCATAAATCAGATTATTGACTTTCTTCATTGAAGTGAAACTGCAACACAAAAAGTAGATGAATTAGATTGTTATGATAATTTGGGGAAAAATTATAATGACTAAAATCATTTAGTTGATTAAATTCAGGTTTTGTTACTTTCAACACTACTGCTGCATAACACAGTTTGTATATCGTCATTGGATGAAGTCTCAGTGATGCACCCATTGGTTTCTGAAGGGCTGTTTTGTAAGGACATCCATATGCCTTATTGGAAATGCTGACTATAAGAAGTTTTTTGGTCAACCCAACGACAGGAAATGAACTGGAGCTTAGGCCAGCCTTTAGCGTTTTGACAAACCACTAAAGTGTGCCCACAGATAAGTGTCAGATAAGCCATGCCCATTATTATGGATATCTCATTACCTTCCTAAGATCAAAAGAACAAAATATTTTTTTGTCCCAGGAAGTAAACATGTTAATTTTGGCTGGGAACAATTTGGGGTTTAGTGTCTTGCCAAATGACAAATCGGACGCTCAAATCGAATGTGGCTGGGGATTGAACCCTCAACCTTCTGGTTGAGAGACAACCAACTCTACCACTGAGTCACTTGCAGTATTCTTTGCATTTTTCAACACCAGAGGTTGACGCTTGGTGCATAGCAACCAAACTGGAGAACAGATTGTATTAAGTGTGCTTTCCAGAGACATATGCTGTACATGTGTTTTCCACTAGACACCAATACCAAAACAGAAAAAAAAAAACTGTATAAGAGGGCTTGCTTACATAGAAAATGGTCCAGCATCGCCATGGTCTTGGAAATCACTTCTTAAGGAAACTCAAAGCCTTGGTAAACTTTCAGCAACGATTGTGGTTCAGGTAAATGGGAGGGCAAACATTAATTGGAGGCTTTTGTTGGCGTCTAATCTATGTTCCCTACACTTTGCACACATAGCACATCCAATCTCCTGTTTTTCCCAATATATTGACCCTCGGTATAAGACATAAATTGTGGTGCAGAAGCATCGAATAGGAGTATTGCCCAGAGGGATACTCCAATCCAGTGCAATATCTTTTACAATTACCCATGTTCTTGTGACTTGAACACATGTGATTACTATAACCTTTATGATATAGCTTTTATATTGAAACATGTGAAAGCAACATTCTATTATTCAGCTGTTATGTCTTACTGCACACGTGCTGTGAAAGAAAGTTGAATGTCCTTTTTTGTCACTAGTGTTATAGTTATTAAAATGCATTTTTGCAGTTGATGCAAATGTCTGTTGATATATACTTCTATTGGAAAAAAAATGTTTAGTCATAAAAAGATGAAATAAGTTTAGGATATTGTGATTTAAATGTTAATTTTGATTTAATTTCAAGGTTAGTTTTTGCAAAATGTCATATTATGTGATGAACAATGCCAAAAAATATAAGTAAAAGTTGACTTTTTATGCAATTATCTGCATATGAATTCATCCCATTTCCTCTAAGATCCAACATACTAACACTTCTTTACTAACACTTCATGGTGTGCATGCTGTGTGTAGCACGTGGGCTAATTGTGCAGTAAAGTCAAATTTAAATTTGGAAGAAATAAGGTCGGTCTCTCGGAGCTCAAATGTGAATACCAACAAAAATCCAAACACAGGTAAATTTAAATAATAATTATTGTATTTCACATGAAAAAAAAAAAATACTTCCAATATAACAAAACAATAAGTTCAACAACCAACATAAATATCCTCTTAATCAAAAACGCGGTTTGAGTCCATCAAAAACCAAAAAAAAAACCTTGTTCGAATGTCTTTATAGATCCTACCACTTTGTAGGCAGGGTGGATCTCGTAGGTGTTAGATCCTACCACTTTGTAGGCAGGGTAGATCTCGTAGGTGTTAGATCCTACCACTTTGTAGGCAGGGTAGATCTCGTAGGTGTTAGATCCTACCACTTTGTAGGCAGGGTAGATCTCGTAGGTGTTAGATCCTACCACTTTGTAGGCAGGGTAGATCTCGTAGGTGTTAGATCCTACCACTTTGTAGGCAGGGTAGATCTCGTAGGTGTTAGATCCTACCACTTTGTAGGCAGGGTAGATCTCGTAGGTGTTAGATCCTACCACTTTGTAGGCAGGGTAGATCTCGTAAGGTGTTAGCTCGCCACGCTGTAAGGTGCATACACAAAAACCTGACCGCTGTGTAAATCATAAACTCGTCCCGTCTTGGGCAAACTGAACAATTCTGCTTCTGCAGCATGCGATGAGGTGAGGGGAAGTGACCTCGTGAACCGGATATTTATGATAGGTGGGAGGAGTTCTGATAGGTTGAGGATTTTACCGGAGTTCAAGTGAGATTATGGAATGTTTTAGAAAAATAAAATAGGGAAATAAATCAAATAAAAATACCAAATATTCATAAGTTATGGAGGTTCACTGAGGTCACTCCCCTCTCAAAAGAAAAAAAAATAGAGGGCTAATATTTAAGTAACCTGATGCAGTCACACTGGCCACAATGACATATTGTTTTAATACAGAACAATTTTTACATTTTCATGGATGAAAGTGCTACTAAATGTATACCTGTTTTAAGTAAAAGAATCATTGTGCTTTAAAAAAAAGAAAAAAAAACTAGAGGGCTAATATTTAAGTAACCTGTTTAATTAACCTGGGTTACATGTGCATAGAAACTGATATTTGATTCTATCAGATAAACAACAAATCGTTGGATGCTGCCATTTTGGAAAATGCCTTATTATTTGAAGAGTTGATAGAGTATCACAAAAAAGAAAATATTGCGATACCTTAAATGTATATATGTTTACTCTTATCCTGTTTACTATGATGCTGCTCCTCCTCCTCCTCTCTGGAATGTGACCATGATTCAACATTGTAATGCACAGCTCTACAACAGGCCGCCTCCCTTGTGACCTTCAGCTTTGGAGTCCAGCGCATCTCATTCCCTTTGACACTGTTTGCCATTCAGGCTGTAATTGTCACTTGCTCAAGGCTTTTAAAACCATCAAAAGCTTCTCAGCGCTGGGTGCATGACAGTGTATCTCGGCTCTCATCAGAACATTGGGCTGCCAGAGAAACTGCCCTCCAAGAGCTAATCCAGCCCCCCGAGGTGCTGTTCCAACCAAACTAATTATTCTGTGTAACCACACCAGCTGGAATACAGCCACTGCAGCTGGAAAACACCGGTTCGGAGGGAAACATTACAACGTGATCCCTATCTCTGAACTTTTTTGCTCCTATTACTGCAGATGTATATCATTTTATTTTCCTCCTTTTGTCATTATAACCTTACTCTGGAGCACCAGACACATTATTTTTTTTAAAATCTGATTGAGCGTCTCTGTTTGTGAACTTGGCTGTTATATTGGAAATATAAACCGACCAACAGCAAGGTGATGTCATAGAGCATCTTTCAGCCCTGAAGTCTTGACCATCCCTGGGCCAGCAAATATATCAAGGAGCTTTCCAGTTTGTGTTCTGCTCTCTGAGGAAATAGGCTCCCTGGGGCTTTGAGGCCTTCTCTTGATCCTGTGGTGATACCAAGGATTTACGGGGACTCTAGTGATTAGCTAGAGGGGAAATGGGAAAACAGGCCAATCGCTGCCAGCAGTCCCACATCAGAAGAATATGGGCAAACACACACAAACTCGTATGTCTGTGTGTGTGTTCATGCACAAACACCCCCGAAGCTGCTCGCTTGCAAACACAAATGCAAAAAAAACCCACATTGGTATTGTAATGCAAAACGTGTTATCACCACCAGTGATGAGGAATTGTAAAGGTTACATAAACTGCTGTTTTGCCACTTATGTGTAAACTCAGCAAATTAATATGCATCCTTTTTCTAACCTTGGACATCAGCATATCTCCTCAAATCATGTCTCATTGACATTGAAAATGAATGTAGGACTCCCACTCGTCTTTTCTAGCCTTGAAGATGAAACACTTGAGATACACAAGTCCAAAACATAACCAACCTAACTGTAGTAGTGTTGAGGGCTGGCTTTTACATGATCTTATCCACTTAGTGTATGAGACTATGAGACAGGGTTAGGCCTGGAACAGGGTGCTGTCTGGGGCCTCTCTTTATGCAACAAAGCAGAAACACAAAGACTGAAAAGGGACAAGGGGGGCGTTGCATCATTTTCTAAAACAATGTTTGAAATCAACTTGCAAGCAATTGCGTTTATGCAGCAAACTGACGGCCCTGATAGATGCATCAAAGGGGATTAGACTGATTGGAACCAAACACCCATCTTTTAGAACCAAATAAAGTTGGACATTGCCGTGCTGAAATCACCCGTGAACCTCCCTTTTGAAGCCTGGAGTTCTACATTTTGTCAGTCATCGTTTTCTGGAACAAGAAGTGACGTTGGGCAGCAGGGTTGATTCTGACTGATGTTTCCTGGTCGATACAGTAGCTTGTTGTGGTAGCAACTTGTAAATGACAGGCAATCACGTCCTAAGGCAGATCCTTTTTATCATCAATTTTTACTTTAAGACATTCTTTTTTAAGACATATTTTATTCATCCCTGGGTGGAAATTCCATTTTTACACATTGAACATGCTACACACACACACACACACACACACACACACACACACACACACACGGGCCAGGATTACAGGGGCTGCACACCAAAGAGTCCCCAAGCAGTTAGGGGTTTCGGTGCCTTGTTAAATGTGCTTCTGCAGTCCTTGGGAAAATGAGCTGTCACCTCTTCAGCAATCAGACACAATTTCATAATTTGGTAACTACTGGAACCAGCGACCCTTTTTTTTCCCAACCCAAGTCCCTATGGACTGAGCTACTACTGCACCAAGCAACCATAACCTGCCATAGAAAATCATGGAGTATTAAATGTAACACCATTGACACCATAAACTTGTTGGGAAAAAAGGAGTTCTCCTTTGGCTTTATAATCTGTTTCGATACAATCAGTCTTATATTGGAATCACGTATTGCTAGCCTTGGCCTACTGGCCTTTTGATTGGTTTCACTTCCTATGTCCATTTCTCATGTACATCCTATGATGGAGAAATAAATATTTAACGCCAGCTTGTTCCCCATTGTTTTGAGTTTGGATACTTCCAATGTCTTGTCCATGAGGCAAAGGGAAACCATTTTAGCTGTGATCCAGTGATGGCATTATGTGGCTAACATGATTTGTCAGTGGAGCTCTGGGAGACCTGTTTTATTTGAAATTAAATAACTTCTGCAGAAATGGAAGCATAAAAAAATATCAGCTTACACATGATAGTAGGTCTAACATGTATAGAAGCAATCACTAAACAATGAATGGATGAGAACAGTATTTGTTGCTTTGATCTTGATTACGTTGATTGGCCCTGATCCAATACTCCAATGTCAGACCGGGGTATTACTAAACTAACAAACTGTTCAAACTCTGACCTTTACTTTTTTATATTTTTTAAGAAAGTACCATATATAATCTATTTTGCTCATTCCCTGCTGCAGAATTATATTTCACTAAAACCAATTACAAAGACATTGGCGAATGTCTCGTCTCCCAGAGGACCTCCCACAGCTCTGCTCCCTCTCACACTCGGCTTCTGGGGTTGCAAAAAGCAATTAAAGGCGCCACCTGTTTCTGCATTCCTTCTGCCTCCACTGTTGGGTAATTGGAAACCTCTGTCTATTGGTGCTGGTGTTCGACCTCATCTGGAGCTGATATCTCACACAGCTGCCCCCCTTTAAAGCTCTGAAATAAGAGAAAATACTGAACAGTAAGAAATACATTTCTTAAAAGCTATATGCATCATTTGTGGGACTGTGTGGAGTTATTCCTCTGCAACAAGTCTTTACAGATATTCTAATATTTGTTGATGTAAAAGCACACATTTCAGTCGGACTGCAGTTAAATCATAGTTTTATCGCTTGTAAAAGCTTCATGAGTTCTTTCATACTTCATTTCCATCCCCTCACGCTCATATTTCACAAGTACTTTATCTCACCAATAGGAGTCCTCCAAAATGTCACTGAAGGCAAGAGGTTACCTTTAAAGGACTATCCACAAAGCTGTTAAGTGGAACATTTACCAAGGAATGGAAGGTGTTCAAAAGTAAAGAGAAAGTAGTGGGCTAACCTTGTTGCCGATAAGGTTTTTCTTCTACTCAATGAGCTTATTGTACCTACACTTGAATCCTGACAGGGTGAAACTCTATGTTTGTGAATGAAATATTTAATTTATTAAGCATATCTATGGAAAAGGAGTCATTTGAGCCAATGTATTGGGTAACCACCATTTGGGATGGGATACAATGGTTCTCCAATGAGTCTCAGATTCTGGAGTATTAGAGGAATCAGTAAAAACAAGTCCAATAAAAACAAGATGTATAGGTGAGGATACAGTGTAACTGATTTTTAAAGCCTTTTAATCACTATTTATTCTCTCTTCAAATCTTCCAATTTAAATCTGCTTTTAATACGTTTTACACAGAATCAAAAAAAAGTGTATGGTTAAGTTAAGGAAACACATCATGGTAGGTTTTCTTTTAACAATAACAATGTTGACTCTTTCTCAAAGGCCACGAGTCCTGAAGGTAAGAGTCCTGTGCTGTTTAACCCATCTGTCAAAACCAGCCACCACCCTAAGCCTGAATACATCAGACTGTCTACTTACTTCCAACATGAATATTCAAATTACATTGCTTTACTTACAGAATGGATCTGCAACATCTGGCAAAAGAATCAACGATTAACTACTGACGTGTGAATAATAAGCTTTTTCCATGGAAAGATAAATAATTGATGGATCTAATATTCTAAAGAATTATGCCAATGAAGGTGACTTATAACAGAATTTTCTGAAAATATGATGTTTTCACTTTTTATTGTTAATTTCTGTATATAGTCTCTTCAATAGTCCTCACATATCAAATGTTTAGGACTTAGCAGTTGCTTTCTTTACAGCAGAGCAGATATTTAAAAGGCCGTTTAAGTTATATTCTTCGCTAATGCAAAATCAGTCATTGTTTTTGTACTTAGATTTCAACTCAGGTTTTTGGGGGGACAAATTGAAAAATGTATTTTCTCTCCTAACAAGCCAATAAGAAATCGAGTCAGCCTGTCTCCATGGAGATTGATCCACATCCTAGATAACATCCGGAAAATCATATTAAGCAGTGACACCTGGAAAACTTGCCTGAACACCAAGAAAGTATCTACAGTATCTGCAGTACTTTACGTGCAACACACAAACCAAGAGGCAGGCTTTATCTTTGTTTTTTGCACCCTTAATTTAACAACACCCATCATGGTTTTTCGATGAGGTTTATCTGCCTGTGCTTAATTAAAAAGTTAGTAAAAGTATTGCTTCATTAGGAGTTGCTTTAATTGGTTAACATTTTCGTATTTTTTGTGTCTGATTATTTCAGAACTCTCCTGCTACAGTAGATGTGACGTGTATGCCTTTGGGTTCAAATCTAACACACACAAACAAATCAGTAAATAAAACACATTTCGTACAAGAAATTGACATTTGAAGCTATTTGATTCTTCAAATCTCTGTTTAAAACAGGCGTACGTTTCAGCTCAAACCTATGGATATGTTCTTGTTAAGTGTTAAGTAGAAATCCTGAAAAGTGAACCACCTCATCTGCTGATGTTGTTAATGATGTACAGGTCAGCAAATCCTTTTATAGTGATTCAGAAACCCATATTACCAAAATGTCACCCCTGAAGAGAGCACAGTGCCATTAACCTTTTCAATGGACACACTTTAGGCCTCATTAACATTTCCAGCCTCCACAAAGAAGACCAATTTCTATGCTTTTGCATTACCAACATTGGCTTCAAACAAGTGCAATACCCGATCAGCCATGAAATTGAGCACTTACTATATCCCAGTGTTGACAGAGTAAAAATCAAGGTAGAATGCATCTGGCTGTTAGTGCATTTGGAGAATCTTATTGTCTGAGCTTTGGATTGGAATGAAATATTTATTGCCCAAACATATTGGTTTTCTGCATGGAGAGACATTGTTGGAGTAGGGCATTTGCTAGCATTGCTGTTATGTATTAAGTAAAACACAAGTGGTTGTGTTTAATTAGCAAATTACTCTTTTATACATTTGCTCCCTAATAAGAGGTTAAATAATTGCTCCATTTGCAGGAAAAAAGGAGGAATCAATGAATCAATCTTGAAACATGCTCTTTCATAAATACGTGATATTGTTATACACTGCAACAAGTAAAATGGTCTTTTACAGGGTAATTATTAGCTCCAACATGTCTGCAATTCATGCTTCCTATTCCAATCAATTTTAAACCCATCTAAAATTGACCCTTTTCTTGCACTTTCAACTGAAAATTACTGTCTCAATGGGGAGCTAACTCAGGCTTTGGCACCACTTCATTTCGCTCTCAACGATTCTCAGCAGGCTTCCAATATAAATCTAATAAAGAGCTGGAAATGTTGTCTCCTCAGAATATGTCAGCTCTGTGATTCTCGAATCGTAATATGCATTACTGCTTGTGTCCCGGTGGCTCGCTGCTAAACTGTTACCTCTCCAGGTTCATGAAATCCCCTCAGTTTGGCAAACCACACAGAAAATCGCACTAAACTACCAGGTCCCTTGGCATCCACCTCAGTTATGCTAACACCATCCCTGGACAGGATAGTATGAAGAGAGGAGCAGCCAGAGGGATGAGAGGAAACAGGTGTAATCATGGAAGCTGTCACTTTCTAATACTATTATTGGCACATATTCTACCCCAATGAGAATAAATCTGTTACATCTTTGCACAATGTATTTCATTTGACCGTATCTACCTTTCGACACTTCCGATGCAGAACAAGCATCAGCACAGCATATTGGGTTGTAAGCACTGGCTTACAACCAGTCCCCCAACACCGAACTACTTTTTTTCCCCCCAACACATTAGTCTGCATATTTAAAGAGACTGTCTGGGCCGCCCTCTTGCCATGTCCTCTGTGGCTCCAAGAGAGTTTGGTGAAAGCTTTCACTCTACTTTACTGTCTCTTAGTAGTGCATGCTCCACCGGTGACTGAAACTGTGGTAATGCAACCTCAAAGTGTTCATGTCCAAAATGTTCTGGGATGGATGGAGAAATATCTGCTTGCTCTGATGATAATGTTCCAAACATGCTTGCTCTGATGATAATGTTCCAAACATCGGAGATTAAAATGTGACCACAGAGGAAGCTAAGAGTAAAGTGCAAGCCATATCTGAAGTGAAACTACCAATAAAATGCAATCTGATCACCATGCTTGCAATCGTAGATATTGATGGCTGAACATAACATACTAATATGTTCTTCTGAGGCATTCAATTAATTCTTTGTTCGGCCCGGCTTTGAATTATTTTAAACCAAATAAAAGACTCATTGAATTGTACTCTTGCAATGAAGGTCATGCCTGTTCTCTTGATTATTACCTGGAAGATTTGTTCCGAACACCCTCACCTGTGGCTTATATATATTTGAGTTAGGCTAAATTCCACCTCACAATGCGCCAGATTGACCTTCAACTCATATTTACTCGTAAAATCCCAGCACATCATGGAGCATCTGAACTGCCAGGGACCTCGAGGCACTATCAATCAAAGAGTCAACCTTTGTGGACGGAAGTAGAAAAAAAGCTTTTGACTTCATCCACTTCAAAACTGGGTAAGCTGACTAGTTCCCATCATCGTCCCAGCAGAGGTAGTCAGAGTAGCCAGTGTGTGATAGAGCTGGTTTTGTGGCATTTTCTGCAATTTTTCATACTGGTTTTGCAAAGTTTGCATTTTCCATTCTCCTGCCATGAGTACAATAACACACACAAGGTTTGAGATTAGACTAAAGAGCAAGTCTACTCGAGGGCTTCCTTAGAGGATGACTGAATCGTCGCCACACAAGAGACAGCTGTAATGGGAAACCCAAAGAGAGTAAAATGTTCAACGTCTTTTACAGAGTTCACAAATAGTATATGGAGACTAACCGGGCGTTCATCTTTTTGTCATTATGGCACAGGAGCTGAGTGGCAATAGGGCGTCTCATGTGACTAAGGCCTTTACAGACATGGTCTAACAGGCTAGATTCATCTTTCATTTGCCCTGATTTTAGTAAAAAAAAGAAATAAGTATAGTTGAAATGATTCTAGAGTTTCTCACTCGTTTTGACATCCTAGAGCAGGAAAGAAGCTCATAATTTTTCTGCCAACTGCCTCACTTTTTTTGATGTTATCAATGACAATAGGTGGAGGTAGACAGGAGTGAGAGGTTACAGGTGAAAAGTGGGCTGCAAACCCCAACACTTTATGATAGGAATCGCCATTTGAAAAGTGACCAATTTCATTCAAACACTGAGGGCAGCTGACAAGCTACAATTCATCGCCAGATTGAACCTTCAAATAACATCCTTGCAACACCTGAAAGGTTACTTACGGCCATTGCATTGAAGAAGTTGAGAAAGCTTCAACTCGATGCAGGACCTCTCTGATGTGAAGGACTTGTTTTGAACCCTCCGAGGAATGGAAGCACTGCTGCCGGGCTTTGCCTTGGGGGGTGTGATATCAGTTCCATGACTAAGGATGGAGACATCAGGCTACTTTCCCCAAGCCCGTGAGGCTTTCTCTAGAGGTGACGCTTGTGTCAGTGTACTATAATTTTGCATCCTAAAGTCAACTTTTAAGAAATTCCGTTGATCCATCAACTCCTATTCTATGGGGGGGGGGGGGGGGGGGGGGTAACCAAAGTTGCACAGTTGATGTATTTAGAAGCCCTTTTTTTGTGATTTTCTAGTTATAAGCATAATTCAAATGTTGATGTTCAGATCAGCAAGGATGAAAAGTTAAACCAGCTGAATCCTGGTCAAAGGGTTCCAACTGTGTTCATAAGCCAGAATCGTAACTCGTCATCATCGCTGTGCTGACTCTACATTTTCACTACCAAACTGTTGGCACTGCCATTATTGCGTCAGAGTTTCTATACATAGACTCCCTGCTGCCGTGAGTGCTGTGATGCAGATAATGAAGGAGGAGGGGTCGTACTCTCTAGACTGTAAAATGTAACGCACATGCTGGACTTTGGTCCGGTCGTGACACACCGCGGAGCATGCCGAGATGTGGGGTTTAGATTCAGGCTTGTGTGGTCATGACTCTAACACTGCACCACCATCACTATGGCAACCCTTTGAAAGTCTGCCAGCATCACTTCTACTCATTAGCACGTTGTAAAGGTGGTATGTTGTTTCCCAGCCACAGCTGTTTTGACTAGCTTTCATTGTGCATCGCCTATATGAATTAGAATTGTGTAAAGTGCATTTGAGCTGTGTGTGCGTGTGTGTGTGTGTGTGTGTGTGTGTTTATCTGACAGTTGTGTGCTGTTGACAGAAATGGGCATTAGTCAGTGTGAACTGGAGGCTGCTCTTTCATCCACACTGGAGCCGGTGCTGCAGAGCTTTCATTATAAATATCAGAAGAGTGTAAAACATATTGTTGGCTTAAACAAAAGGTCAGACAGTGCAGTGCCATGCCATTATTTCATCACTGTCTGGATTCAATCTGGATGTGAGCCTGTGAAGGTCTCCCAAAACTGTCGCAACGTCGCGTTATATAGATGCATACAAAAGTATTTCAAACGTTGTGCCCTGTGGTGTTTGGGAGGAAAAAACGCAAACATTTTTGATATTCTTTTTGTAGAGCTGGAGATTTGTTGAGGAGGCACAGCATATTTTCACATGCCCAGCATTTTATTTTTAAAGCTGTTATACAATCTTAGAGAAATACAACAGAAACTGATCTGACTTTGTGAGCAAAACTCTTGTGAGATGTATCTATATATCTATGTATATCTGGCTGTAAATCAAATTGCCCCTCTGGGATAATAAAGTTAACCTTGACCTTGACCTATGTTTATACTTTTGCAGCACATTTTTATGTCTTAAGCACATAAAAATAATGTTGATTTGTTATCAACCTATCGTCAAAGCTGAAATCATATGAGGGCATATTGAAAGAATCATCTTCTCATTCGACCATTGGGATTTTTTCTTTCTGAATTTGCAGGTCTTGCTCTTATTTATCAGTGAATTCTATCTTTGCATCCCTGTAAAAATACAGGAACGTGTATGTGCTTCCATCTTGCAAGTCTCCCATCTCTGCGTGTGCAAGGCGTGTGTGTGTGTGTGTGTGTGTCTGTACTGCTCCCTGTTCCCCCCTCACTGCATCTATCTTATTATGCACGGAGCAAAGAGACTATGATACAATTCAATCTTTTGTAGTAATTGATCCTTCCACCTGAGGGCAGTACTTTCTAATCTAATATCAGATAAATCTGTTTCACATCTTCAATTAAACTACAATATTGAATTGGCTTTCAGGTTGAACTCGCTTGTTTTTAGTTAGTTCACCTCCTACTGTTTGGGGGGGAAAAAGAAAAAGAAATCCAATACATAATGGCTTGTAGTTCCTTCTTTCCCCTGCAGGATGAAACTATCTCTACCCTGGAATGGATTTCTTGAAATAGAATTTGTAGATCTCTGAACAGAGCAGTAAGCATTAAAATCATACTCGGTGGGATTAGGGTGAAGTTTTAGTGGATAAAGAGCTCTTAAGGACTGTTGAAACATTGACCCTGTGAACTTTGGAAGGTTTTACTTCAGTAATTCCTCTTCATTTTGTGATGTGCCGCATGGTGAAGTTGGACTCTGTTTTAGTCTTTTATACAGCTGACCCTTGAGCACAGTAGATGTTTACAACTCTGGCAGCATTTATAAATTCTGTATTTTCATTTAAATTCACTGAGGTCGGCTCACTTCAACTATTCATTTTCTAAAGACAGGCAGTGCGCTTCTTTTTTTATATTTCGGTTCTTTTTTTAATTCTCTCCAGGAACATTTACGTTCATCTTTGCACAATGCAATCATTTTTCCGCTGTTCAGAAACACGTGCCCGAGGCCTCGCTTGTCTCCTCATCTTCACCCGGAGACAATCTTTGAGCTGCCGACATACATGACCACCTATCACCACTGAGGATAAGGAAACAGTTTGTTAATGCATGAAAAACAACTATTTTAAATGGCTTATGTTGGAGTGACAGTTTAATTTAGTTTGTGATGTTGAGTTTAGACCCAACAGTGACATTTACTGTACAGCCGAGCTAAATCGTTTCTTTTTCTGTCTTATGAGGGAAAGATACTAATTGATACAATTCTTAAAATCAAGCTGGGGCTTTCAGTCTCTGGGAATGGATACAAAACATCTCCAAGAAACAGAAACATGTAAAGTCAAGCAGTATTAAACCTCCCAATGAAATACAAATAAGCCTAAATGCAATGTCTCAAACTTGCATCTTTTTTCTCTACAAACTTTCAGACAACAAGATCGACTGACCAAATGAGGCCTCCCAAAAGTGCTTGGACGTGTTAAATAAAGCATAAATATGAGCACTGGAATCCCAAACAGTCATCATGTCACAGTACTACCATGGAAGATGTTTTAGAATTGTCCAATAAGAAATAATGAGTGCTCAACTTGCCTTTACCTAAAGTTACTACAACGTTTTGTGTACTTAGTTTCTTCTCCAAAAGTCCCATTTCCATATGTGAAGTGTGAATAGTAACAATGGCACCCGCCATCGATAAAACTTAAGTGCTGTATTGATGAAAGGGTAGCTTAGGTAGCATTTCGACTTGATTAGGTTAGAAACTGTGTCTAAATTAAAGCAAGAATAATTGGTCAATTGATCGAATAATCAATGGTAGTGATGGGTTAAGTGGCTCTCTTAATGGAGCTGTTTGTAAGACTGCATCCTTTTGAAAAATCACTGTAAAAGTTCTCAAGCTGTGGATAGTGGAAGGGAGTTTAAGGCAGGCTGTGTCATTTTGGTGAAATAAATTGGTGGAATTAATGATTCAAAGGGCGTTTTATGAGAATTTTCTTTCAGAGGAGCTTTTCAAAAGAATCCAAACATTGGTGAACACGAGATCATGGGTGAATGGACAGAAGAAGAGCTGACCACGATTGGAGTAAAGATCGTCTCTCAAACATGCGACTTTTCTTCGTCTCTTTGTTTAATGTGGCAGCTGAGTGAGTTTGTCTTACTAAGACTGTCAGGCTAAGACGCAGTCTGTCTTTTTGAGTTTTTTCAGAGACGAAAAAAAAAAGACTGTCTTAAACTGTTTAAACTGTCTTCCTGCATGAAGGATTCGATTGCATTCAGCTAAGTCAACAACGTGCAGTTTCTGTGCAGCTTTGTATTTTGTTTTTAGTACCATCTGTTTTCACCGAGTGGTGTTTGCACTCCTGCAGGCTCCTGATACATTAGCATAGCGCTCAGCCTGCGATAACGGCGATAGTTGTGAAGAATTGACCCACAACCCGCGACGAGTGGCACTGCTCACCTCTGCTGGAGACTTTTTGTCTTTAATTGAGGAGTTTTATACATCAAACCAGCGCTTCAAAAGGTTTATTTACTTAACAGTATACCACCATTTCTTTGACCAAATTAGTGGGAAAAGATGTTGAAAAGTGACGCAGCCAGCCTGGTCTGCACTGTTATGTATCCCAGCACATTTTGAGCATCGAAGCGGCCGCTTGCAATACACACATTTTCAATAGCGCCAAGTGGTGTGTAGTGTGTGATGGTGGCAGCTGTAGTTACAGTCATGACGCTGCCTGTCTCAGCATTTTATACTTGTTGAACGGTGGCATGAGTGATAAGGAATCAGCCCTATTTAAAGATGATAATCTTTAATAATAATAGGTATTAAAAGTGCATCTAACACTTGATTTCATGGCACTGACTAAGATGTAATTTAATCAATACTTGTCTTAAAACTAGAATATATAAATCTCTCTGCAATCACCTGCCTCACCCTCACTTGTTTTCCACACACTGATCTCGCTCTACGCAAAGGGACAGCACATACTTCAATTCACCAAAGCAGTGCGGATGGTCAGAGGTCATACAGACCAAACAACCCAACACACCCTTAGCACAACCCTCATGACATTTATCAAGTACATGTGATATAAAAAAGTACAAAAATAGCTATTTAGGGTTTGGAAAAGTCCTGCATATACCTCAACCTGACGTACAGTCACCCTCGCTCCTGGTGTTTTATTAGTTTGTAATATAACACCGTACTGCGACCATGTGATTATCTTCATAAAACAATATTTCAAAGACAGTTATGCAAGATCTGAAACCAAACTTTTGCAATAATCTCTTGGTTTTAAGCCAGCCATGTTTAATGTCTGCGTTTGTCATTGATCTGGGCTCTTCTAAGAACATTAATAAGGCAAAGGCAATATGACTTTGTTTGATCATCCACTAACAGGATTAGTGTTTTAATAGAACAAACCTTTTAATAAGTCTGATGATAACAGCGGCAGATTAAAGCCAGATATTATTCTGAGGAAGACGTAGCAGACTCTAATTCCTGTATTGGGTTGCAAGAGAGCAGACGGGGTTGTTATCGGGATGCTTAACATCCTGTGACTGCTTTTTGAAGATGTGTAAAAGTGGATGTTTGCTTGTAATAATCAGTGATTATGCTACACATTTGAGTTCATGTCAAGTCCAGTGCTGGGGTTTATCCTGGGATGACATTGTGCCGAAATTGATTCTGAACATAATTAAAAAAAGAAAACATGATATGACATGAAATAAAATTAAAAGCAATCACATCAGGTATCACTTCCACTTCAAGCTGCCATCCCCACAGAAAGGTGGTGTAGAAATAAAAAACTGTCAACCATATTTACCTGGCAGCCATTTTGCTCTCACATTGCCCTCTGAATGAGAAGCTTGATTTTCATTATAATGTTGAAACTGTGTTGAAACCAAACTGAGCCTGTGTTTCAAGCTTTGCATATATAATAGATATCAGGAATTTGACAAATTAGTACCAAATTTATACTTTCCAATTGTCAGTAGACAAAATGATATTGGATATTGAAAATCCAAAGGTATATTGGACAATGTTTCGACATAAAATATAATATTTAAAAACCCTCACACAGTATGACAACATCTGATGTTAGCATTCAATCACCTCCTGGCTAACATTCCTGCTTTGTAGTTTTTACACAAGCCCAAACCTACAGTGTTGAAAACTGAAGCCAATGAAGAAGTGCAAAAAAAAATGTAGTTCCTCAAGTGTCCACTTGAGGCTGGATCCAAAAGCTGAGATATATCCAATAGAGCCAAGACAACAACTTTGACAGCACATAAAACATTTTTACAGCCTGGTAGCCTATAGTATGTTTGATAATTAGGAAAAATGGTAAAGGGAGTTATCGTTTTTTCTTCTCAATTACATTGAGTGTATATGGTCATCTACAGTTCATATTGTGTTGCTTTGTTATCTTTAATGCATTCTTTAGTCAGATATCATTTTGTGTGAAATGTGGGGGAGGGAAGTCAACCAAAATAATATAAAAAATTCTGTGTTGATGTACTTTGTCAAAGGCAAACACATTCACAGACATGTCCAGATGCTTTGCAGTCCCATGGTGCCCAGCAAGGTGTGCAGCATCAGCTGTTGTTTTAGCTGAATCTACTACTGTCCTAGAATAACCACATGTCTAAACAAAAGAATAGGTTTACTTTATTTATTTCCCCCACTTCACAGTGTTCAACTGCTGTTATCCACACTGCTTCTTCAAAATAAAACAAAGTGAATTCGTTTGAATCAGACATTCAAACGTTTTTAGAGGATTTTAGGCAGACAGAATAATCTGGAAAACATAACCCGACCTTCCCCGATATTAGTTTTACATACTCTCGTCTGTCTGGACTGGTTTTTAGTTTGGTTATTGTAATTATTTTATTGGACTCCACATGGCCAGAAAGCACTTAAATATAGATTGTGCATATAAATCAGGCAATCAAAATGCACATCCATATTAAGTTGGTAAAAGTATCTGTTAAACCCTTTGAAAACTGGCTTCCTGCAGACAGCTGGACGTCATGATCCTGCTTTAATGAATCGAAAGAGCCTGAGAGTGAATTCATTTTGCAACATAAAGCTGAGCTTTCCTTATATACTGTCACCAGGCTGCAATCGTTGATGGCGACATAGCATCATTTTAAAGGCAGTGTAAACAAGGTCAATGTAAGCATTTATATTGATGAATCAATTAAAAACACCTATACACTCTACAAAAAAATGAGTTCCAATAACATCTAATTGTATTAAGAGATTTCCACCTCTTTATTTTGATGTACATTCAAGATTGTAATAGATCAATAAACTGTTTGTTAATTAAGTAGTTCGAGCGTGATTTTAGAGTAAGAATCATACCTGAGTGTTTGCACTCTCATCACATCCAGTGGAATTCAAGACACGTTAAGAGTTCCCTTTTATACGACAAAATCAAATTATATACATGGTGCGCTTTTCCCATATACATGATGTGGATTGCACTTTTGCATCTATATTTAAGGAAATGGAAATAATATTTATGCCTTCAAAATACCAAGGGCTGCATGGAATTAAGAAAAGACTGGCTTATTTCAGTCATCGTGCCAATTACTCCCACACGGAGAGGCAGTTGAGGTCAAACGACGGTTTTGACACAGATTATCTCTCCTCGGCTAAACCCAAATCTGCCACTGAATATGTGTGAATCCTACTGGCTACATTTCCATTTCAGTCCAATCTTTGTGCCTCCATCCTTGCAGCTTGTGTTTACATATGTTAGCTATTCATATTTGGTTCCTTAGGATAAAGCCCCCCCTTAAACCAAACCAAACCAACAGCCAAATATGTAATGCTACACACAAGGTATACCCAGGGAAAATACAACCCAGATCTCTGGCTCCTTTCTTATTTAATATTCTGTCAGAAATGTACACCTCTACTTCATTTTATCTAATGTACTTTTGCAGGCAAAGGCTTAAATGAGTGTCATGTGTGAAATTGAAATGTGTAAGTACTTCTCCTACATTAATGAATGTATCAAAACTATTACTGACAGTGATGATTTTCTCTGTATCAATGCTGCTGACGGATCAGATCACCCTCCGGCGTATCAAAGAAACTCATTCCATTAAAAATTCTCACATGTTTTGCCGTTTCAGAAATTAAAAATGGAGCTTTGAAGGGGGATGCATGCAAGGCCCTGAATGTTGAATCATGATTCGATACTACTGAATTTTGAAGCAAGTCAGAAGTTTTCCATAGGTTTTGAAGAATTTAGCTTGTAAATATGTATTCATGGGAAAAGTAAGACCTTTTAATAAATTGTTTTATTTCAGAATACATCAGACATATTGACATTTTCCCATTCTTTGACCTTCCCCGGCAGTGTGAGGGTTTCATCCCAGTCATCCCCATAGCGTGAGATCGACAAAGAAGTTGATCATTTCACATGGATAGAAGGGGAGAAGCTGTAATGAAATACAGCAGTTTGTTGATCTTGAGCTTCAGAACAAACTCTGAACGAGCTGTCTAATTTCTGTTCTGCGTCTTTGCTCTCATATATTTCTAATTGAAAATTGCCGTCTCTAATTGATGCTGCAATTAAACCCCGGTCAGAAAAAAAAAGAAAGAGAGAGAATGAGCTGATAGGAATAATAATCTTAAAGGCAATATCATTACTTCCATTGTCAGTATAATAATAATTTGAGGAGTGCTGCTTATGATTTAGTGAATGAGCCCAGTGCTATTACTGCAGATGGTTGTTAAAGATATTTGGAGGACAGCCACGCCACGCTCAGTTGTAACATTTAGTTAAAAGCCCAGTCGATAAGCAATTCGGGCCCAGGCCTCCAGTTTTTGACATCAACTAATGAAGCCAATGAGTGCACAGACGAGACGGAGCGATCTCAATTGGAGCTGTTCTACGGCGTCGCTGTTAGATGTGATTAAGAGAACACAATTACAAAACTTCTTGAGGTGCTTTTCTAAGCAGGCGGCTCTGAGAATTTAACAGTTTTAGCTACAGGAAATAGGAGGGTCTACTGGGGGAAGACAGCAGCTCAGTCTCTAGGGACTTGATTTGGGATCATACCAAAGTGTGGAAGTTGGTCTGGTTGCTGGAAAGGTGCCAGGTCACTCCTTGAGTACTCCCGAGGTGCCCTTGAGCAAGGCACCGAGCCCCCAACAGCCACGGTGTGCTCCCTGTGTCGCAGCCTCACTCTTCATTAATGCATGTCTATACGTCCTGTTTGTGAATGTGTGTATTCCGGGCCTATGTGTTTGAGAAGCATGTTTCTTGATAACAGAGTGGAAAACCGAAACCCAGATTCCCCTCGAGGATGTAAAATCAAATAAATAAATACAATTCACTATATTGGGCATAATCCATTTTGTTGTGCTGTCCAAATTATGAGTGAGCCTACTTATAACCCCAAGGGTTCCCAAATGTTTTGGGCCCGGGACCCACAAAACAACGGTGGTAGAGACTGGGTACAGACTCTGACATGGACAGTTTAATAGTGTGTAAGGTCTTTAATATGGATGTGTTGCAGAACATGACACGTTTCATGTAAGAACACATTATTGGACATTTCATTTTCAATACATGAGATTAAAATGATGCCCATCAAAATGAAAATGTTCAATCTTTTTGCCCTCAACCTTGGCTGACTGTTCAAAAATGATGGCTGTTATTTTATTGGTTTTCAGCAGGTCACAATTATCGGCTCAGAATGACTTTTGTGATGAATAGCATCAGAGGGATCATGTTTTAGTTTTTTACATTTGGAAATATCTAAAACGACTGGAACATTGACTAAAAATAGAAACAGGATGTGCAATATAAACAGGTCCATTGAACAATATAGGTGGCAAAACACACTCCTGGGCCAGATGTTAACATATGAAAACCGAGTAAATTTGTCAGAGGAATAATTCACCAGATGGAGGAAAACACCATTACCAGGGGAGTCCTCCACACAGCTCTAGTGGATGGGCGATGTGCTGTGAATGATTATCATAACAAATACTCCTCTACACCCACATAGACACCAGTTATTTAGCCCCCTCTCATCTTCTGCCCGCACATACACAAACACTTCTCTGTGGCTGTGATGTGGGGTTAAGTGCTTCATGTGCTCCGTGCTCAGCCCATGTACCAATTTCATTTTTTCCCCCTACAAACAGATACGGCAGGAGTTCATTACAAGTAATAGAATTTGAATTTGTGAACACAAAATTGCAGGACTGGGGCTTGTGTGGCTAATGTGTGTTGCACAATCTTTAATTGGAACGCGGTTGAAAAAGAAGAAATGTCATGTAAGAGAAAATTAAAATAAAAGGATGCTAATCCAAATGCATTAGCATTTAATTAAGAATCCAAATGTTAACTGATAACATGTTCTTCTTCGGGGCTCGAACAGCCTGTGTGTGGGAACATGACATTGCTAATGCCATGCCAGCAGCTGCAGCAGCACCCTGCAAATACAGGAAATGCACAATGTCTTGTACATTGCATGACGTTCTTGGTTCAGTAACAGTATAGGAGCAAAAACAGCTGAAATTAGGTTTTATTACACAAAGTGGTTTGTTGCACCATTTTCTTGGTCCATGACACTATGAGAAAATATTTGCATTTGTTCAGTTTAGATTAGCAGCAATTGAAAAGGGTGGTCAGAATACTATTGCACATGCACTTTCTATACTACTTAAAATTGTGATACTATCAGATGATTGCCAATGTGTTCAAAAATTCATTTTTTTTTATCTAAGTTAGATTGACCTAATCAATCATTTCACTTTTTCCTCAATGTGCCGCACCATATATCCACGTCTTTTCATTTTTAAATATTTATGGTAGAGCTGTGAAACAATCTTCTTTTTAAAATCACAATCACAGTTCAATGGCAATTGTACTGCATTTCAAAAACAATTCTGTTGTGCTTGTATTTTGAAATTTTGTAGTGTGTTAAGCTTAAGGTGAATTACTTCCTGTTTTGATACAGATCCTTTATTCCTAAATAAAATGAGGAATGTCCAGTAGATCGTATGTTATGAAATTAACTAATCCTAGGAAATAAAAGGAATCTGTTATAGAATAAGTTAATGAAAACAGCTAAATGAGATGTGACAAGGTTGACTTTGCTTTTGACACTTTTAGGACTGAACCATTTTAAGGTAGAGCAGGGTCATTCATTTGGAATAGGAGATTTATTTATTCATTTATTTAATAAAAACATTATTTTTGTGTGAAAATGGGCCAATGGCAATCTATTGCAAAATAATTAAACAATTGCCCATCCAGAAAACGAAGTGTGTTTACTTATTTGCATAACTCTGCCTGCAGTACCTTCAGAGCCCACCAGGGGATTGAAGCCACTATTTCAGTTATCCGTTATTAACTCATCTAAACTTTGCAAGCCATTAAGGCAAGGTGCAAACATTTTATTTCCACTTAACTCCTTAGTGACCATGGTACATCTGAATCTAACAGTACACTCTAATTAAAGCCATTAATAATGATCGCTTACAGTTCATGCTAAAGCAACCCTTCCCTTATGGGAGTGGTGTCGTCCAAGATTATTACTGCTTGCCTTCATCCCCGGGGTGTTAAGTGATTCAATGGTTGGATGGGCATAAATAATATGTAAATACCTTGGCCACCTTGGACTGACTTGAACGCTATTCTTATGGGAGCTTGAAGTGGCACTTGTGACAGCTTATTCCCTCTCTGTACACCAAATGGTGAAATCTATCTGAGGGAAGCGGTGTCACCTTCAATGTTACAGAGACTTACCTTTCATTTCCATGTGAGCCTTGTTTTTTTTGGGGGAGCAGATATAATCCCCTCCTTAAAGGAACAAGCTGGGTATTGTTTTTTTTTTAAACTTTTCCTGGAGTGCTCCATGATGCAATGCATGAATATCTCTTGAGCAGAAAGTCACAGGGTTTCAAATCAGACAGTTGGCTGCCAAACAGAGCTGTAAGGAGCAATCAAGACCGTTTACGATTATGAATATGAACATCTTTATGTGTGTTTACACTCTGCCAAGGTTAGGGAGGAAAGTGGCAAACAGTGCAACACTTAAAAGGCTGCATGAATCAATATAACCACTTGAGAGTATAACCACCGCACATACCTGCATGAATAGTATCGAAAGTCAATGTATCACAGTAAAAGGCATGTAAAGACACCTGAATATTCATCAAATATCTCAGGTTTCATGTATTTCCAACCAGGTTATTTTACTATCCACTAGTTTTATTATTATTCACGTGTCTATTTAAAAAGTATCAACAATGGCAGATTTGGTACTTTAGAGAGATGGTTATTGTTGGGCACACTTTAGCCTATAATCCAGGTTCCCACCTCCGTTTAAAAAAATAATCCCATATGCTAAATTCTAAAAACAATGTACTTCACATGCAAAACTTTTCTCGCCATCCCATGCAATAACCATTCCATTTACAAAGTAGTCCATTCAGGCGCCTCTGCTCGTCAACACAGTGGGAGAGTAACTGTGTATGTAGGTGTAAGCATGTAAAAAGTCCAATTAGCAACGTTAACACCAGCACTAGTATGGTAATGTCTGCCATTGCACTAATCTCATGTAAATAAAAATGTCAACAAATGGAATTTCTGCCAATCTTCACCCTGGAAGGAGTTTTCCAAAAGGTGCCATTTCCAAAATACCCACCTACGTGTTGACTAGATCTTTATATGAAGATACATGTACACAAGCAGTGATCTGGGTTTGTGCACAGAATAGTGAGGTAAAGAAAAGCACTTACTGAGTTTTGAGTAATGTTCAAGTCTGAAAAATAGTACGGAAACATCATGTTTGTGTTTCTCGAAAAAATGTTCCATGTTCTCTCCTCTAAACTATACAGTTCTGAATTTCCAGAACAGCACTGATTACACAAGAAGAGTGTTTTTCATGGCACTGGGAGCAGGCATCCAGCCCTGCACAAGTATTTACCGCTGTGTGAGAGATCACAGGCCAGAGCAAGTTTGATGTCATCCAAAGCAAAGCAAGAACACACACTCAGAGCGGCCTTCGTGCCTGTACCACACAGCCTGCAAAAAAATATATAAAGAAAATAAAAACTGAGCCCAAAGGGCAGTAACACTAACCCTAAACAGGCAAATATTAGGTTTGAGTTAAAATGGCTTAGTCATGCAGTGATGTGGTTGTATGAAGAAGAAGAAGGCATAACAAAACCATACACTAAGGGCTGCAACCCCAGTCCCTGTTTCTTTGGACACAGTCTATGAACAGCTCTATGAAACAATAAAAGATTCTTATTCGTTATTTACAAAAGAGACTGACAAGATATCGTGACAAAATACAGTCATCCTTCTGTCGAAATACGTTAAATTAAATAATACTTTGGACGATGGTAGCATCCATTTGTTTAACTATTGACTGCAGTTTTCAAAACAGTAATGAGCAAGTTTACTGATGGCTTTATCCTGAATGTAAAACAAGATAATAGTTTACATTATTGGGATTTTGAAACCATTTGTTTACCAATTGATTTCATTATAACTTGAATTACAATTGTGGTTGACTAGGTATAGCCTGACATTTCTTTAGACCTATGAATAGTCTCCATGTGATATCTAGTTTTGACAACCTCAGTGCTGTCAGAGCCTCGGCCCCTCCTGAGTTCTTTGGCGCCCGCTAAAAGGGAACCCGGAACCCTAGGTTGGAAACCAAAGATTTATGTAATAAACATCTATTTGTGCACTGATGTCAAAAATGGTCTAAGAAAAAGATGAAGGAACCTTGAGGATATAATCTACCTTGAGACAGCACTGTTGGATTTGGATCATCTTGTCAGTACTATGCAGTGCATTGTAAAAGTACTTTCAAAATATCACTAATGTGCCAGATAATAGAGCTAAATATCTGTTGCCACTTATTTACATCAAGCTTTGCTCTTCAGCACAGTGCGATGCACCCGGCCGCACGGCTTGAAAACCTGACATGTGGTATTAAATTTTGAGCAACTCCCCCGACGTGTTTGTATCGGTTATAAAACTTTAATCAAAAAGAATAACAACGGCATGGCACTGCAATAAAAGAGAATGCAGAAAGATGCAGAGAAACAGGATGCTATCTAAACTACATGTTTATCTCATTTATTTAAAAGACATCTAAACATGTTGGAGTAAAGTGTTCAAGTACTCTGGCTATATGATAATTAGGTTGTGTTGCAGTAGACTTGTGGTTTTGCATCAATTATGAATGCAGATGAAACTTTGGCTTTTTAATATTAATATTGAGTCAATATTTTAATATTCCCATTTAATCCAAATGGGAAATAGTTTTATTGGGGTAATCATATTTAAAACAGTTTGAGACAAACTTAATTGTAAACCCTTTTAATTTGAAAGCACCTGACATTTGACTACGTCGAGTTTTCCTGCCCACAGTCCAACAAAGTCTGCCACTGGTCTCCTCGGTGCGTCACTGTCATCCATACTGTCATGATCTCTGTCTTCTGCTGGAGTCAAAATAATGAGAGATGTCTCAGGTGAACAATGTGACATTTACTTATTGTCACATTGACACAGCCACATTTGACCTGAGTGTTATATGAGTCACTTACATGTGATATGTCACACGAAACCAATTTTGCAAAACACACCCATGTGGTCCCAATAGGCATCAAAGAACTTTAAACTGCAGCATGCAATAGAGAACATAACACATCAACAGTAGATATGTCACATGTGGGTTACATCAAAGATTTGACACAGTAAAAGACACAACATTTGAATGTAAAATTTAATGAAACACAATGCCTCTTCCAATTAAAAAGACAGGATACCATAGAGGAATCCAAGATGAACGTGTCAGATCTCAATGATTTTGATACTCAGTTATGTTTTTCAAGTTTGATTAGGTTCTTTGTTTTTCCTGCTTTGGTTTATCCCATTTTGCTGCCCATTTGTCTCTGTTACATTGACCTAACTTGTGGTCTATTGAATGTAGACATCTGCTGTATCGCTTAACAAATTATTTATGACTCTGAATACTCTATTGAGGTTGTCAAAACTGTAGGTGCTTTGATACTTTTCTGATACCACATGTTTTTAAAAAGATACAAACTCAGTTATTTTAATAATAGATGGTATCAAAAAGTAGAGACACTTCAGCAGAAATGAAAGAGAGCAGCTGTGGTCCATTCAAATTCACTGGTTGTTCAACTAGATAATAATAATAATAATAAAGATGGAATACATGCAAATGGACCCTTTGACATTGTCCAAGTGTACCAAATACATTGACAATGTTTTTGGTTGCAAAACATTGTCAAGGTATTTGTGCAATGTAGTGTGCAACAGTTTGTCTACACATTATGTCATGGAATTAAAAAAAAAAGTTAGCCATTATTGGGTGTCTGTTTCTTCTATTTTTGTTGCCATGGTATTGAAACAGGTATTGTTATCATTCTTGTTAACCATACCAGAGTCAAGGTACAGTATAGACATTGTTTCTACTTTTAAATCCTGCCTTAAAAAAACATTTTTACAGACTCGCCTTCTTGGTTAACATTACATTCTTTCAGAGCTCAAGTGTAAAAATTATTATATTTTATTACTTTTGGACTGTCCTAATTATTTTTTTTTCTTTTGAAGGTCTTTCAACTGAATGATTGCATGTTTGCGTTTGCTGTTTTTTTTGTGTTTTCATTTCCAATTGACTGATTGATGTAGCACGTTTCAAGACAAGGGCAAAGTGCTATACAGAGAGAAGTTTGAGGCAATCATTATTATTATTATTAGTATTACCATCATTATGACTACTATCATATCAAAGTTGTTTAGAAATTCTGCTATAGTGACAACCCTACTCTTATTACATTGTATTTTCCTTTTAACCAAATTGTGCCTCGCATCGGTTAACCTGTAATCAACAAAAAATTGCATTTTAAACCAAGTGTAACAAACTGGTATATCTCATCCATTTTGATTTGATGAAGGATAAGAGTTATTCATAAGAAGGGGCGTGGCTGATCTGAGTGACAGAACGTTATGTTGTAGCTGTTTGTCGGGATGCTCAATAATAATGAACGCACGGATAGTAATAAATGTGACAAAATAATCTGGGAATGCAAGTTAACATGTCAAAAAGAAAGAAGCGGATACAGCAAAGGGAAAGCCAGGTCCTATTAACATTGAAGTATCATTTCTGTTTTGCCACAAGGCCTAACCTCAGCACACACACACACACACACACACACACACACACACACACATACAAGGCTTTTACACAAAACCAAGAAATACGAGCACATCTTTCACCTTGGCTTCCTTTAGACCCTCTATTTCACTTTCAAGTGTTGCCTCATAAAACGCTTCATGATCTAGCTCAGGAATATCTTTATAACTCTTTCATCTGCGTGTGACAGGGGTCATAGCTTTAGGTTTTGGGCAAAGAAATCGGTACTGTGATGGGAAATTAACCAGGAAGAGTAGAAACTAAAGACAGCTGCGGCATTTGTTGTCAAGGCCACACAGAGTTTTCCAAGGATTTGCTCCAGGATTTCACTTTGAATCCCTTTTGAGATCAAGAATTAAAAAGGCATCCATTAGCACAAGAGGCAAATGGGCAAATTCCGACCCTGGAGACCCAGCGGTGCAGTTCCCATCGTGGTACATCTGGCACGTTTGGCAGGTTCACTAGAAATGTTGTGCGGATTTTGTGAGCAGGAAACAGGAGATCTTCACATTTTCAACCCTAGTGACTCCTACTTGTTATACAGAGAGGATGAATGCGGATAAGGAGGCATCTATAGAAGTTTTTTTTTTTTTTTTTTTTGCATTTCTGAAATGTCAAGAATAAAGTGGGGGAGTCAAGAATAAAGTGGAAATGTCCTGTATCAAGTTTAAATTTTACTGTGTTTTTTCCTCCATTTAAAAAATGTCAACCTAATTCAACCTATTCTTGACATTTCAATTTGATTCTCAAAATGCAAAGTGAAAGATTTCCCCCAAGGCCCTAAAATGGCAAAATTATAGTCTGCGTACTCTTATTTTTGCCCCCCTTTTAACTGCCCGAGATCTTTTTTTGTAGAAGACAAAAAGGGAAAGGCAGACTGAGAAAGTCATTAGGATGGCTCTGGGTTAAACCACTAAACCCTTATTGATCAATCAAAGAGGGTGGCCAGGTTCATGTTTGAAAGTGTGTTTAGAGCCTTGTAAAAAATATGCACAAATGCCAATCTAGGGATGCTATGATTGGTTTTATGTGGTTTGGTGTAAAAAAAATATATTATTTTGTCATTGTGTTATTACAACTGAAATTGTATTAAGTGGATATTTTTTTGAAGTTGTACAAACACAACTGTTAATGCGGTTGGGGGGGGCTTATTAACTCTTGCATGTTTACAACTCAATCAGCTCCAAGCTGGTCTATATTTTCAGATGAAGCTTCACCGTTCCCACATGGGGCTTTGACCGGAAGTCGAACAGCATAAACACATAGAAGAAAGCCGGGAAGAAAATAAGATGCGGGTATCATCGTGGTGAGTGCTGAATGGAATGTACAGAACTTTAAAGTTGTCCATATTTCACTTTTCCGCATGCAAACATTCTTGTTCGTCGAGTGTTTGTCACGTAATGGGTCAACTGGAAGAAGGTCCAATAGTAACAAGCTGAAAGGGGGCATGTCGCCACCTACTGCAGGGGAGTGGATATGCTTCTTATAATAAATCAGTTCTCCCCCGATGCTTGTGTACCGGGACAAAGACAGCAGTCCAATTAAATTGCCTCATCGAGCAATAACCATGCTCGACTTACCTGTGCATCTAAACTCACTGTTTGATATGTCTAGCAGAAGCATTTTAGGCACATTAGAAGCAAGACACATCTTCTTTGCCCCGTACCAAATCTGGTATTTTCTTCAAATATCTAAAATTATTGAACTCATTTCAAAATGCCTATATGCACAGACCACATGAAATCCTTACAGTGAGACACCTGTACCTCCCATGTCATTTTCCTGGGACTGCAAATCCCAATTTTCACAAGAAATTAACTATACACGTTTGTTTATTTCATGGGTTCATGAACTCTAGTTTAAATAATGAAACCGAGTGCTTTTGGAATGAAAAATTGGCACGCATTAGCAGTATACCCAAATGTCACGAAACAAGTAAAAACCCTCCAAGGCATGACCTTTTCCATTTAGGTCCCGATGAAGTTAACTACAGCAGCGAACACACTTAAATTCTTCCGCACAGTTAGTCAAAAGTTTGACCCAGAGCTGCAGCAGCAGCAGAGCGGGAGGTGCAGGCCCGCTGCTGGAAGTCCCAGGTGGGAGTGTTGTGCAGACAGCAAGGCTTGTAGTCTCCTTGTGTCAGCAGGGATTTTGAGTAGGCTTAGTCTTGTGAACATTATATAAAGAACGTCTCATTGTTCTTTCTCACAGCTCGGAAAAAAAAAAAAAAAAGTCTTTGTTTCCTGACCAAGTAAATATTCGAAGCTGCCTTCCTCCTACAGTCTTCTTTTGAGTTTGATGCAGGCAGAGATTTGGCGCGGTGAAAAGGGCATTACTTAAAGGTTTACAATACTGATGCAGACATGTCTTGCATTTAAACATAAATGAGATATCAGCATGAAGCTGAGCTGAATGTATATGGCGCTTGAAGAAACACCATTAATATTAAAGACATCAAATGTTTCAGTTTTCATGTGCAGCTGTTTTTCATATTCCTGTATCTCTATGTATGTTTTGTTCTGTAGAGGACTGACATTAATCTAAGATAATCAAAGTGACTTGCTTAAACTTCCTGCTTCATTTTTGCTGGCCTTAGTACGTAGTAAATGCTGTCTGCTTACAGTATATTAGAATAAAATAACAACGGTAATGGTATCAACTTAAGTGCATCCATGTAAATGTGTCTAGTTCCAAATTGAAATGGAAATATTGGATGGATTTTCTCGCTTTATTATTTATCTCTCTTCCAACTAAGTTTCACTGAGAGGTTTTTTTTTAACAGAGAGACTTCATTTGTAAAAAATATTCTACTGTTTGGCATAAACAGCTTGGAAATACAATATTTCAAACTTTTTCTTAATCCTCACTGATCGTCTGACAGCATGTGAAGTGTTGGAAGTGCACATTGTTTGGCCCTCATTCAGCTAATCACATAAGTCAATGTTTGTGTTCCCTCGTCTGAAATAAAAATGAACGGGTGAGCGTAAACCCCTCGGATGCTGCTATTTCTCAGTCACCGCAGAAGAAGCACTTAAGGAGATGTTTAGAGAGTATTTCTGCTCTGCACATGCTTCACAGAACACAGCAGCAGTACTACGGTGTTATTATAATGCCACAAGAACAGACTGTATTTCAGTATGTGCTGCATAAAGACGTGAAAACGATGAAAGCCATGCATCAGATAACCACTGTGCAGGAATAAACAAAAGATAAGATGGGTGGACATGGTGTAAAGGATGACTGAATTCACAGCTAAATCCCATTCCCTCCAGATACAGGCTGTGTTAACCAAAACAAACCTGAATACCTCATGTTCTCGCCTCTCATTGTAATTGGAACAGATCAATTGCGCCTTTATTACATGAATGAGATGGATAACCTTGTCCTCCTACCCTGCCAATTTAATGGGCCACTCATAGTCCCTGCTCCCTGCCTCTAGCTAATCCCAGCGGAGCCTATACACTTTTAATCCCCCCTGCAGGACCAGTAACACAATATGTGCTGGTCGTCTAAGCGCCAGAACACTGCAAAAAAAATAAGGGTTCCTTCTGAGAGCCTTGGGGTGCCTCAAAGATCAAAGGTGCTTTTAAGAAGCTTTGGGTTTTCTTCAAAGTTCGGACGCTCCTTAGGAAACGTTGCATGTGCTTTCAGAAGTGGTTCACTTCTGAAACCTCAAAAATCATAAACTTGGATGGCACACTGTGGCATGTTGAAATGTGTCTTTTAGAGATTCTTTCTTTTTCCTTTGGAAAACTGTATAATTCCCGAGTAACACAATTGGTCATGCAGTCATGTAGAATGTCCCTGAAATAAAATGGAGGACATAAATTGATTTGTAAAGAATTATTGACCAACTGCATTGATCTTGAGCCAAAATGTCAACTTATGTGATTTAGATTGGTCGATATTGATATTCTCATAACCAATTATAGTCAGCAGTAATTCTTTGTATTTCTATAGTATTGGATTTCTGATTTGGCCTTTTTCTTTTAGGGGTCTAGATGTGCAAAAAACGAAACTCCCTGAACTCGTGTTTTGAAATGTTTTTTCACAGGAAGTACGCTACTAAGTAACTTAGTATTATTTATAAAGCATCTTGTGAAACCGAGTGTCGTGCTGTGCAAACAGTTAAAAATTAAAGGACAAAGTACTTAAAAAAAGGGGTAGGTTTTTAAACAGCTTCCTTGAATGGTCTACTGAGTTTTTACTTTTTTAAGAAAAATAAAGGGAAGATGATTCTACACGTGGCTGGGGAACATAACTGCAAACGCTTGGTCACCTTGGTTTTTAAGTCTAGATTTCTGATCTGTCTGAAGTCCTTCTTGAGTCCTGGGATATCTCATTAGGGCCAGGGAACTGTCATTTTGGTGAATATAAACTAAGGCCGTCTATTGTCGTTTTGAATTGGTGATTAAAGGAATTCCAGTATCTGTAATACTTTCTAAAGGTAACCAAGGGTAGATTGGACGGCACTATGTTTTCACATATGCAGCACATGACGTAAAAAGATTACTTTTAGATTAGTCAACAATATTTTTTCTTAGGATATTTTTGCTATATAATGTTTTAAAATGTAGCAAAATTGTTAGGATCAGGAAAGAGACACGATTTACTGCTTATCAATGACTGATACAAAATGAAGGTTTCCCACACTGTAGCTGCTGCTGAAAGACGAATCACTACTGTATTCCTACAGAAATGCTCCCAGGGCTTTTGATGAGCACTTCTGTTTTGTCAGGGCAGAATGGAGGAAGATATCCAGTCCTCGATAAGTGTTTGGTAGTCTTTACAAGGCGGTGAGTTGACCTGCAGGTCATTCAACTTTCAAAGAGTAAGACTGTGTTGTCTTCAGATACCTTGTTTTGTCCAAAAATACTTCAAAACACAGAAAGAGCAATACATTTTCATACTAGAGAATCTGGAAAAAAAAAGCTGCTATTTTGGCTCAATAAATAAGTCAAACAAAGAACTTCATAGAACTTCTTATCAATGAATGGAAAAAAAACATTTTCCTCAAATATGACACTTACGATGGGATGCTCAAACACTGCTATACAAATATTCATGTTGCAATGCGTTTCTCTAGGTTGCAGGGAATCTAACAGTAATTGTAATTGTAATCGTAGGCATCCTGACTGACCCGCAGGTATCTCCAAACAAAAGCCTGAAGCTCCAGTGAGAGATATCTAGAATCATGAAGCTGGTTATGAACTTTGTCTGTTAACTTGGGCTTTCTGTTTCAGGCACGCTCACACAAAGACTGTCTTGGGCATAAAAGAGGGTGTTTAGCACGTCATTTGGCTTTTTTACCGACTGTCTCCTTCAGCTGACGATCTATACTGCCCTGTGAAGAACTAACCAGTTTGTAATAAGTACTGATATGACAATTTAAAGCTGATTTTGAGCTGTTATTCTGAATATAACCTGGTTTCAACCAGGTGAGCTAGCCAGGTTAAAAGAGAGCCAGCTTTGTTGACCAGGCTTACCCTCTAATCTCACTTCCTGTTAGACCCCTCAGTTATAGGAAAAACTTACTTTTAAGAGGCAGAAACCTCCAGCTGGACCAGATTGGTTTGTGAACAACCATCTCCCTGAACTGGACCGACTGAGTGATTGGCATTCACAGGATGTGTAAAAACATCAGACAAAACACCCCAAAGCACAGTAGACAGAGATCTTACCAATAAAGACTGTGAAACTGAACTGGAATAAGACACATGTTACTTATGCAGGTTATGATGTTCATTTACTTTGTAGTTCTACGTTCGTATAGGTTCAATATATAAAAAACAACACACACACATTTCTATAAAGATCTGTTTTATCTCCAAAGTTTTCCAGCAGACTTTTTTTTTTCTTTTTTTTGTTGCGCAGAGTAAATTCTCAGGGTGCATTGCTGATGGTGTTTGTTTCTCTCTGCATGGACTCCGTAACATCCTGTGTTCCTGCTGGATCCCTGTGCATTCAGCTGACTGATCAGAGAAGACAGGCTGCCAGTGCATACACCCCGTACATTAAAGCATAAACACAGCAGAGGTTGAGCTATGTAAAGTCTATCATTTGATGCACTACACAGGGGTGTGATAGAGAAGGGATTCAAGGATAACTGTTACCTTCCATCTATTCAGTTCCTCAATTTCAGCATGAAAAATTATTCAGCCTTCAGCAACATATTTTTGCAGAAAATTTGAGAAGAAGGGGAATAGTTTGTGCCGTTAAATATTTTCTGCATACAAAAAAGTAGAAGAGCTACACTCCGTTCGTACATGAACCAACACCACACAGACCACACAGTCTCTGAACGAACTCGGAGGGAAGAGGCCTTTAATCTAATAAGTGTCCATCCTCTCTGTCAACGTTACTAACTCTAAATTTGTGTCAGACTGCAGAGTACAAACAGGCGAAGGATCGATGAATTGCCATGGTTCAATAAGTGTGTGACCTCAAGCTTTGGTTTAATACCAACCTCTGCACCATAAACCCCAATCTCCTCTTATCAGGGACACTGCTGAATCTCCTCTCTCGAACTGCGCCTATTGCCACATGTGATCCTTCTTCGTACAGTTTGGACACCACAAAAAAAAAGAAATCCACTACAGTTCACTGGGAAGTAAAGAAGATTACACTTTCGAGAGTGTTTGCAGGCCACCTTTTGCTGTTCTACATTAACAACTTTAACAAATTGCTTTGGCACATATTCCTAAGCAACTAGTGCTGGAGTCATGGGGATGTGCTGCAGAATTGCCTGTTGTTACTAAGTGGTGAAATGTATAACAAGCCAGCAAACAGAAAGTATGAAATGAAATGCTTGCTAACTAGGGATGTGCACGATTAGCTGACTAAATGATTAGTCATCATAACCCTCGCTAGTCAGCACCAATAGAATCAATAGTCTGTTAAACTAATAATTTATAATTCTATAAACATTGGCTGACAATGGCAATTAAATGTTGTGTCTAAGCTGTTTCCCACCACACAACCACCCACCACTAGTTGGAGCTATAGGTCTGGTTAATGGGTATTACCCATTAAGTTAGATTAGCCGGTTAGACTGATATTGTGCTAGTTTTGTTTAGAGTCAATTACGAGGTCAGTTTTATTCACAGTTAATTGTATTACATTTTCAGTATGTGTTCATTATTGACTATCAGACATTGGTTATGTTGGTACAGTTATTCAAGAGAAGGGAGACAAAGTGTATTTAGTTGATTCTGTTATTCTCCAAATACTTTTTTCTTGTAAAGAAAAGAACTCTATTTCAAGAAGGGTAAATGTTTTTCTATCATGTATAATCAAAAACTTAAGCGTGAAAGCCATATTCGTTGGAATATATGTACTTTTAGACAAATTGGAAATACTTTAGACTAGTGGTTCTCAACTGGTGGGTTGGGATCAAAAATTGGGTCGCAATGTTGTTTTCAGTGGGTTGGTAAAGTGTCAAAAAGTGAAAAAAAAAAAAACACTTTCTAAACATGTTTGTTTTGTTTCATTGCTTTGTTCTGTTCTATGTTTTGTACTGTCTGAGGTCCAAACAGTATCATTTTTCACTACAAAAATCTCATTAGATAAAAAAAATGACCAAAATGTAGCTTAGCAGCTGAAAACTGATTTATTTACTTAAGTTTAACTTAGGTTCATGGCTCATTCCAAACTTGATTGTTCACATTCTGAGTTAACTCCCTTTAACCCTGATTGTCATTTTCTGTTAGTAGAGACCACACAGTCTCTGAATCAAGTCATAGGGACGGAGCCTTTAATCTGATAAGTATCCATCCTCTCTGTCAATGTTACTAACTCTGCATTTGTGTCGAATGCAGAGTACAAACAGGCGAAGGATCGATGAATTGCCATGGGTCAATAAGTGTGTGACCTCGAGCCTTGGTTTAATACCAACCACTGCACCAAAAACCCCCAATCTCCTTTTATGTCATATTTGTTGGATTATCTGTACTTTTAGACAAATTGGACATACTTAAAGCAATGCTAACTTAGCAATTGGATTTAGCTTGACGTGTAAAAGCTAAAGCTTAGCTTGGGTACATGGCTCGTCCCAAAAAAATGTCTTTTTGAAACTACACCTTTAGAGTCAAATTTCCCAATATGTTTTGGGGTTTATAAAAGAATCTGCCTCTGCGTTCTTTCCAGATTCTTTGGACTTCCAATACGGATGCCAGGGGATTAACCACTGCTACTGCTGTCACATCCAATTTGTTTTACTGAACGTGTTTTGAAGAAAATGTAAATGCTGCCTGAACCAGCGGTCCCCAAAGTGGCTCCTGCAACATTGATTTTTGAATGTTTTCTTCAGTGTATTTACTGTAGGCCTTCCGTTTTAATCACACTTAACTACATTAGAAGACACAAGGAGACATTTACAGCATCTTTAAAAGTGAACATGGAAGGGATATCACCGTGTTTAAAATGCTGTAGTACAGCTGTCAGTGGGTAGTAACTAGTAGTAGTAATCGGAAAGATGTATCCGTTTATGTAAAGCTGAAATACAAGCAGAGCCATCTCAGTTAAACACAGTGTATGATGATCAAACCTGAGTCTAATCAGACTGTATCCTGAAAGCTATTATCATTAGAGGGGAAGCTAAGCTGTCCATCTCTGCAATGCCTCTTCTACAGGGAATGACTGCTAAATTCAGCAAATATTTGATATTTGAATGTTTTTATCAAGCATGCAGCCTTTCATGTATTAACATGTGGGGGAAAAAACACTCAGTTTTGAAATGTAAAAGGGATAGTGCTTTATTTTTGAGGTGGGGTTGTATGAGGTACTTAGTAAGTCAACAGTAAATATATGAGCCACCGGGGATGTTGGTAAAGTCAGCCTCTTAATAGAGAAAGCAGGCACAGTAGCTAGGCTAAACATTTTAACAGACGGGTATGTTTGCTCCTAAACCTGGCCAAAAACCAACGTCTGAGTTAATGTACGCTATATTGGAAAATCACAGAGCTTTACTTTTCTGTGTTCTTTCAATAAAGCGTATACATTAACCCTCAAATATATCTTTAACGTTAATTAATTTGAGGTATGTTGTCTTCAAAGTGGTGTCTAACTATTAATTCTGCAAAGGAATATTCATGGTAATTTCAGGGGGAAAAAAATAAATTAGATTTGTTTCTAGCTGATGCATAAACGTTGTATCAACTGATGAAACTTGGTAGATACTTTCTTTAAAATGACTTCCTTGTTATGTTGATTTAATACGGGAACATTCAGTTAGCATTCCATCTCTGTTACATTTTTGATCTCGCAAATTAGCTGCCGATAACTGGAGAAAACAGCCGCTTTTAATGAACCAGATTCAATCAAGCTCACCAGCTTTATCTGGACTTAAGTGACCTGCCTTAAGAAGCTATGATTAAATTCCAAATCCATTAAAATGAATAATTATTATTTCAATACCCGTCACCTGTTGATACTCTGTCCTTTTCATGCAACAGTCTGCAGACGCTTCTTTAAGCCATCCAATCTTCAGCAGGTCATTCACTGAGAGATTATACTTTCTGGAAATTACATTATTAGTCAATGAAATGACTGAAAATCACAGCAGCTATCTCCCCTAATTACACCTCAAAATAATACATACCCTTCATTATCTCATACACCTTTCATTATCTCTCCACATATTTTTGAACTCAATTAAACAAAATAAGTACCACACTGCCATTAAAGCATTAGTGAATTATATTGCAAAACCTAAAACACGTCTATGATTTAAACGCAGATGGGCATGAACAGATAGCAGAAAGGTTAATGCCAACTCATTAAATATGTTTTATAACCTGTTTTGCATGTTTATAACTGTCTTTTCAACCCGTGCACCGTGCCTGAGTGCCACATTTAAAGCGCCGACTTTATCAGAGGCATCGATTTCACTGACAGGCTGATAATGCCTTTAGTGTTGTTCTTGCCAAATACAGCAATAAACAGAACAAGCGAGAGTGTGATGGAAGGGCAGAGACATAAGGCTAAAGTTAATTGATCCCAGCATTGGATGGAACAAATGAACCGGGATAACTTCATTTTAAAAACTAGCTCAGGATACAGGGGAATGTTTTTCAGGATGGTATTTTCATGGTTTTTCTTTTAGGGAGACTTTATTTGTTCCAATTTAAGAGGATGTTACTAAAACAGATCAAAAAGAAAAGTCACAACTCTTAAGTCAAATACTGAGATACTGTATCGCATCAAACGTGTTAGAATGGTGTGTTCATACAGAAAGCAAAGACACTTTTTATACAGCAGCGTTATATATGGAATGTCTTTTTTTATTAGTCAGCCATTGCAGCCGTTATTGGATAGGATACTTGATGAGAGACGGTGTTCGAGGAGAGAGAGGGGACAGTAGTGTTTCTGGAGTTTTTTGGGGCCGGAGGCAAACGCTCACAGGGGGCCCCGACAACCAGGGTACACCCCCATTATGTGATCTGACAGCAGCAATAAAATTGCATAATCTATACTTTTTTTTAAATCTCCAAACATGTCTGCAGATACCATGTTTATTTTGGTAGCATTGCCAAAGACCAAGTTGGCTGGTTATGAAGAGTTACTGCTGTATCTACTAGCTTATTCACGATCTTTAAGCCTGTTAGCCAAGCTAGCAAGTGAAGTTGACTGCCAGTTTCCTGACTCTGACTCCAGACGACGTACAGTATACTCAACTCAGAATGAAACCCCAGAATGTAATTCTAACAGAAGTTAAGTTATTCAGGTGTCTCTCCCCTTTGGTTAAGGCTACACGAGCAGCTTTCAGTCATTTACTATTATATTTAATCACTATTATCTGCTCCACTTACCACTGTCTTACATATTTCCCTCTCTTTTGTCACTCCCAGGCAGATAATTCACTCTTCATTTTCACTGTATTGTCAAACTCTGATTTTCTCAAGAATAATGAATGTGACACTAAGCAGAAGAGTGAGTGTTGTCAGATGTGGCCCCTGTAAGGAGGTCTCCGACTGTTATTGTAAACTGCACATTTTGAGGCCACTGCTGTGGTTTTTAAGTTTGTCAGCCCCCAAGGGCTGCCTACGGGCCAGGGGCCCCATGCGGTTGCACGCCCTGCCTGTTGACAAGCTGTGCCTCTGAGTGGGGGATGATATGCAACAAACACGACATAACCGCTAGGCTATCTGATGCCCCACATATAGAGCTAAAAAAATTAGCTTTTTTTGAATGGGTGTTTATGTGACAGCTAGGGCTTCTGCAGCCGGCCTCTGGTGGACACTAAAGGAACTGCAGGTTTCTGACTTCAATCAGTTAGCTTTATTTTTCAATACCGGAGGCTGCGACTTGTAAAGGAGCCAAGCCAAGCCTGGCCTTGCTAGCATGTCATCAAACTGGACATTGTTCAATATAGAGTAGTTAGAAGCTGCCGTGAAGTTATCCGAGACACAGTTCCTGAAGAGGGTGGTGAAATGAATGGACCTATGTGAAACAAATATTCAATCAACCAAAACATGATGGTGCTTGGTTTGCCAAAATACAACAAAGGGTTAATTTTGACTGGTTTTCTCAAACAAACAGAAAGACAAATAATCCCACAAATAAACATGTACACGTCACCTGAGTAGAATATTTGTTTCACATTCTGCTTTATGCTGCTCTACGTGTTCTTATTCAACCTTTATTTTGAAAGGGGATTACAAACAGTGCATGTTCTTGGCCATGGTAATTGGTTTGTGACCCTTAAGCCTCACAAGCAGCCACACGCAAGATTAGCATGCACATTGAGATACATACATAACTGCTTACAAAATATGTAGAATTATGCCATTATTAAGTCTCCATCTGAAAGATTATTTTGATCCATCAAATACACATTTCTGCATGCCGATAATAACCACTATGCTGATGTTGTTTATGGAGAAGAAGAAAAAAAAACCCAATAAGTGCTGAGAAAGCCAGATGCATTGCAGAGCTGACACACATCAACAGTCTTATTTGATGAAAACAGACATTGGTATTCTCCCTCGGTTTGCCTTTGGAATAAATAAAAAAACATAGCTATCCAGGAAAATATATGTTATATGACAGGCATGCCATATTACCAAGTAAATGCTGACTGATTATATTTAACAGGCCGCGCTAGCATATCACAAATTGCTAACCTGATGTCAAATTGCTCCCAATGGAATTTAAGACGCAATCACCAGAAAATGTGCAACATCGTACGCCTGGAATCATCGTCCTATTTACGGGGCACTGATGTGTGCTTGTTCTAGCTCTCGTGAATGTATATGTTGGCAGGTTTTCATTAAATGAATGTTGGCTGTATGCGTCCAAGACATCTATTTAACTCTCAATATACTGCATCCTGTTTCCATTTATTTCTTACTGCTCAAAAGAAAATCAAAGGAACGTTCAATCGTTGCACACTTAATCGTCTCCTGCGATTGCCAGTCGAGCTACACAGTGCAGGGCTGTGAGCACAGGTCCGCTCTAGAGGACATCATGCTACCCTCGTGGAGTCTGTTTCTGACAGTTTGTTTAAAAAACATGCACACCAGTAGGCTGCTGGAGGTCATTTTGTAGTGCTCTGGCAGCGCACTTCCTGTTCCTCCTCGCACAAAGGAGTAGAAAACAATCTTCCTGCTGGGGTTGATGCCCTTCCTCAGCCCTGTCCAGCTCTCCTTGTGTAACTACTGGTGTCCTGGTCTCTCCTCCATGAACTTGAGACTGTGCTTGGAGACACAGCAAACCTTTGTTGGGACCGCACGTATGGATTTGCCATAATGGAGGAGCTGGACTAACTGTGCATCCTGTTTGGGCTGAAGGTACTGCCTCATGCTACCAGTAGTGACAAGGACACAGGACAGAGAGAAATCGTCTGTGGCTACCACATGGCAAAACCATTCCCTTTTTTGCATTTGGATTGTAATGCTATTCCCCCTCCATTGCCCCGGTTGTCACTTCTATTTGCACCAAAGCAGGAAAAACTGATTCAAAATCACATGTGCAGAAATGGAAAGATTGATACACTGAAGTTGAACTGGCTCGTTGTCATGTCATGACGATGAAGTGTTCCTTTAAAATGTGTAAAATCAGTGTAAAATGAATTTTCACACTTTGATTTTAGCATTATTCATCGTTCTTTAATGAAAGAACTCTGCTCAAGTTAAAAAGGGTAATAACACACAACGTTTCCCCCCTTTCAAATGTAGAATAACATTAATGATGCAACGAGAAGGAATCCCGTCAGAAAGGCAACATTTTACAGATAAAAGACTTCAGGAACTGTTTGCACTTGATCCAGCTGTCAGATCTGTGACATGTCATCCCGTCATCAGTCATATTGGATCAGGAGACAGGGATTGACAGCCAACAGTGTGACAGGTCAAAGATAACCTTAAAGCATATTGTCGGGTTAGCAGTGACATATCCAGGCAGCAACGAAGAACAAAAGGGAAGGTTTTACAGCAGTGAAAGCAGTGAAGACACACAATTTAGTCTATTGTTCAGTAAAAAAATAAAACAAAAAGCATAAAGCATTTAACTACAACATGTAGTTTGAGTCATATTTAGCAGATCTGTATTCATGGGCTCTATATTAAGTGTTGAAGTGTTCTGGGTTTCTTTGCAGACAGAATTCAATAGGAGAATACCTTCAACTACAGAGCCAAGAGATATACTTCTGCTTCAAAAAACATTTGAGATAACTGTGAGACCCTGAGGTATCTGTACAAAATGTGGAGCACTTATGTTAGTGAATTTGCCTGGAATTTATACGTGGGACTGTGTGTGTGCTTGTGAGCTTGCTTGGGATTACATCTCTGATCATTACCGAAAACCCGAGCTGTAGATATTTTGGCTCCTCTTTCATTCAACCATTCTATTTTACATTGACTCCAATGTACTTTCCCTGTAGAAGTGGATCTTCAACCTCTAAAGGCGTTGCTTCGTATAACGCTGAAAAAAAAAAGGTCAAGGAATTAATGAGACTCCTCTGAAGAACCCTCAAAGGTCGTGATGATGCCGCTGTTGTTTTGCCTGAATAGAAATGTCTTTTGCTTCAAAACGGCAAAAAAAAAAAAATCTTATCTGTCAGACCTCTCGGGATATCTCACTACAGCTTATCCTCTCCTAGATCTCGCTCAAACTATTCTGACACTGAATTAATGCTTACTTAAAGATGCATCCTGGGATTACTCCTCACCACGGGCGGAAAGGGAAAATCGTACGAGCAACATTCAAATCATAGACAGATTGATTGACACCCCATCAAGCCATGTTCTCACACCATATGCCAACTCATGTTGATAAGCTGCAGGCAATTCATCATAGTCAGAAGAGAAGAACACATCCCCAGCCTGCATGCTTTAATGGTTGGTAAACTCTGCAGTGCAGCTAAAATATGAGGGTAAAAACTGCTTTCGGCTCGAGTCTGAGACGCAAATGAGCTGATTCACTTCCCCAAAACCGATGAATGTTTGTGTAATTTAAAGCTGCTTTTCAACTGTTACTGTATATCGCATCTGTTCAGCCGGCATCTGGGCCGCTGCCAGAGAGCAGTGTTGATGTCAAATCAGATGCGATTATGGCCTCTAAATTTACCATTTGATTGGTTAGATCAGTGAGCAGCAGCCCAAAGTCTTTGCTAATTATGTTAAAGCTCTGAAAATGCAAAAAAAAAAAGAAAGGCCAACTGTGATTCCAGTCTACAGTGCAGGAGATGGTCCGACACAATGAGCAGAGTCTGTTTGGACACTGATCTACTTAGTGGAATTAGATATAAAATGCGGTGGACTGATATTGGATATAAGAGGGAATTAGAGCACTGTTGGACACAAGTTCATCAAGAGCAATCAGTAGACTCTCTTTTTGTCTAATAATCCAACAGCACCAGATAGACAAACAAGGACATAGAGTTCAGTTAAATGCAGAGTTTTTAATAAACAGTCGAGGTCGGTACACAGGTAAGGAGTCAGCGGTGCTAAATAATCCAATGGGGGCAGGCAATGGTAAAAAAAAAAACGAGTAAAAAAGGATGGAACGAGGCGACGCAAGGGAACGCAAAACGAACTGGCTCCAAAAAGGAGAACACACAGGGATTAAATATACAGACAATCAGGGCAAAAGTGACAAAGACACAATCTTAAAACTCATTTATTCAGTCTGGCTTTTATATAAATTCAAATCTTAACATTATTGTATTGTCTTTCTTATGCTACTACAATTTTAAATATTCTTCTCCTATGTATTCATTTTAATATCTTATTGCTTTTATGTGTCATGTTTTCTTTTTTCATTTATATATTTTTTTAATTCTTATTGGTGTGCATTAGTCTCTCAATGATTTTATAAACTACTTTTTCGTCAGTAGCTATTCTGCACTCTTGTAAAGCACTTTGAACTGCAAATTTAATTTGTCTGAAAGTTGCTATATAAATAAAGTTTGATTGATTGACTGATTGACAATTCAGCTCAAGGCAGGAAAACACAGGGAGCAGGATCTGAAAGACAGAGGTAAGTACAAAGTAAAACAGGAAATGACAGAATACATCATAACCTTTATTAACGTCATAAAGGGTTGTCACACCTCAGTGGCAAGAAGGTGTGGACAACAGGAACGCGAGGGAATACAAAGGAGAAATCCTTTTCCTGATTCTTATCCCATCTCCCTCAATCCTATATTTCTTAACATGTATCATCTTCACTATCACTATAAATACATTTTTTTTGATACCACAGCAAACAATAGAAGTTTTAGGCAACCCAGTATTCTGTAATTTCTTGTTTGTAATTACCAAATATCTTACACACTGTCTAAATCACACAAACACAATGGCAACATTTTGCTTCCTTAACGCTGCCATTGTGTTTGTGCCATCTCCTCTGCTCTGTCTGTTTGTAAGAGACATAGATGTAACTTTTGCATCTTTATCAGACACCAGAAGAACTTGAAAAAATGTCAGTATTCGCCGACCTGTGGATTGAATAGACTACAGCTGCTCTCTCTCTCTCTCTCTCTCTCTCTCTCTCTCTCTCTCTCTCTCTTGCTTGCGGCAACTTTTGGGTTGAAATACGTCTGAAGAGCTGCAATTTTCCATAGCCTTGATGCTTTTCAATAGAGATAGTATCAGTTTAAAACAAGTGGTCTCAACAAGTATGGAAGCATTAACATGATTGACTTTGCCAGCATGGTGCCAATTCAGAAAACAGGTGTATTTTCCTAACAATAGTTTGTAATGAGATAGATATTGGTATCAGTTTCGTAAAAGGTTGCTAATGTTGTTCTTTGGAGAAATTGCAAAAGAAAAAAACCCCTCAATGTGCCATTTATTCTGGAACGTCATTATCGACTGCAATGCCTTTCACCATGCGTTCAGTCTGATTTATGACCCTTTATGAGGTTTTTTCAAAATGTATTTGCATTTTGATTTTACATACTCATGTATATGTTCACCACTTGATCTACTTTGAAAAGTGAAGGATGTCGTCAAAATGTGCAGTAAGAAATGCCCTACATTTTTTATTACTGTTGCCTGAGAACATGCATGCAGATTTATTGCTTCCCTTTTTTCAGGCATTTCACTGGAGGTACACTCTGTTATGACCTTATGGGCCATTCCCGATGATAGATTTTGGTTGTAATAGCCATTTTAATATTACTGTTTGTTACTAAGAGCATCTGAGTCAGCAGGGCATAGCTTCAAAGGCTTAATGGGGCAAAATAAATTGCCACACCGAGGGAAAGATACGGCACTAATCACACCATTAACATTGAGCATCCGCCCAAAGTGGCCATGTTTGTTTGAAGTGTCGGGAAATGAACTCGGGTCAAATCAAATTAAGGGCATGGGGACCACATAAATAAAGCAGGATATGCCCCCTTCTCATTTTTGTAGATAGCTTCTTCTCCCAACCTTAACCTCTCCTCCAATCAATTTCAAAATGAAATTTTGTGCATGTCCTTCAACAAATGTCATTATATTCAGCTGTCGCTGTGTTCGCTCCCCATCACTGGAAGTGAGCTGTAAAGGATTTAGTACAGTTGTAATTACTTGGAGCCTTTGTTTCATGACTCTCTGGCCAAATAGTCCGCCTTGTCATAGAGGAATCTATTGCAGAGTCACTTAGGCTTATAGTGCCATTAGGTTTTATGAGAAGACATTTTCAAGCCCCATTTAGAGGCTTTTGTATATATCAATTATTTTTATATGCTGAAAAATCCAACAGACCCCATAATATAGCATTCAACAAGCATCATTCTATATCTTGTGTGCTAAAATATGAATTTTCCTTCAATCTCATCATGATGTTAGAGAGTTTCACTCTGTACAAAAAAATTGTCTGCGATGAAAATTGGGATATTTTGTAAATTGAAGGTTTTCACTGAAAAGCTTTGAGACGTTTTTGTTGATGCACTCCAACAAAAGAAAAATGTTACAATGGATATAAACTAACAATGATTGAGCCTTTCCTTTTGGAAGATTACTTAAAAATGTTTATCAGTTCATGTTTTGCTTTCAAAAGAAAGACCACTGATGTTGCCGGGTTTTGAAAAGAATCATTGATGTTGTGTTTATTCAGAAGCCTTCAAAGCTCAAAATATAATAGGTACATGCTCCTTTTAAAAACTAAGTTCAGACTCAAGGATCTATAATATTTCATGAAGTTTGAATCCATTATCTGAAAATTGATTGGGAAATATTCTATTAACCTTGGGAAGACCCAGTTTACTAAATGGACTTTGAAAAACACAAGGAAATGTAATCTTTTTGTCCCCATAAAAAATGTATACTTAGTGACTTAATAGGTGACGCTGGTTTAGCAATAAAGCACCTCATATATATATATATATATATATATATATATATATATATATAAATATATAGCATTCAACAAGGGGTTGAATGGATAAACCAGGGTTTTTTTTTACGAGTTTATCAAAAAATGTCAAAATGGTCAGTAGATAGACGATGAACTCCAAGATTCCTTTCAGACCAAAAAGATTACACGCCTTTATTTAAAACTGACAGTTTTACCAAATTAAAAAAAATATAAATCATGTTCAAAGTGATTGAAAATACTGCTCAGAGTAAAAACTTACTGGTTCACTTCCCTCGTTTGTCCGGATCGCATTCTTACATGCAACAAACCGAACTTTCAAGCAGACCAGAGTTTATTTCTTTGGTCTGCACCAAAGTGCATTTGTACGGTGGCTGGGAAGTGTAAAACAAAAAGATGTGAAAGACTTATACCTGTCCCCAAACAAAGTTACAAATGACAGAATCTTGACGGAAAGGGAATGTAGGCCTACCCAAATGCCGGATTAAAGATTAAATAGCACCTGCACATCCTACGATACAGATTGCAATCTACTCATGGACACTGTCGATTTAACATCTGTCTATCAGACCATATCCACTTGTGGAAAAAGCATGTTTACAAGGACAAATGAGGCCAACAAGAAGGTTGATTTTTAATAATACAGAGTGGCCTCGGTTAAATATCAGAGAAGTGGACGCCTGAAGCAGAAGTCTGGAAATCATACATGGGGTCTGCTTTAGTGATAAAAAATAGGATTTTATTATAGATTGCAAAAAATAAAAACCCTAAATATAAGAAATGAGTTCATTATTTTGGCCGTGTTTTACTTGAAGGGATTATTTCCTATTGTCCCATTCCCCTCCTGTACGCTTGTGAAAATCCAAGCAACCTGACATCTTTTCTACCAAAGTTCCCTGCACTATAAGAACGCAGAGCTTCTACCTCATTTGGAGTTAAATGCTGCCATTAACCATAAATTGCTATTGCAGATTGGCAGCGTATGCCTGTAATTTATTTGAAACAGCGTCGAATTAGCAGAAACTAGTGTCACGGTATCTGAAAATGCATTAAAACACAGAGCGTTGTGATGTGTCTGCGAGAGAAGCAGCAGGGCACTCTGGGATCTCTCTGGGGCTAATTGATCATAACGATCTCCAGCGTGTAACGGGACGTGTCTTGTTATACTTCCTCTGAGCCAGATCTGCTCATTTCTCGTCTCTTTTTTTTTTTTTTTTTTCATGAATTCGCTGTGATGTAGCAACATCCCAGATTTTTCTCCTTGATTGACTGACAGAGGGAGAAACGAGCCCCTCCGTGGTGGTGGAAGTAAGGGCAACATGAATGCATTATGCAGTCTTCACTGTGTTGATGCCTTGGGTATTCAAATTGTGTTTGCCGGGGAAGAGGAAACCAAATCAGGGGCTGTGCATAAACTCCCTTTGATTGACTGCTGATGAATTCTTCAGAGATCACTGGAGGTAAACTACTGTATAATGGAAGGGTTTGATATTGACAGCTATCCAATAAAATTCATTCCTGGATCCGGAATTCCCTCCAGGTGGATAAACAAGGATTTCCACTTAGCGCCGAGCTAATTAAATAAATAAAAGTCATAACAACATTGGCTCTCTTTTGTAACCCTACACTCATCGTGCCCTCTGTGTGTGTGTGTGTGTGTGTGTGTGTGTGTGTGTGTGTGTGTGTGTGTGTGCGTGCTGAGGCTACTTTATTCGCCCTCTAAATGTGTCTCCATGTGTGCTTTACAATGAAATATTCATTACTCTCTGGTATTTCCACATCTGATTTACCCTGCATTTTCACTCAAATCTGAATCTTAATACCCGTGTCAGGAATTTATTGGTTTTACATTTAAAGCACACTGTGGGGCTTGTTCCCCGGAGTGGAATTCTACTTTGCGATTTATGAAGATAAGAAATGAACACAGAGGAACTCATTTTCCAGCATCTGGAACTCTTGGGAGTGACATTTCATTTGGGACTGACGCAGACTAAAAGCACGACTCTGTTTTTTTTTTGTTTTTTTTGTGACTGTTTTGGTTGAATGATGATGGAAGTGAAACGTTGAAAAATACAGGAGGAGACTGGCTTTCCACTTGCATCCTTATCGTCGGAACACAGAGTGGCTTGAAAATAACAAAAATGCTGTCAAAAACACTACCGCGAAATACGAGACTGTCTACGCAGAAGGCTGTGTGCGTCCATGAAAAAAAAACACTTTGTTGTGTTTGTTTTGTTGCCAAGCAGAATATTTTTTACTGTCATCTTTGCTACAGTGTCGGGCTGGAATTGAGTGAATGAATGGAATGACTCAGTGGCATTTCAGTTGTACTCGATGAAAAGACTTTCAAATTTGGTAATAGAAAAAAAAACATGACAACTATTGTTATTTCATCAGGCCTTGTTGACACTTGTGCGTAACTTGCTTGTTGCTCCCATAAACATGTGAGAAATACTGCCTTGGCGCTGTGAAATCTGATGAAAGCCCACAGTAACTGTGCGCCTGTTATTTATACTGAGGTGCAGCTATTAAATTAGCTCCTGTGTTTATAGTGTTTGGTACGCTTCCATCCAAAGAGAGGGAATATAAAAAACAACTCCATTATGGCTAAAGGTGCAAGAAACAATGATCTTATTTTACATCTCTTGAACACAAGGTCGAATGAATACTGCAGTCATGGTGGTGAACTGTATCTGACTGTACAGCATATACATATTGTGCAGAATCATGACATTTTTTTGACAACAATACAACTTCCTGGTTGAAAAATCCTTGTATTGCATACATACAATTTAATTCCAGAGGGAAATTGGAAAAAAAAAAAAAAAGAATTCTTGATTTATAATGAAGTGTGGTAAGAATAAGGCTCAAAGCCAATGATAGAAGACGAGAGGAGACAAGGAGTTACCCTCAAAAATCTCTTACCTTACTTTATTTACAACCACATGAATGTGGTCCATTAGTTTACCAACAATTGTGAGATATGGAAATCAGTTCATCAGTTTTGTAAAGGTGTATGCATGATGTGAAAGTATGATGAGCATTGGGGGAAGCAGCCTCTCTCTCTCCCGTCTCTTTCTCTCTGTCTTCCCCAATGAGGGAGTGGAGCCTGCACATGAATGCAGCACACATCCATGACGACCCAACCACACCTAGTGGCACCTGAAACACACAGACAGCACAAGAACAGACGACCAGCAGGGTCGTCACAGAGTCTTGAACAGCGCCGGCTGGTCAATAGATTGGGATCTTCATTGTATAAGACTTTTTGTTAAGCTTTATTTTTAGTCTTTTTGTGCCTTTAACGTAGAGACAGGACAGTGGATAGAGTCAAAGAATTGGGAGAGAGAGTGTGGGGAATGACATGCAGGAAAGAAGCCAGAGGTCGGATTTGAACCTCGGGTCTCCTGCTTTGTTCGTTTGGCGGGTGCATTAACCACTAGGCTACAGGCGCCCCCACAAACCTTGTTAAAATTAGTTTAAAAATGAAGGCTTTACATACAGTACATGTGCAACAGGGCAAAGTAAATAGTGTGTAGTTATTGAGTCAGATGTGTAGTCTGCTGATTGATGACATGTTTCTTCTTCTTGGTCACTAGAATCCAACGCTCCAGGTGCCATTGACTCGTGTTATAAGTTACACATGCACATTTGCTCTTCTTCCATACGAGAGAAAGGAGCATCGAGCATTCCTTTTGTGCTTGGTTCGGGTGTTTTAAAGTCAAGAAGATCATCTACGTTGTCCGTCTAAACACATACCCTGTAGATTAAATAGAAAAACCTCCCAACATATTTACACTGAATGCCTCAGAAATCTGCAACTTTGAATGGAAAGTCAAATACTTGTCATGTACAACGCTCTCAAGAGGAGCGTCTCATTGGAATGATTTTCACTCAGTGAGTGATGTGAAACTGATCATAGTGTGAAAGCCCTGCGCCACATTAAACAAAGATGGCGTAAGCAAACACCTAGAGTCTTATTTGTCATATTGAGTACAACCCCACCTCCTACCCAAATACAAATAAATAAATAATCAATGCCACACACACACACACACACACACACACACACACACACACGCACACAGGGAGGGGAGCTCGAGAATCCAAATGCCACCGAGGCAGCTCAAGCCCTCAGAGGTAAGACATGACACCATAGTCACTTCCTTACATGTTAATTAGTGCATGAAATTTCACACAGCACAATAACCAGAAGCCAGGGCGAGTGTTAGATTGCTTTGTTGTTGCATCAGTATGATGCAGGGGTTGCTCTGTATCTCTCTCTGTGTGTGCTGTTTATTCATTAATTTATGTAGTAGTTTCCTCTGATCCCGTTTCAGAGAGAATACAAAGGCCCTGGTCCTTTTAAGTGCACTGGATCTAAGTCGCTTTAAACACAGGTTTCCTTAACCAAACAACGTTTGTCACACTTTGGTCTGTTTTTTGGTCTATATTTGTATATCTTTAGTCCTTATTCCAGTGGTCGAATATTAAAAGATCGGCCCTTATTTCTAAAAACATCATAAATTTTGATTGCCATAATAGATGTAATTTGAAAAATAACTTTCCAGGGTCAGATTAAATATATGTGAGGCACTTTAATAATACTGTTAGCATGAAAATACAAGAATATGTACTGCAACTGTGCATGTTATTTGTTTTCAGCACATTTTCTTGCTCTCCACATGTAAATTGTGTGTTTCTTTTGACATGTAACATGGTGACAGCAGGGCTATAATTTGAAGAATTGGTTGAATACATTATAAGATTATATGCAGGAGTTTACTCAGCTACAGTACAGTTACACATCAACCAGCAACCCTCACCAAAATGTAGTCCTATCTGAAGTAATATGAAGGTAAACAGCTAATGCTTCTCCTTAGAATATTCATTCAGGATGATTTTGAGGATTTTCTTTTATCACTCTTACTCTATGATGCACACAAATAAACATGTTTTTACACGTAAACACTAAAAAAAAAATACAAAAAGCTATTTTTATTGGGGAAAAAACATGTGAATTTTAAATGACAGTTCAACCAGTAGATAACTCACAAACATGGTTCAACCAGCAGCTAGTGGGTCGTCCTAGAACCCCCTCCCCCAAAAGGAAACAAAAAAAAAAACCTGAGGTTGTAAATGTGAGCTGCAAACATCAATACAAAAAAATAAGAAATATATAGAAATATCACCAGCACATGCAAGAGTGAAAAAAACATAACATTAGCACCAAAGATAAAAAAAAATCAAACTTCTGCCCGGGATACACTTTGCACAACAAAGTTGCCCTTAAAATTGAATCTTTCACACAAAATAATCTCCCACGTCCCAAATGCCACCCGAGCTCACACATCCCCCTGACGTGGGCAAACTGTGAGGCAAATTGATTACATTGTGTAAATGTGAGATGGGCTCAATTTTAAGGCTTGTGCGAGAAAATGTAAATGAAAAAAAAAAAAAAAAAATGAAAAAAAAAAACAAGTGCACGAGCGGCTATCGGACAAGGATGCATGGTGACCTTTTGATGGGAGGATGTGAAGGCTAAAGAGACTTAATCAAATGGAACCCTCCCCGTCGCAGCATGCTTTGACAGGTGCTGTGCATGAGCAGTGAACCAAACTATGAAACCTGCTAAATGATTAATAATAGCCTGTAGCTCTATGTGTGATGAGGCTTGAGGGAATGCTTATTGGCTGTCTGTTTCTCTTTCCACACCTACGGACCCGGACACACAAGTAAATGCACACACAAAAAACAAAGACCTTTGGACTTCCACAACTTGCACCACGTGCAGAGTGTGAGCTGGAATTACCCCCCCCCCCCCCCCCCACCTTTTGCAATGCAAACTCAAAGCGCTTCTGGCCAAACAGCACATCTGCTCATCCCAACCCCTGAGAATCATCTATTGCTCATGTGCAATTAGGGATCAGAGATCTCAGATCAGAATGCCACATGAATATCAGCCCCACCAATGTTTTGATCAGTGCAGCCAGAAAAGGTGCGAGTGGGTGGGTGGGCGGGGGCATGAAAGCACTGCACGTATTTTGTAGCGCTCTGAAAAAAATGCACCTCACAATAAGTATAGATTTGCAGCGTTGCCCCCTCTCCTATAATTTTCTTCCCCTGAAATGTGAGCACCCCTGTGTCAAGCATAAACTTGCTCGCCTGCTAGTGCAACACAATTCATCCTCTTGTCATGCAGCACTACAACCCCGCATCCATCATATTCCATAATGCACACAAGGTCATTCTGTAATGAAGGAATCTTTTTTAACTGCGTAAATTTTTGTGGACTGCGAGGAGCGCAGGGCCTATAAAGTTGGCCCGTCGGTGTGTGTGTGTTCGTGCACATGTGTTTTTGCACGCCGCCTTGTACCTTTTATGCTGCCCAGAGAAGGAGCATTTTCATTCTGCTCAGAGAGCAAAAAAAGCCTAAGGGAAATCAAAGTAAGCATTTCCTCCATTCTAAAGCACCACCTTCAATAGGTACAACGCCACCCAAGCATTCAGCCCTGTCCTTTGGACTGTGAACACATATCATGGTCTAAACTGCCAATCAGCTACCTAAAGGTGTTTTAAACAATTCACTTTTATCATTCCGGCTCAATCTGTATTCACTTCATATCATTACTTCATGAAGTGTCTGATGTGTTTACAGCCAGTCGTCAAAGTGCAAATAGGGAAAACACAAAAGATGTTGTATTTCCTCCGTGGCTTCTGTCAAAGGCTGATGCTTCATAAATCATTACACACATTAGGTGCTAAGCGAGTTAGACCTACAAGAACAGTTAAGTAGCATCTTGATTTACTACAGTACCTTTAAGGACAGGTTACCCAACTTTAAAAAAATGAACAGACCCTCCTGCTACGCTCATTGCACTTCCCCATGTCCCGGGGGAGCTGTGCATGGTGTGCAGCTTTGTAAAAGAGCACATTAATAAGGGAAGAGCTTGTTCCTCCATGTCGTTTAAGTGTTTCTGGAGGGCATCCGCCGTGTCCTCCACGCTCTTTGGGGTTGGAGGTAGGGGATGGTGATGGGATGTGTCCCATTTCTTAATGGATACTCCACACACCAGGATTCCCTCCAAGGGTTGTTTGTGTTGTTGTTTTCTCTGTGTGTTTTTTTTTTCTTTTTCTTTTTCCATTTCTGGGTGATGTTGTGCACGGCTCTTCCTGGAGACGATAAAAAAGCAATATTTTGTATCATGCAATTTTAAGATGAATGAATTTTTACATGAGTAGAGATAGTTTAAAGTTGCAGTGAAGATTTTTTACTCTGTGGGAGTACTGTGGATGATTTCACACGGTCAGATCTGAGAGCAAAGGTGGCGTGCTATTAAGGCGCGATATTTTGTCCCTTGTCCCACCGTAGTTAGGCCATCAGTGTCTCCCTGATGGAAAATAACACACCTCTGCATGGCTTATTTCACTTTTTCAAAAATCTCACGGACATCTTATTAAATAAAAGTAATCCCCATTGTGGAATCTAATAATTCACCTTTCTACCGTTCCCTTTTGCTATTTTCACTGATTTTTTAGTCTGTAGCAATTCCCCTATTCCTTTAGGTTAATGTTATAACTTTAAATTTACCAAACGTTCCATATTTTCTTTTAAAATAAGGAAGGAAAATTGTCTTTATTTTTAACAGGAAGTAAAGTACCTTCAGTTTAAGACTGTACAAAATACAAAGAAATGACATAACTATATATTCTGTATGTTATCAATAAGCAGTAATTGGGCCACTAACTAAGAGCTTGCCCACAACAACTTCCTATTAGTTATATGTTATGGTCATATAGAGTAAGGTACTAACAAGCGCTCAATATGCCACTAATTAGCATGCTAATAAGCAGCTAGTTAATGGTGAAAATGTTGACCTTAATGTAAAGTTTTCACATCTTTCTTGTGGCCTCTCCATTACACATTGTGTTAGGTAAGGTCGCTTGTTTTGGGCTTCTATTTATCCACACGTGGTTGCTTGTTTCTCTCACGGGATCAAAAAACATTGATTCCTATTTGCTTTCCTTACCAACGACAGTACAGTACAGCAGGACTAGGCTACAGTCTAACGAGGCCGACGATAAACATTTTAATTCACTGCCTACCAAGCGCTTCTTGGCTGCTGCTGCTGGAACTATTATTAATATTTCTCTTCAATAGGAGAGATTAATTTATCCCAAAATATGCTCTTGTACACTTTTAGAAAATATCCTTGGATGTGAATTCACAAAGTCTGAATAACTGGCCCCATTAGTGCTGGGGCTCTGCACACCAATACAAATCTGTTGAATAGCAGTTTAACTAAGATGCCTTGACTTTAGCAAAACTGAAACCAATTTCTCCTCCTGGTTTCATTGAGGTTAATAGTGTCCAGACACAGCAGCCATTAAATTAATTAAAACAAAAATAGAGCTTCCACATAACAGAGATGGATGGGGCTCTTGCGAAGATATTTACAGGTAACTTAATTACATTCACCAAATAAAACACATCTAGGTCACAAAGAGGAGAATTCTAAATAGGCAATTAAGCCGGTGGTAAGAGCCTTAATAAGGCAAGCAAAGTACATAAAATGAGGGGAAGTAAGTGAGTGTCAGTGCAAACGACTTTGCCTAACACTATTCATCATGGGACTAAGTGGTAAGATGGTGTCGGGCTTCTAAATTCTAACAGCATTAATCCCAGATAGCAGGGCTCATACCAGCCAGTATCAATAATGGCAATAATAACTCATCCATCTGGAAGTCATCCAAACTCTGACTGGTTAATTATGCTTCCCTCATGAATATGCCTTCCGGTTTTTAACAGTAGGAGAAGAAGAAGAACATGGCAGGGCGATAGAGAGAGATGAAGTGAGGGAACAATGGAGCAGTCTCCCGTCTAAACAGCTTTTGTTAGCCAGTTCAGAGGCATCTGCCCGTTATGTGCGCTTGATCATAGTGACACGGGCTTCGGGGACTGTGCCTCATCCCAGCTGGTGGACGTCAAGGGACCTTGAGCATCTGCAAACATGACAAGAAGTCATTTATTAGACAGCAACCTTGACCAGCTTATTGTCCCCAAACTTGAAATTGTCATTTCTGAAGGAAAATTGCTTGATCTCTTTGGTCTGGTATGAATAGATTTCAATAAAGTGGGTGAAGGACAGTGCGAGGCGTGGTGGCCTTCATTACTGAATTTACTGCATAGTGCAAGCTGCTATTTCAGACACATTTCAATAATAATGAATATCTGCTGATAAGTTGGGAAGAAACATTTCTGCTCATAAAGACAGCTTACTGTATGTAAGCACTACACTTTCTTTAAAGTTAAGACATGTTGAAGTACAATTCTGATGTCCTTTATTTTCATTACTGGAAATCCTATATGTACTCCAGCTCATGTTGGTTAGTTTACAGTTTTAGATGATCAAAAAAAACATGGGAAAATCAACAAATACATTTTCTATGGGATGCCTCTGCTTGTATATTAAAGTAATTTGTAAACCCTTGTTTTCAAAGGTGCAACATGAAAAAAGTCATTGTTATATCAAATATATATGAATATATATTTTGCAGAAACCTATGTGACCTATCTCAGTTTTGTACTGTGTTCTGTATCATACTGAAACCAAGACTTTTTTTTACTGGCCCCTCTTTTTTTATCGAGTGGTATTTCAATTGTTTCTCGAGTAAAAAAATACTTTTCTTCCAGCTCTGCAACTACCTCCAAAACACTGACCCCCCAGTGATTTCCGAAATAAACCCTCAGCAATATAAAATGTCACACCACAACTGGCATTCACTGCAAACAGACTTAACACAGCCTCTCATCTCTTTCTTCGCCTTGTTCCTTTTGCACACATAAGCCCAGCTGGCAGAGCCTGGCTCACCTCCACAAGAAGTTTTTTTTTATTTTTTTTGCCTTGAGAGAACTCACTACCCTAACCTAATTCTATCCTTTAAGATGAGTATCCCCTTACCTTAATCCCCTGTTGGAATAGCTAAAGGTTTCTGTTCCAAAAGTTTTATCCCTGAGGATTTTATCCCCAAAATTTTGTCCTGAGCACAAACTAAATAAAAAGACAGACTTCCTCTCTGCATTCCAGTTTTTAGAACTTCAAAGAACTGATATACCATATAACTAGGATGCATGAGGTTTCTTACAAGGCTTTACTTTGTATCTTGTACACTTATTAAACAATATCAGTTTTTCAATAATAGTAAAAACATTTAGAACGATCCCTTTCCACTTGACCTGCCGCGCCCCGTCTGTGCTTTACTTATGGTACATTACTGTATCTATGACTGATACATTCTTCGTTTCGCTTGGAAGAACAATGATAACCGCAGAGCTGCACTACAACTAACCTTTTTTGTAAAGGTCAGATACAATAATGAAAGAGTTTCAACCATGACTTAATGGAAATGGCTATACGGATCCTGTTGGCAAGGTGCAAGAATGGCGTCATTAACCCTTGCCTCTTGTCTTATGCTCCCCTCTCTTAGAGTATTCTTAGCATTTGGCAGATAACTTGGCTTTCAAGGCCCTTAATCAGCCTTTTCTCTGATTGCTTTTCTTTTCCTTTTTAACTTTAATATCAGAGGAATACTAAACGTGTTTTGAACCATAAATAATGGCAGTACAGTGGTACTTGGGAAAATGGAAAGACATGTAGACATAAGTTTCTGCCTTGAAGTTACAGTTAATGTCCTTCAAGTCACAATTTTAAATGGGAATTTTCAAGCTCAATAAAAAACACAAATTATACCCGTTCTTCCTGACCAAATGAATGTTCTTTCAAACCAAAAAGCCAAGGTCAGCTTCCATCCACTCAAGTATGTCAGCATTATGCTAGTTCACATCTAAATATCTTGTAATTATTGGCATTATCCAAGCTGGGGCAATCATTGTCGTCTCCTAATTCAATTAATGTGGACACATTTGGATGACTCTGTTTGTGTGACTTCTGAAGGAGACTGTGGTTTTAACACTTGTTGGAAGCTGTAATTGCATTGACACACCACACAATGAGAGGTCATTCCCAATTGAGATCAAATATTTGACGATTGTAGTTCAAATACATTTGATGTAACATGTAAGTGACTCCCTCAGCTGAGGGATTTAAATGCCTCAGCTTGTCAGTAAATGGATGAATTCAGAAGATACACACATAATCTCAGTTTTGTGTCCAATATGTACATCTCACTGCTTTATCCAGCCCAGTGTTCCTCAAAATGTTCATTACTCAATGCAGTGCATAATGAATAGAGAAGCCTTGAAATCACAGCCATTTACACAATTTGAAAGAAGACAGAAGAAAATGGCCACCAACTGAAAAGGAAAAACACAAAGAAAAAAGGGAATGTAGTATATGATTATAATTCAGTGTGCATTAATGCAGCTGTTGAATATGTTAACATGGGATTTTTGGACTACAGAGTTGATCTTACAGAGATAAATGCCTACAGGAGGGTGGAGGGACAATTCAGATGAATTTCAACTTGATTTTTGGAACTACTGACAGTCCTACAATAGGCTTTGCATTTTTCATAGATGCTGAAATGCTGTTAAGGAAATTAGAATGTTGCACATTTGCCCTCATCATCCATGTTGTTCCAAGTGCACTTGTGCACTCTAAATGATTGAAACTCAGTTCAAGATCACTGCCACACTGAGCAGGCTTGTTAAATCTGAGAGAAACTTTCTTGAGCTTTTTGTACGTTGTTTCACACACTCATTTATTGATGAACACTTATCCATTAATCATGGCTCTTTTACAGCACAGGCCAAGCTTTTTTACACTGATTTTAGCTTGGTGTGAATGTTTTGACATCTGCGTCGCCACCAGTAAAGGCCATGTAATCTACAAAGCATCTTTACGCGGCCCAGCTGCTGAGAGGTTCATGTTGCTAACATGAAGGTTTTTGACACGTCCGTGGGTTGAAATGAGACTTGGGCGTGCTTGAAATTTGCATTTTCATCATACATCCCAACACCCACAGTGCATCTGCCTTCAAAAACAATTTTACAACTAAAACTCAAATCGGCCTGTGAATTGCTTTAAGTGTAGTAGCATTTATTCCCTCTGGTTAGTACTTGATTAGTTTTTTCCTGACATTTGCATTTAGCAGGGTTGTGTGTTGTGATGTGTACGATTGCAGTCTATTGTGTAGCTTGCTGAAATATTCGATTGCTACAACAAAAATGTGTCAAGGTCTTAGAGAAAAAAATGATCATAGTTGGTTCTACTTCTTGCACACTTTTATTTAAATTATATGGTGATGGAAAGGGGCATTTTTCTGTTTGTCTCTTCAGTCACCTTTGTTGAAAGTCTAAGTAAAGTGTCCATGTAATTTCAATGACTTTAGTGTTGGGCTTTGGGGAATGTTTTACCTCACAGGGCCAAATATTTATGCAACCATTGGCGCACAAGAATACACTCACACAGAGCCACACATTGACAGCACACAATAAAACACTTTACTACAATACTTCAAAAGACCCATCTGACACAATAAAGGAGAAGACGGGCAGAGAAAAATGTAATCGGCAGCACCAGATTGGGTCCAAAGAATTCCTGATCTGTTTTTTGTCCTCCACAGCATTACATTTTGTCAGGTGGACAAAGTTGTCAATCAAGCTGGCAAACCTATTTTACGTTGTCAATAGGACAGAGGAGAGAGTGTTCATTCTTTCAATAGAGGGCGAGAGATTAAAGTAGGCCAAGCAGAGAAGAGGTAATTTTCTGGGATGATGTATTGACACTAAGACTCGATCATCTCCCACATTGTATTTCAGATCTGCTTCAGGAGACGGCCAGACCACGGAAAAGAAATACTGCTGCCAGCTAGAATATGGTCTCACTAGTGTTTAGAGTCATTTGTCTTTTATTTTTCCTGGTTCACTTGTTTTCACGTTTTAATGAGTTTTATAGAGGTGACTGTGTGTTTGTGTGGCCTTGTTTTTAGCAAACACTGTTGGGCTTACCTGTATATGCATATTTTTCATCAACATTCAAATTACTTGTTTTTATTTTTTCATACCTTTGGGCTTTCGACTGTAACTCTAATTAAATCGGGTTCCTTTTTGCAAGCCACTGATTTTCTATTGGCGTTGATTGGAATAAACAATGCCAGTGGCCAGTGCAGCACAGTGGCGGCTTCACTCATTTAACTGGATGTGACACTTGGCTGCAGACACAGGAAAAGGAGATTTGACGTGTGATGTGTGCACGCTAACATTGCAAGGCACTCCAAGAAGTCGGGAGTGGGGATTCAAAGGGATAGGCAAATAACCTTTTGATTAAGTGCACAAGTCGAAACAAATTTCTGCACACCGCCTTAAAAAAATTGAGGTCTATAATACACCGATTTCAGTGTCTTGCAAAACTTGTCTCAGTGCCTTCCTCCCTTAAATCTACATTTACTCGTTCCTTAGTAAGCAGAAAATTCAGACTGCAGACAAAGAATTAAAAGTGGCCATTATATGTGGAAAAGTGCCAAGCGGCAGATTGCATGAAACCCTCTTAGCATGGTCAAAGACATTTGCTGCATAAGGGGTTAAGAGGGGTAAGAATCTTGTTAAGTATTCATGGCATGAATATTCTATCAAAACCGTCCAGAGAACATACTGATCACAAGCCTTTAAATAACAAAACTCGCAAGCTGTGCATGTCAAGTCAAAGGGGTCGTCTAGTCTATTATGCTACCGATAGGTGAACAAAAGTATCAGTACTGTACTATATTACTGTCTGTGTGCGCTACAATTTAATGATCGTGTCAGCATTTCTGTTCAAAGGCCTCACTTGTGATCAGATAAGCCTCTCGTTTCCTCCCCTTATTTGAATTCCCTTGAACTAGAAAATGGATCTTCCCCCCACTGTCTATTGAGAAAGTGAAGCGGGATCCAAGAAGTGCTTTTGGAAAGGAATTCTGATTAACTACATAAAAGAATATTCAGTCCCACTGAAAATAACCGGGCTACAGAGGAGAAAAGGGAATGAGTGAACACTGTGCGTTGTAAATTAATGATATCATGGTGTTTGATTGCCCTGTGCAGTGCCTTAGGTGATGGTAGAGATTGTACAAAAACATTGAGGTTTTCCTTTTTTCCAATGCAGTCAAGATTACAGGTATATTTAGTAAGGAAAATTAAAAAACATGTAATCAATTACAAAAACAATTTGGGCATCAAACGAAAATGTGGTTTTACCAAATTAAGTACATGCTGGAGGGATTTTAAGAACTAGCCAATCAGTTGAACAAGGGATCCAGAATTCGAGGTCAACAGGGTTGCACTCATAGACTTCAGCCATGTTTCTGTACAGTCTTAGCGATGTCACCCATGGGTTTGTGATGGTTCCTTTTGGAAGCCCATCCATGGCCATTGCAATATTGTAAATGTTGACGATATCGACCAAATGACAAGCAAAGAGCTGGTTCTTAATCCCCCTGAAAAAACCCCTACAATGCTCCCAATTGCAGTTAGATTGGTCCCGCCCCTCTCTATCCCTAACTAAATAATTTTTTTGTACCAGGCTGTAAACATGTTAATTTCTGCTGTAAAATATAGATGTGTTTGTGTGACTCCCGGGTCTACTGGAGCCAGCCTCATGTGGACACTTGAGAAACTGCAGTTTTTTGCACTTCCGCATTGGCTTCATTTTACATAATTGTACAGAATAGACAATACAATACAAAAAGAGTGTCTTCTACATAGAGAAGGGCATGGCAACCATTTAAAGAGGAAACGATGACATTAAAATAATGAAAAGCAGGGGGGCCCAGTACCAAGCCTTGCGGCACATATCTAGGTTAAGATTTGGTATGACATGACTTAACTTATTGAAACTGGCAAACAAGTAATCCCTAAACCAGGCACATGCCCTTTTTATCCAACCCTGTAACTTTCATTCAAAAAAAGGTGATAAACAGAATCAAAAGCTTTTCATAGATTAAAAAAAAAGGGCAGCAAAAGATGCCTCCTACCTAATGCTGATAATATTTAACTTGTAACCAATGTAAGGGCTGAAATAGCGATATGATCTGTTCTGAAACCACACTGCTGTGTGCACGGTATTGAGTGATCTGACAGATAATAACTCAGAAGTGCAATCTATTCAGTACACGATGGAGGCAAAACAAGCAGACCAATATAAAGTTCAAGGAAGCTGTTGAGTCCCTTCATCAAAAGAGAGGGCTCAAGAAGCAAAGGCCTCAATCAGGTTACATGAATTAACTCTCGAAGCATCTCTATATCCCTTGTAAAAAAAATGTTTTCCTTCTTCATGTTGCTAGTTTGATCAGCAATGAATTTAATGGCTTCACTTTTATCTCGCTCCTCGTCATCTTTGTTGGCTGTGACCTTGAATGTTTGCCCATTAAACCTGCAACACTCTGACAAGTATCCATCTCAGCCTCAGGGAGCTGATGTACAAAGATAATGAATCAATTGTTGCCTTTATCCATGATCCAAAGGTATGATAGCTCAAGATCGAGCCTGTTTGCCTGAGAAACTCTTAAACCTCCTGGGAGTGACTGCCGGCTATAGCAGAAGGGTAAACTGATGTAGAAAGAGGTCACTGTCTATTTTCCCTGCAGGGGTCTTCCTGTTCAGAGTAGACTGGATTGAATTTGTCCACGAGGAGCTCCAAGCGCTGTATTGTATTTTCCAAGAAATATTTCAAGAAAAAACGCACTTGGAATCATTTGATTTAACAATATGAAAATGTGTTTATATGCTTTTAATGAGAAAATATAGCAACTGGCCAAATTTAATTATCAATTAAACACAATTTATTTGATTACCAAGTTGGGACCAAACGTTTAAAGCATTACAGAGTGGATTTTTTTTTTAAAGCTGATTGAATTTGTGGTAAAAGGTTTGTGGTTCTGCAAAGTAAACAGTAATCATAACTTGTACTATTTACTCCAACTGATCTTGGAAGGGATCGTTAAAGATAAAATGAGACATTGGTAGAAATTAATTCGCTGCTACTCCCCCGAGAATAAATGTTTAAAAATAAAATACAATTTTGATTCTCAAGATTTTTACCACACTTCTAGATCTTTGCCCAATTAATCACTTGACACACTGCTGCATATCTCCTGTCCAAGGCTATGCAGTGCTTAAATGTCTCATGAAATACATTTTTATTTCCCGTCATCTTTAAACATCCTGCTTGCAGACATATTTAAACTGACAGTCCCAGTGGTACAAGACCTCGTTGTTAAACTGAGACCACTAATTTGACATCATTCTGTTGCACAATGCACAAACCTGGCATCGCAAACTGTATGATTAACATTCTGATTTGTGAATTTTTAATGTTCATGTAATGCTTACACTCATCATGTGAGAGATATTAGTGTCTCTTTCACGGAAGCCCATAAAACCTGACATTACGAGCGTCGGCATCCGCGAGGAGAATACCAATCGCGGAAAACGTTGTCATTTATGCGGAAGCTGCGCATAAACATATGGCATCTTGTTGGAAATTGTCTGAAACATGAGCGTTTTCAGGAGAAGTCAATCAAGTTCAGTCCATCAATTATGAGCAGCACTGGTGATAACGTTGGAGTGGGCTTTTCATGCAGAGAATACCAAAGTGAGCTGATCCTTTTCAATTGAATTTTTGCTGATGTGCAGCAACAAATTTTAAGATATTAGACAATCTTTATCAGCTGTTACTCTGCACAAAATTTCTCATAATTCAGCGAATATACAGTGTCGTTTGTTTTATAATCTTTCGGATGGAATGTATGATGATTATCAATTAACCTGATCCTCCCAAAAAAAAAAAAACAGTCTTGGAGTTAGTGTCATTGATCACATCTGCTATTCATTCAATTCCAAGGAGTCTAAAAATCTCAAATATTCATGTTTCTATTAGGAACCACTTTGGCCTGTCAATTTTCCAATTAGCCAAAGTCCTTCTTTTAACCAGCCAAAAGAGCTAAGCCTGCTACCTTTTCAAAGTGGGCAAGTGTCCAGAGTGTGAGATTGAGAGTGAGAGATTGTGCAAGGACCAGAATGCACAACAGAAATGTAGTGTTCAATCATTTAGTCTATTGTTTTGTGAAGAACCCAGACAGGGATATAATATTATTAAACTATAAATCACGGAATTTAAAAAGGAATACATGCTGTGTGGTTGTGGGTAGCATTGCGCTCTGTATGTAGTGGGAGGGCACAAGCAGTGTGTGTGTAATATTTGTGAGTATAGGTAGGGGTCAAAGGTAAGTTTGTGTCCAGGTACAGTGCTGTTCAGGAATTGCACAATGAAAACGACTTGTGTTCTTAGCTGTGCAGCCTTGTCCCCAAGCAAGCAAGCAACTGCACACATCTTTTTTTTTTTAGTTTTTTAGTTTTATTCGAGTTAAATGAAAAACTTGTTTCCTTAAAGGCTTTATACGCGATTCTTTCACACTTCAATGTAATATAAATCAAGTACATCCTCTGAAAATAACTCTGTGGGTCATGACTGTCTACAATGGGTGTAACACCCGAGTCCCACTGTCTGTGATGTTTTCAGAGTTTTCAGAGTCCTATCTTCACTTTGTTTACATCGCCGGGACGGCCGGCTGACTCCTCCCCTCGTGTATAAAAGTTGTTTAATTGATGGACTAGAGAAAAGAAGAATAACATACTGTACTCACTGCTTAACTGTGTTTCTAGTTACGCTCATTTCAGGTAAATTTACATGCAGTGTGAAGATACGAGCAGAATAAAGATCGCTAGCATTAGCATGCTAACGCAAATAAAGCCTTTAAGGAACTATTACATTTCTTATTAATTAATTTTGTCATCTTTGACTTTACAACTGCTGCTGACACATTGAGAGACACACACAAACATAATGCCAAATAGCTGCTATTATATCATATCATATCATCATGACTTATTTCCCAAGTAAAACCCTCTGTGCAAGTGTAATGTTGTGTTAAATCATGCACAGTGTACGGGAAATACGCACATTCTTTTCTATAAATTATAAATAAAAATGTCCATGACCCAACAAACAAGGCAAATAGAATCAGTCTGATATGAATACCAAACACCAGCCGTACGTGCACTGCGCAAATGATAATGGTTAAAATGTAATGCCTGCTGCACTTGGATGAAACACAATGGTGAGTTTTGATGAAACACTTGCTTAGTGGTTAATGTTCAGCTCAAAATAGAAGGAGACAAGCCATTAAGGCCCGGCAGTCTCAACTGTAAAAAAAAAACAAGTTTATTTGCTTTCCCGACAATAACGTGGGAAGAATCACCAAGTTCATAAGAAAAGAAAAACCTCAACTGTTTTGCCATTTTGTTATTAAATCATGAGTGGAAAAGAAGTTTACAATTGAATAAAATGATCAGACAGAGCTGCCAGCGCTCATCTTTTGTGCTGTAAAAGTGTTGTTTTCCTCATCAAACTGTTGGGAAAAAAAAAAAAAAAAAAGTGGCATTGTGAGACAGTTATTCGTTGTTTGAATCGACCTTTCAAACTCTCCGACAGGGATTTGTTTCTAACTGATTTTGTCGTGACAATCAAATGTTGAATACCTTATTTTTGAAAGGACAGCCTTGCATAACCTCACAGTCAAATCCTAAGTGTAAATCTGACACAGGACATAAAAAAAAAAAAACTACGCCTTGTGTTGGTAAGAGCTCCACATCCATTACCCTTAACATTTTTGACAGTTTTAAACAACAGCCCCAGAGACATATCAGCTCGATGAGAGAACAAACAACACTGCAATCAACACCTGTCAACTCTGAATAACTGTCACTGGAAAAAAAAACAAACACACACACTTTGAAAAACGCTGAAAATATTCTGTGATGTGGATAAGTCAGGAGTGGAGCTTTGATTCACCTTGATTAGTACTGTGGCCATCTGTCACACTGGCAGGCGCCTGCGATTTCCAGGTGAGGAAGAAACTCCGCAGACACTGCGAGCGTGTGTGATATGTGATAGTGCCCACTGACTCAGAGAGTCATGCTGCGCGAGCTGCTGGTACGCGTGTTACAATGCTGCAGAGGTTGATGGAACAATGTCATCCTCGCTTGGTTGGAGAAATGCTGGGAAGTATTTGCTTTTATCTGACAGGACTCAAAGTTTAGATTAAAGTGAAACACAAATATTCTGCAAGATCGATGTTTTTCAAAGCTCCTGTGAGGAGATTTTAAGATGGTTATGAAACAGACTGAATTATCACCTCAAGAAGAAACAAGAAACCAAACCCTCAGGCAGAAGGTGAACTATTTCTATATACATTTTTTGAATGTCTAAAAACACTGCTACATGATTAAAGCATGCTGCATAAACAGCCTTTTTTTCCCCGTTTCCAAAGCAAAGATTCACAATGAGTGATTTAAATGACATTTTAAACGTAAAAAAACAAACAAATATGAAACACTGTTTTTATGTACAGTACAGGATATAATAAGCAAAGAGATTCTCTTTTTTCTTTTTTTTTCTTCCTCATTATGTAATTATCCTGCATTAAAGAAAACGGTGGTGCATCGTTGAGTAAATAAACCCTGTGAGTCGCTGGTTTGATTGAAAAGACTCCTCAGTGAGCAACATTTATTTGAAGATGTTCTCAAAATTAACAACATTGTTTTTTTTTTTCTATACCATGGACTTATACTGAAGGTTTTAACTTATCCTTGGCCTTCTATTGTTCATCTCAGGTATCTTACATGGTCAATATGTTTCCATTAAAAAGATATAATATTCTGCTTTAAAACTGAACAACGACTGACTGGAAATTAATTTTTCCTTTGCAATAGTTTACTGCCCGAGTAGTGTGATGTCACGAGACTACAACACGGGGGCTCAGCTGGCCTCCTTTATACAGCGCAGGTTAGAACACAGCCCATAACTCGATAAAGACAGCTTTATTGGGCTTGTATGACCAAGCTCTCCTCAAAGAAGGGCCTCAAAGCTTGACAAATCCATTTAAAGCCGTGTGTCTTTATTTTCTCTTCTCTTTGATAGGTGTGGGAGCGATGTGTGTCCTCGTTGCAAACACATAGAGGTCCTCGCAAAATATGTCTATGCCAAGGTAACAAGCTGTTCAACAGAGAGGGAGCTTCTGATTTAAAGTCACGTTCATCAAAAAAAACACAATATGCTGATGAAGAATAAAATACAGTTCTTCAAAAAATAAATGTTGTATTTTTATTGTTGATTGGTGATGATATGTGGAGTAGGAAAAGACTTAACATGTGGGTGTAATCACTTTTCTTACTAAGTCGTTTCTTAAGAGTCACTCAGCTCATGTTGGCAAGTCATGTCAGAGTCTAAGGTGTTTTCTCAATCATTCGACAGCGTGGGTTTTCTGCCTCTGATCAAAGAGATACTGCTGATTTAGAAACATTTTCTCTGAGGTGGTTCTCTTATTTTGGTTTAAAAACATACTAACAGTTGAATAAGAAGAACACCTGGACAAAACAAACTCCAGTTAACAGCAGGTATAATGACAGTCAAGTGCTGCCAAATTAAAAAATCAAGGACAAGTGTTCTTAATAATATCCTCTTCTAGGTATCCTCTCAGTTTGGTCTAATACAATATTCATCCATAATCTGCGGTACTTTTTAATACTTTACGACAACCGTTTTTGTTGTGTTTTGCCACTAGGGGGCGGAGCAAAAAGCTTTCAACCACAGTCTCAGTGACACAACCCATTGTTTTTTTTTTAACTATTTTTTGTTTTTTTTTGCGTTTATTTGAAAGGGCAGTGGATAGAATGATTAAAATGGACAGGGAGAGAGTAGGGATTGACATGTGGGAAGGGATCCACAGGCCAGGATTTGTACCTGGGCTACTCACTTGGACGACTGTAGCCATAACCATACATTTGGCACGACCTAACCACTAGGCCATGTGCACCTCCCCCATCCATTGGTTTCTGAAGCCAAATGAAAGAAGTCGCCATATTAGATATACGATCTCAACCAAACTTTTGGTTAACCGAGAAACAGGCAAAGCCAGGGAGCAGAGGCAGGCCTTGAGCCTCCTGGCAAACAGCTACAAAGCTCGGCCTTTCTGTAAAATAAGCCACACCCCTAATTATGCAAAACTCTTAGCCTTGATTGACCTAGTTTAAAACAATAAGAAATTAGGTATTTAGACGAAATTTCATTTTCTGAACCAGGCTGTAGACACTTTTATTGTGACCTCTAGGGCTTTTGAAGCCAGCCTCAAGTGGTTACTTGAGGAAATGCAGTTTATTTTTGCACTTAAGCATTGGCTTAGTGCTGGACAGGACAGATGTCGTGGGTTTACTGGAGCTAAAATCTACACTGATGAAAATGAAACACAGACATTACGACAGCCCCTGCAGGTCAGGCAGCCGGCAGAGTCGAGTGGTGATTTCCTTTGAGCTCCTTTTTCACCTTGAGCAACCTTTTCCACCTCGTCATTGTAAATAGGAAAAATTTGATCAGAGAAGCTTTTAAACTAAACCAAAAAGTTGAATTCAGGTGAACATCATTGTATTAAATAATTAGTCTGGAAAAAAAAAATCCTTGGCAGGGGACTTGAATGTTATCGAGGGGTTGCAGAAACAGCCAGTAAAGTTTGGAGGCAGATCAAGAATTTCAGCTCGGTGATGTTATATTAAGAATACAGATGACGTCAATGGAACTGAGCTCAAATTTCCTCATCTTATTAGAACAGGTGCAACTCTAAATTAGACCATCTATTTGATGCCACTGAGGATTTCAGTGTCTGAGGATTTCTTTTCAATCCCACCTTTTTTCCCACACACAATCGCAGGTGTCATCGATAACATCCCCAATGCCACCATGTTCCACACATATCCAATTTTTTTAAACAGAACAGCACCCTTCACTGCAGTGTTCTTGTAAAATGAGGGAATTCATGAGTTTCTGTTGAATTCATGCATTTCTGATGTGGAGACTTGTGTGTTTGAAAGCAAGGTTATAACACTTTGTCAGTGCAGAATCATTCAATCAAGGCACCTATTGGAAGGGAGGTGACATCTGTATCTTAAGTCTAAGGAAAATACAGCAATGCAATCAAGCTTTCACTTGTCAACAGTTCCAAAGGTATCAGAACACACACACACACGCACAAATATCTGCACCTAACAAACACTTGGATGTTGTTTATCGCCCGCAGTGTGTATGTACAGGTTTTTGCACGGGGTTGCTAAGCTGTATGCTCAATTGGAAGCAGGTGCAGCGTAAAGACCTAATCACATTTGCGGCTCATTACCCAGTGACTGTGTGCACATATTTGCCTCTCTGTGTCCTTATTAATCAAGCACAGACAACCCTAAGTGCTCCTCTCCACTTTTCCACATGACTTGCTACAAGCAACAGTAGAGCACAACAACCTGATGAGACCACCTGCCGCCGTCTGCGGCTCCAACACCTGCAAAGCACACGCTCATAATTTCTCACTTGACCTCTAACCGCTCGCCAATTGAAAGAGCATCAGTTTTTAGACCACTCGATTGTTGCCATGCCCCCTTGTATAAGTTTGCTTCGAACACTTGCGCTGCTTGTTTAGAGAGATGATTGTACAAAGAGCTCCTTAATTGTGAGGGGTTTTTTTTGTATTAATGCATGCATCTTCAATGGATGTTATATGAATCATCCCTTAATTAATTATGTTGTTGAAACTTATGTATTTCTCTTAATTTTCGATATGGCTTGTTTTAGAGTATATAGTATCAAAAAGAACAAAACCCTTAAAAAAAACAAAAAACAATCTTCAACCAGATTTTGAACTTAAAGCTGCAATGTGCAAAATAAAGAGTTAGAGAGAGAATGCTGGTCAATTCAAATTCATGAGTTGGTTCAACTTGCTTGCTTTGAGATTGTGTGCCTGAATGGGTCTCTATGTCTTGTATTTTATTACAACTGAGAACATTTTTCCAATTGCACAAATATGTATTTTTGCAGTTTAGACAGTTGGCAATTAAAAACAGAACTTACCTGAAATGTGGCGTCTATGACTTCTATTTGTGTTGCCGTGGTATTGAAACAGGTATCAATATGATTTGATTTTCACCAAAATCATATTGAATTTTAAAATCCTGGCTCTTGAGACTGATGCATTTTTTGGATAAAATCCTCTTTAAAGTGATCTGAAATAAAATCTTTTACAGGCTTCCTTCTTTTTGCAACACAAAGTTCAGCAACCATTGTGTGTTCCTATCTTAAGTATATTCATTGACCACGTTATTGCATACCATTGTAAAAGCCATTTACAATGTGCAGGATACTTTTTGTTGACTGTTTTGCCTGTTAAGATCAGGGAAGGACAATAACGCGCAACAGAAAGTCTACATTCCATCATTTAGTTTTTTTCTGTGAGGAAACCTAGACAGGATTTCAAAGGAATACGTGCTGTGTGGTTTTGGGTTGCCCTGTGCTATTGGCTATTACATAACTGTTAGGTGAGGGTTGTTTCTATCGTAGATGAACAATGATGAAATCGTGAAACAGACTGTGGATCATCTTAGATTTATTCAGCCATGGTCAGACAACACAGAAACACAACACACATGGCTGACAAAGTGCAGACCATCGCTGACCCATGCTGACCAACATCTCACAATCATTGACAATCATTGGTAAAGTGGGTATCATGGACAAAGTGGCAGAATGGCAAAGTCTTCATCTTCACAGTGTTGCTTATATTCTGCTAGAAGGTACAGTCCACAAATACCTGGCTGCTTCAATTCATCTCTAAAAGGCTAGAAAGAAGACATCACCTTGACTCGTAAATATCAGACATGTACATTTCTTCAGTCTCAGAGTCACATTTCCTTTTCAGCTCACAACAGACACTTCAATCCAATACAAATATAACTCTGCTGCTATGAGGTCTCTTACACATATGTATTACAGCTTCACAAACCTAAAAGAAGAATTACTCTTAGATGGTTGACAGAATTTAAAGATATATCCACAAAATCATCAAGATGAATGAATTCATGAAAATACGTACTAACAATAACCAAACTCAGTTCTGTATGCTTTGTGGGGGCTTGTAGGTAGGGGTCCAAGGGAAGTTTGTATACAGGGCCTTGGTCATTATAGGTGGTCATAATAATCCATCTACTGTACTGTATATACACATGGACTGTTTTTGCACATTGATATTTACTCTGAAGAGGTTAGCTGTCTATGACATACAGTAGGTGAGGTGTGGGCGGTCTTATAATCCTCCCCCCCTTATGTCCTGTGCTCTGAAGGATATTTCATAAAGTAAGTGCCAATTCTCAGCGAGGTCACATCCACTAAACACAACTCTCTCAATAACAGGGAGCAAGGGGCTGAAAAATTCATGGAAATTAAATTAATCATAGAAATCGGTTCGACTTCCAGGAGTCTAATTTGGGATCCATTTTTAATGCTTCTGACAAAGGTAAGGCAGCACCCTGACGGGGTGGGGGGGGGATATGTTGGCCTTTCGAGTAACACGGCTGAGAGCACCACGGAAGAAATGTCAAACAAGGACATTCAAAAAAAAAAAAAAAAACAGACTGAGTGAAGTGGTGATATTAAAATGGCTTCCTATGTTCTGAGGGAAATGATTCGGTTGTTCGCAGACAAAACCTTCAGAGTGAATGTTCGCTGTAATTTTAGACGCTTTGATGTTAGATGAGTGATTTCAAACCCGCGCTGTCAGCGAACTACACTTCCTTGAAATGATTCTATTCCTGCAAATTGTTGAGTTAAATTACACGGGCATGGCGACAATTATTTAGCGGAGCAATTCCAGTAGTCTTGGCGGGAGACATCAAAATAAAATTGTCTCCTATGATTTCCAACCATGTATACACAGAGATGAAAAGGGAAACATTAGACAGACAATGCATACCTGGGTGTATTGGAAAAGGACAGATAAAAATAGTCTCGAGGCTGTAATACATTATGTGAATTTGGACCAACATCTTTTCCTTGATGCACTGTCTTGTTTAGCAGGAGGAAGCCTCAGTGTGGGGAGTCCTGTTGGGGTTTGGCTTCCCATTGTTCCTCGGCGTTATCTCGTACGTTGTGCATGTTCTCCCCCGTCTCCAAAGGACCTCGGTTCCCTTTTCAGCGTAGCCCTAGAGACGCATTCGGCACGGTCTGAAGTGCGGTAAGTGGGACACGGAGCCTAGCCGTTCCAATAAAGGAAGATGGGGAAAAAAACAAAAAAAACAATAGAATAATAGGTCTAAACCCTGAGATGAATATTTTGTATGTGCATGGCTCAGTGTCCAAACGGCGATCCACACCAGTGAGTTCATGGCACAAAAAGTCCTCTTGTCTCCTGAGGGTTTACCCTTTAGTCCTCTCTTTTTTTTCTATGTTAAAAAAAATACTCATCAGAACATGCAGTCACTGAGTCAGTCTAATGGGGCTTTAACACTTGCAGAAAACTCCTGGAAAAAACTCCTCATATTTTGCAGGAGCCTCTGTATGTGTGAAAAAGACAAATTGCTGATCCAAATCTTAAACTTGGTAAAAAAAGAATGTATGTATGAATGTACATACTGATAAATATATAGATATCCTTAATTGTCATATCTTACCTTTAATGCAAACTCTCCATAATTGTTTAAAAAAAAAAAAAAAAAAAAAAAGACGCTTAACACAAACTCTGACTTAAACACATAAAAGCTTCACTAACATTTTTGGGATTGATGTGAGAAAGCAGCAGGATATTATATGGAAACTGAAGATGAAAGAAAAGGGGGGGGGGGAAGACATGCACCAAATAGCCTCAAACCTTTAACTAGTGCAACGAGGACTGCCTCTGTTCATGGGATATTTGTCTTCCATTACAAACTCAGAAATCCTTGCATCCCAATTAAAATCACAGTGCTCTGCTCTAACAACTAAGCTTAACAGGAACCAAACTTGACGTTGTTGATGGCTACTAAATCATTGGATGTCAGAAAAAGCTGCCTAGCATAGCATGCTCTGTGGCATTGTTGTACATTATTGTTGGTCTGAATTGTCATCCATCAATCCAAATACGTCCCAAGCTATTTTGGCCTCTTCTAGGCCTTGTTTGCAGTCAAAACTAAACTGAGATGTTCCAAACTAATTTCCAAAGCTAGGTGAGATATATACCATAGGTGGAAAAATGAGTTAGCAATGATTGAGGTGAAACAGTTCAGAAACTTTAAATGGCTTACATTGTTTTATATTTCCCATTTTTAGCAGTACTGTCCACTTACAACTGGACTGTGCACACTTCCAACATGGACCAGAAGAAATCCAAAACATATGAACATATTACATGGCAGCAGGGACTGTAAGGGAGCTCTTAGCCAAACTAGAATTGGCAGTTCGACTGCATCCTCAGCAGATGAGCTGTTACAGTGAGCTACATTTAAAGAGCAAGACATCAGCATTAGTTTTAGCCTGAAAGGCATAAATGCAGCCTCAGCAATTATTCCCCTCAGCGGGGATTAATAGTCTTGGGTAAACTCAGTATCCTTGATTGTTTATTTATTTCATTCGCATGCCAACAGCCCCAATTTAAGCGAGCGGTGTACAGTGTTTGGATTCAGCAGGAGCTTCTGACTGGGTGTCTGAATTGGCACGAAGGAACCTTGGGGAGGCACTCTTCCACGCTGACAGACTCTGAATCTCTATCAGGATTCATTCTTATTCAAATTGCACCGCGGTAGCTCATAAACATAGCATTAGATTATGGAAATGAGAGGTCCGCATCTATTCTGGTTTAATTCCTTTCGGGAGGCATTTAATTTAAACAAATAAATAAATAACGGTGCAGCATCAGGTGTTTATGAAGGGTATTGTGTAAATTTAGCCAGGCAAACTGAATAATAATCACTTCCTATTTGACTATGTGCATTCAATCACCCATCACTGAACACTTCATTAAGGCTTTAATAGTCTTTTAAATATGTAGGGCACTTGACTTAAGACAGATGCCGGGGGAATTTTGCTGCTTGTCATTCAGAGGACTCTGTTTGTGGCCCAATAAACTGTCCATAATCCTGCAGGTAGACCATGACTGCTTTTAAAAGGGGGGAAGAAGACGCAGCAATCAGCGACCTTCAAATTTCCTTTCCAAGCGCTCTTACCAATGGAAGGCAAGTTAACTCTGCACTGAGGTACTGTATGTCTATAAAAAACCTGACACCAAAACATCGAAGGAACATGTTCAAGAAAAAATATTCAGCTTCAAGTTAAAAAAAAAAAAGTATGGCTATAAGCATTCAAACCCTGTGTGCGACAAAAACCAATGCTCACTTCTCATAAGTCGAAAAGGTGTTGCTTCTTCCGAGTCAAGTCTCAAGCAAGCTACACACTCGAGGATTTTAGGCCCGATTTTGAGCCGGACTTGCCCCCTTCAATGGTTTGCTGCTTGTTGAAACCGATTATTTGTCCAATCAATCCTTAAAGGCTTTATATGCAATTTTTCACACTTAAATGTAGAACTCAAGTCTATCCTCTGAAAATAACTCTGTGAGTCATGACTGTCTACAATGGGTGTAACACCCGAGTCCCACTGTCTGTGATGTTTTCAGAGTTTTCAGAGTCCTATCTTCACTTTGTTTACATTGCGGGGACAGCCGGCTGACTCTTCCCCTCGTGTATAAAAGTTGTTTAATTGAGGGACTAGAGAAAAGAAGAATAACATACTGTACTCACTGCTTAACTGTGTTTCTAGATCACGCTCATTTCAGGTAAATTTACATGCAGTGTGAAGATACGAGCATAATAAAGATCGCTAGCATTAGCATGCTAACACAACAATGCACCGTGAGTTGCTTTGGTGCCTGTGCTCAAGGGCGACATCTGCTGGATCAAAAAAGTGTGTGGAGATTATTTTACTGCTTTGGTTTTTAGGCCAAATATGTTTTATTTGATGCTTACACATTGTGCATATTGGTGCAAAAGCATAGGTGATAGTTGGCCTGTACGTTCCTCTTTTTATTCCTACCTACAGTGTGGCATACTTTAATATGGCCGCTGTGGGGAAATGGTTCACAGCTGGAGGGTGAGGGCAGCTTGTTGGCATTCAATCTGCTCACTTTTGAACATCTCGACCCCGAAAACCGACCCTTAATTCTCGCTCCAGCAGAGACTCAAAGAGACATATGCTGAATTTCCAGAGGCAAAAGAAAATCGGCTGATTTCTTGCAACTTAAAGCACTTTATTGAAAAAATATACTTACACATGAACAGCCTACAGTTTTTGAGTTTATCATGTGCAGCTCTGCGTTAAAAGGCATTAATTTAAACTGACTTTTCACCACAAATAATACTTACAGTATAACATTTGGTAGTCATGTTGTCCAAGCAATGAAATATTAGCACCAGCTGGGTACGTCTGCACTTCTTATTTTTGGTCTTTTTATCATCAAGATGTATTTCTCCCAAGTGTTACTGCAAGCAAAGAGCCTGCTTGTAATTAAAAGAGAAGTCTATTTAAATGCCACATTAGTACTGAAGCACATTTTCCCCCAAAACATATAATTATCCACGTTACCTTCAATTCTGTTAATTTGCGGCTTGAAGCTCAGTTCATCCTATCATATAATTATACTAATTCTATGATGGAAAATGATCCATTGTAGGATGAACTATTATAACGTACAGGGATATAGGATGAAGTAAACTTTCACAGAATACAAACTGAAAAGCTTACAGTTTTCTCTTTTAGTTCTGTGACTACAAATTCAACAACTACACAAAACACACACTACTCTTTATGTACACAGAATGTGCATATGATGTGTGTCATGACATTGAGCTGATTTATTGTGTAAACCTTGCGTCGTGTCGCTGCATATATGGAGTTTTGTCTGTGACGTGATAACAAGTCATTATCTACTTTTAGTTCATTAAGTGTCAACACTAAAAACATTTCAAGAGAATGCTTCATTCTAATTATTCATGCTTGAACTCTTAGAAAAATGACTAAAATTAGACAATGGCATCGCAACAAAAGAGAACTTTATGTTTCTTAAGTTAATCAAAAATCACAGTCGTAAAAATGGTATTCAAAAATTATAATGAGGTTTTCTGGCTTGCAGTCATCTCATTTTAAAACTCTCTTTGAGCTTGTGTCTCTCTGAAACATTCTCTTTTGATAAACTGAGTTGGAGTGAAATACTTTGATTTGTATCCTCCGCCATGAATATGATTCATCACTCTGGCTTCCTGGCTGTTGTGAGTGAACCAAGTCGGAGTCAGTGAGGATGTGTTGGGATGAGGGAGGATGCCCTAAAACAACAGCACTAAAATCCAGTTTTAAAAATGTTTTGTCTGGAAGTGCCTGCCATGCTGTCTGTTTTCAAGACAATGCGACTTGCTCCGGGCTGTGGCTTGAAAGGAGCGTCAGTGAAAGGTGAATTTTTACGAGAAAAATAAATCGATTTCCGTAAAAGCTCAAGATACAGCCAGACATATAAGAAAAGTGACAGTGTGATGTGCTTGTTTTTCCATGACATGGCCTCAAGCTATACAAAGTAAAGGACAGCACAGGACAAAACATGATAAAGTGACAACAGTGCTCAATACTAAAAGCTCTTAATAAAAACAAGATCAAGTAACCCATCGGTAAGAACAAGACAAAGAAAAACAAGATAACAATAAGAATATACCACCAGTCGGTATAACATGGTAAGTAAACACTAGGTAGAAATAAGCCATCAGTAAAAGCAAGATAAGGGAAAGACGAGATAAAAAGAGCAGAGATCAATAAATAAACAATAAATATACAAAAAATGCTCCAAAAGAAGATTATTACTGCAGTATGTCTTGTTCATCTCACTGACGGGACAAAGCTGTTCTTGTATGTCTTAGTTTTGTAGGTTGGTACTTTATACCGACGTCCAAATGGAAGGAGGTGAAATTCAAAATTGAAAGGGTGGGAGTCATCTTTTAAAATGGAGCTGGATATCCTTTGTACCTCTCTGATGTACAGGGATTGTCCAATCAGCCTACTAGACTATTTCCCAATTTGATGTACACAGTTTATGTTATCAACAGACTGGTTCCCAAACCATGACACCAAGCAAGAGGATAAAACAGATTCAATAAAAGCACGATAAAATAAGGTCAGGAAGGTTCCGCCAATGTGGAAGGACGACAGTTTTCTCAAGCAGAACAATCGCTGGTGTCCATTCGCATTTTGCCTTAAAGTTCAGTTTACTGCATTCAGATGGAGACGTTTTTTTTTCAGCCTTAAAAGGGTTAATACTTTTTTTTAAAGGGCAAAAATTGAGTTGGTGAGCAAAACAATTCTCATTATTATGTCCATTTAATATCAATGAGGAAGGCAGTTTTCCTGCTGGGGGGTTGACTTAATCAGTAATGTCTAGTCTAGGCCAAGGGTCCCCAAACTTCTCAACCCCAAGCCCCAAAGTAACAATGACAGAGACTGGGGAGCCCCTCTGTCAATGGAGGATGTTAAAGCATTATTAGGCCTAGCCTAACACTGACTAATAAAACAACAGCTTTAAAAACCACCAAACTTACATTTTAAGGATTTTTTACACATTGAATTCATCTCAGCTTTAAGCTAGCCTATGACTATGGTTTCATTTTAAAATCGAGCACATTTTGAGTTAATGTTTGCAAACATTTGGTAAAGTAAGCTAATGGAAATCATTTTCTCCATAGCAATGTGAGCTCTGAAGTTAATTAACTTGAAATACAGTAGCTGTTTCAACTAATGTGTTCATAGGCTAATTTATACTCATTCATGGAAAAAAAAACATCAGTATCATCCTTTTATGTTTTTCACAGTTGAGAATTCAAATTTCAGTGTTGCTTTAATAAGAAGTCGTTTTGCCTAAAGGCATACTTGAAAGTTGATCTGCCCTTGGTCTTTGTTGTGTAATTATGAGGCCTTGCTGTTCTTTGTACAAAGTGTACAAGTCGGCCAATTTGTCACATTTAGGGAAAAATACAACCTTAACTTGATGCTGCATATGAGAAAGGACTTTTTGATACTAGTCTTAGATCTAATTTGTTGGATTCAATGCAAAAATCCCAAAAACAAATCATTATGCCATAGCAAATACAACACATTTACCCCCAGAAGCTGCTAGGACACAGCAGTCAATCCTTTAAATACTTGGAAGAGGTTCATCCTCTTGCTATGCAACGCATCATGCTCCGTAGACAGATTGTTTAATTATTCTAATGAATCTAATTATACAGATAAGAACTGAAGAAACACATCCAGCTTACAACTGGTTTGTCGTGGCCACTATTTATACATTTTAGTTTATTACCCAACCATTCCTGTACCGTTTGACTGCAGGAAGTCAGAAGAAAATGAGATTTTTAAGGCAGTATGAATAAAACATGGCCCCAATACCTTTGGTGCCTGTTGGTGGTAGTGTCCAGAATGTTTGATTGACATTATATTGTGAATCAGTCTATCAAGCCATGGCTATTTAGCAGGGTACATCAGTGGAATATAAATGAGACAGGAGGCCATAGGATGCTGTGCTGTATGAATATTTTGCAAAATTGTACAAAATTAGATGCAAATGGTTTGAAGGAAATGTTGCATTTTAATAAGCGCCACATTCCTGCCCTATACGCTGTGTGCTAGATAAAAATAGCAAACCCCGCGACCAAACACAAGGCAACAAGGAAGTCAGTTAGCAGGAATAATGACAGGAATCAAAAGAGTTCATTAAAGTGTAAAATACAAAAACGTGTACCTACGTGTACTCCAATCAGACATACTCATTCGACGGCGCTTTCCCCTGACGGGCCTCGGCTGTATACCGCTGGGGTCAGATTAGTACCGTCCGCGGCACTTTGTTTACCCTGCAACCCAACGCCTCGTATAAGTGAGCCATCTGTGAACTTCTCAGTGAGTCAGGCAGGAGATCAGTGCCAAACAGGCCTCAGCTGTCCACCGCTGGCTTGTTTTCAGCTGCACTTTTTTCACCTTCTCCTTCCCTCCTGGACTCTTATTAGTGTCAAAAAGGCCACCCCAAGTCCAGCTGTGAAGATGTCCTGCCAGGCGGAAGATTGTGATACCAATTTGTTGTGCTCATAAAGTCAGCGGTCTGGTACCTGGGGGGGAAGCAGTACCTTGCTTTTGTCATATCCAGGTGTTAAATCTGGTTTCATCCACCTTTTACCTTCAATTAAATATAGTAACTCTTGACAAGTTTGTAAGGGAATAAGGTATAAGACAAGTGCATAGAGAAACTATTTATGAAGCATTTATCCAAATACTTTGGACATTTGACATTGATTCATAAAAATCCACTATGATATTAAAGTTGACAGTCTCATGAAGTGTCCAAGATACTTCAAAACTACTTTCCTGTTGAAAACTGTGAGAAGAAGTAGTTAAAAATTGCTCCGTTTTTTTGCTGTTTTAAAACATTTCTCAGGACTGTGGAGCTGTGGCAGATCACACTTTTGATTGACAACTTTTGTAATTGTGTATAGAGCACTGCATGGTCAAGCACCTGCTTATATCGAAGAACTTTTGAAGCGGTACAACACCAGCAGGACTCTGAGGTCTTCTGATCTGCTGTTCCTCGCAGCAGACTTCAAACTAAAGGAAACGGTTCTTTTCAGGTTGTTGCTCCTGTGGATATTTGACTTGCCTTTGTTTGAACTTTCTGTCTGGTTTATGTCATTATCTGTATTTAATATATTCTTTCTTATTATTTACTTCTCCCAGAAATCTTCCTTGCAACTTTAACAAGGCCCTTAAGTCTGTTATTGAAGGCTGGAGTCAGATTATTGTACCAGGCAATGGGAAAGAACATTAAAACTGATTTAATAAAACTGGTGTTATAATTGGTTTGCAGAATTTGTTCATACCCAATTAACATCCAAAATCAGAAAGGCTTGCATTACTTTACTTTTTAAATTTGGATTGACAACTTTTCATAATTTAGTTGCCTACTTTGAAATTAGTAAGGCTCTGAATTATATCATTAGAAGGCATTTGTGGATTTGGGTTTCCATTGGCTGTACAGATAATTGCACTCGACATATTAATGCAAGAGACAAATTAGTGCAAATTTGAATTGTTATTTTTGAGCCTGTATGAGGGCATCATTTATAACTAAAGCATTTTAGCAAATCTGAAACATGGACATTGGATTCCACAAACGAGCCATCTCTGGTAGCTTTCATGTCTTAGAAGTCTAATGATACTTTTGGTAGGTTTCCCGGTATCAAAGCGATGCAAATGACACGCATTGATCTTTAATGCTAAGGCAATTCAGTCCTAATATTTTAGATGACATGCACAGGGCTTCAAAATGCAAACATGTAAGTGCTCAAGACACTCGAACAATACCAGATCAATCCAAATGGCTTTGATCTTTACTTGGGCATCCCTCTAAAAGATATCATCAGTGGCATTGCTTTCAAGTTGCACACGAGTGATGTAAGGTGGACTAAACTTTGTGTTATGTCCCTACTAAAAAAAACTGTGTTGAATCATAGCCATGGTGATTTGGATTTTTCTTACATCTGTTCGGGGTCCGTAACAACTGAAGGCTGGTGACGGATTACACGTCTAAGCTTTTGTTTCTTGCCCAAAGTAAAAATGGTGGTGGATCATCCAAAGTATGATTAATGCCGATTGCCAGGACGTGTTGTTTGTATCAATACAGGCTGTCACCGAGATTGCTTCCCCCACGTATAACATGTGATGCCGACAGAAGTAATGGCACATGATGTGTTTGGAATAAATGCTTGTCATGGAAATACATTTGAAAATAGCTGCCAGACAACCTGTCAGGTTCAATACATCCTGGTTGGTCTTGTTGCATTACAGTACCTGAGATATGTATTGAAAGAAAAACAACCTGGCTCTGTGTTTGTGACTACTTGTGTGTACTCGCTGACAGCAAAGGACTTTAAGGGCATATTGGTTGTTATATGGCATGGGCATACTTTTTTCTTTTTTTTTTTACATTTCCCTGATGGCTGATATCAAGCCTTCAAGCACTTTTTTCTCTTTGCTCCCTGTCATTTCACTGTGACATTGCCGACACCTTGTCCGACATGACAATTATTCATCCAGTACAAACACTGAGAGCAGCAATGTTTGTAGAAAGAAGCCCTAAGTCCAGGGATCGATACGACATGGTGCATTTCTATTCATTTCAAACATGGTGAAAGATTAATAAGAAAGAAAATACTCGGGCATTAGAGAGATGAGACTGGAATGGCTGCAAAAAGAAACCCTTATTTCTCAAACACTGGCCTTTCTCTTTGTGTGACAAGAACAGATTGGATGTAATAATGGAATGACAAATGTCAGGTTGTTCCTTTTTTGGCATGTGTCGCAGCATTATTTACAGCCAAAACAAACTTGTGAGCATGCCTCCCAAGCTGTATCAGAGCAAGATAGGAAGTCAAAAGCAAGAAATATGAAGAGGCAGTTCACTGGGTTTAGTGTGCAATGAGCTTATCCACTCATTTGTCTATTTGATCATTCACACAGAGTCGCTTCTTCCATATCGCTGCATATGTGAAGCCACTGACGTGATGCTTCTTATGTTACGCAACTTATATAGGATAGGATAGTACTTTATTGATCCCCAGAGGGGAAATTCGGGACAATATGACAATAGTTAGGTGATTTATCTTGTGTGATTCTACTGACGTGATTTTACTGATTGTAGCATGTGTGCTAATTTTAAATAAGCATTTAAGCCAAATTTAACTACAGAAGAAATAAGGTAGGTCTCTAGGAGCTCAGGTGTGTATATCAACAAAATCCAAACACAGGTAAGTTTAAATAATAATTAATGTATTTCACAAAAAATACTTTCAATATAACAAAACAATAAGTTTAAACACAAACAACATCAATGTCCTCTTTCTTAATCGAAAAGGCTCTCCTTTTCCATTAAGAAAAAGTCAATGTCTTTTGCTTGTTACATGATACTGAGCTTTCTTTTACTAGAATTTAAATACAAATTGAAAGCCTTTCTTGTAAATTTTTAACAGGATACAAGGTTAAGAGCGCCACCCCTGGTTGGTGTATGCAAGAAATACATATGGGTTGCCATATATATATACATATATAAGAGGTTATGTTCATGACTTCAGCTATAACACCTAAAAAAAGTACATTTGGAATTTTGGTTTCAGGTGGATTTACAGTCACATTTTTTTTTTTGGTCTGTCAGAGTCCTGGGTGTGTTTGGTTCATTATTTGAATCCAAGCACCACCCCATACAGAGTTCAACCATTTATGCCCCTAGAGTCCTGAAATAGAAATGTCAAAAAAAAGTCAAGAATAATTAATGTAAATTATGTATTATGACGTGGGACACCCTTACAATTATAACATGACTGACAGCTTTGACTGGCAAAGAGCTGTTGATGGGGCCTGTTTTTTCATCTTCCATGTAGTCCATAATGGTTTTAAGCGCCAATTTTTATGTATGTTTTTTTTTATTCTTTGTTTCCTCTGCCCCAGTGCTTGCTGGGATAGACTGGAAGCCTTTTGGATACCTGATAGGTAGGGCTGTAACACAGGTAGACAGAAGGAATGACAGGAAATCCATGGTTTAATGTGCTGTAACAGCCACTGGAACTGCAGTGAACTGGAAACGCAACCAGCAGCACACTCTGCTCTTAGTCTTCTCTTCACTTAAATAATGTGCTGACTCAGACCGTCCACCCCCGCGATTCAATTAAAATTAAATACAGTAGCGCTTATGTACTATTCATGAACACAAGGAGGCTTTAGTTTTCTAGAGATGTATTTATGTAATATTAAAATATAAAAGTCATGTAAAATGTGGGTTTGATAAGGACGTGTACGAGTTTTCTGTAAGAGAAGCCTTTTTTAGAGGGTTGCTCTTCATTCACCTACCTCTTTGAACCCTGCAATGGAAATGAGTCTCCAAGTGCATACATTGGTAGTCTTTACTCACTGTGACGTGATGACTTTCCATATATTCCATCTGCAGCAAGCTAAAAGGTCATATGTAAGTCAATAAGATGTAGTAGATTTAAAAATACACACAATTCTGATCTGTATCGCCATCAGAATTTATATATATAAAAAGAAAGGTGCTTTTTTTGTACCGTCAAGTACATTCTTAGCTTAGTTTGCTTTGTTTCAATTCAGATGTGTTACGTTCCTCGAGATGGCTAGGGGATTAGGGGAGTAACAATGAAATAAAACCCAGGGACAAGTAGAAGGATTCTGGGGCGTTCCCAGGCCAGGCGGGATATATAATCCCTCCAGCAGACTCTGGGTCTACCCAGGGGTCCTGAAGGCATCCTAATCAGATGCTGGAAACACCATAACGAGTTCCTTTAGATGCAAAAGAATTTGGAGTTCAGCTCCTCCTGAATGTCTGAGCTCCTCACCCGATCTCTAAGGCTGAGCCCTTAATCGTATTCTTGCGGTCACTATACCCACAGGTCCGATTTTATGCTCCTAGACCATTATAGGTGAAGGTTGGAACTAAGATCAACCGGTAACTAGAGAGCTTTGCCTTCAGGCTCAGCTCCCTCTTCACCACAACCCGTTCGGTACAACGTCCGCCGTCCCGGCCTAAGCTGAGCCATTCAGCCTGTCAATCTCATGGTCCAATTTACTCTCACTAGTGAACAAGACCCTGCGACACCTGAACTCCTTCACTTGGGGCAAGGACTCACTCCTGACCAAGAGGAAGCAATCCACAGTTTTCCGACAGAGAACCATGGACTCGAACTTGGAGGTGCTGGTCCTAATCCCAACCTCTCCAATAACTGCAGGAGGTCCCAGCATGAGGATGCCAACAAAACCCTCCTCCCCCTGGCTGCGCCCTGAGGCACTGGCCACTGAAAATACTGAAAATACTGTCTCAATTCCATGCATAGTTAACTTCATCATTCATTTTGTACTTGTATATACCCCCTATTTTAATGTATGTTATCTAATCTATTATGTTTAAAGTATTATCCTATTCTATCCTAAAATGTCTTGGATTACAATTGAATTATTCGGCAAAGTAAACACACTAAACTATACTGATCCAAAACTATTCTAAATGAAAGAGCATGATCAACAGATTATTTTATAGTAATACAAGAGAATTGAAGTATACAAACAAAAACGTCCCTGACAAAAGATGGCGTTAGCTATCAGATCAATAATGTATAAAGTATATATACAGTCGAATATAGTTTAAATTCTAGTGTATTTGAGTGGACCGTGTGAAAAAAACTCACCCCTGAAGCCAATTCTCAAAAGGTTAATCAAGTGTTGTTTTGTGTGTAGGGGAAAGAATGTGTGCGTTATACAAATGTTTTGTTCTTTTTGTGCAGAGTTTGGTTTGAGGCCAGCATGCTAGCATCATGCTGGAATCACACCCAGCTGTGATTTATGCTGGCTCACTCTCAAAGGCTGCACTCCTGCATCACTGTTGCTTTTGCTCTCTCGAACTAAATACATAACTCTCAGTTCACCGCGTACACTTTGAAGCTATTTATGTGCCCATTCATGCCTCGTTTATTGAAAGCAACAAGTTCACACCCCTTCGATTGGAGTTCTTTTTTTTTTAAAGTCCTCGTGGGAAATGAAGGAAGCGGCTAATTTAAGCAGAAGATGATGAGGCAGGTGGAGGCAAAGAGGCGACAGCAAGGGAAGTCAGCTGCAGCGTCACATCATCATGATAGCTGAAAGGTTTAGGAGGTTTAGGAGTTCCTGAGGGTTGGATTTTGCTTAAAGCCCACTTTGTCTTCAGAAAAGTCAAACAAAACAGAAGGTAAACCGAAGTCAAACATTTGGAATCAAGCAATTAATGAATCTTTTATTAGGTACCAACATGTTCCTCCATATGCTTTTAACTACAGTAAAGCATAAAAATCAAAGTTAATCTTCCAAAATTAACTGGGATCAGGAAGAGCAGGACTTTGGATGACAGAGAGAGAGTAAAACTAAGACAATCTGCCATTCCACTATTTTCTCTTGGAGCATTTTAAAGTGATTCATACTTATCTGTCCCTTCTTTGTCAATAACACGAGGCTCTCAGTCTGCAGGGACCTGGGTTGGGAACCAGAAGGTCGGCGGACCAAATTTGGAAAGTGGGCTGGTGGCTGGAGAGTTGCCAGTTCACTTCCTGAGCACTGCCGCAGTGCCCTTGAGCAAGACACCAAACCCCCAGCGCTCGCTGAGGGCAGCTCACTCTCTCTGCCCTCCATTAGTGCATAGGATGTGTACATGTGTTTACATGTATCTCAGTCTATCTTAAAATTGAATTTCCCCTTGCGGGATTAATAAAGTATGTTTTCTATTTTCTTCTTCTAATAAATTGAATTGAAATTATCAAAATATTGTCATGAACTTGGTTCCGTTGAGGATAATTTTGCAAACAAAGACTCCCAGCGTCGACCTTTTTCGTAGGGTTAAAACAACAAGGCATTTAAACATGGCCTGTGTTGTTGTTTTTTATGGATAAACCGAGGGAAGAAAATGCTTTTCCTCGTGACAGCAGCGCATGCAGATGCTTTAAACAGAAGAAATGTAAGTGGAGCAGAGGCGTTGACAGTGGCCTTGGACATACAAAAAAAACCCCAGTGGATAAATAATGATTTTGAAGAGAAAGAAGTGCCTGCTGCTGTCAGAGCTGCTGGATGAAGAGTGGCCTTAACCGATAGCCCATGCTGAAACAACGGAGTAGAACACACAAAATCCATGCAACTGCTTTTCTATGGCAGTGAGGTTTTGCCAACCTGCAGAAGAAATCAAAATCCATAGACATCCATAGTTTTCTTGTTACAACTCCCTCCTCTCTCTCTCTCCTTCTCTTCACTGTGTACAGCTGACAGGGATTATTATCCACTCTGAGTTTCATGAAGTTTGTATTGTCACACAAATCCTCGGGGCCACCGAAAATCAAGTCTGCGGACCTCATCTTAATCCCTGAGAACATTATGGATATTAGAATAAGCATTTATATTCTTTGCCTCTGAACAGCATTGTGTCCAAATGCAGACAGACACGTAGTCAACGCTGGAGTTGGCAGCACAATTTCCACAGGGGACAGAGACGTCATCCATGCAGTTAGAGGAGTGAATTCATTTGAATGTGCTTTTGTGTGTCTTTCTGTCATTATTGATGCTGATTAGTATAATATACTGTAGCTTTGATACAACATTACAGCAATGTAATCCGTGAGATTCTTTCAGGTCTCATGGTCGATTTCCTCGCTTTGCGACATGTTGTTTGTGTTAAATGCAGGCCTGCTGGTCCTTCATCGATTTGCCCGTATCAGCATGTTGGAATTAAGGTGAACTGAGGTCGACGGTATTGAACTTCACAGCAGCACATCATGCTTGATAATTTCATAAAGCAAAATAAGGGCATTCGACAAGAAGCAGCTGAAATCCTACAAAGAAAAAAAAAATAGATTCAAGTCGGCTTTCCAATATTGTGCTCATTTCAATTCACCTACTTCACAGCAAACACAGCTCAGGTAATCGAATTCTGACCCGTCAAAGAGGGGACCCGAGGCGTAAAATGATGAGGTGTTTTTCAGACTGTTGTGATTTTTTTTGTATTAAAATGAAATTATCAGCTTTTTTAAATGCATACCAGGGGAACGATGTTGCAAACTACAGAAATACTGATCAGCATTTTTACAGTTATTGCTTATTTCTAGTCCTTTGGATGCGGTGTAATACGAGACTTTGATATCAAAGTTTTAACATGATAAGATTGAGCTCGACAGAGACATACAGTACATGTGAATATCTGTGCTGAACGTCTGCTTGATCAGTACTGTGAATGCAATCAGATTTCATTTAAGATACATTTCTAATTTGTCAGAATTTTAAACTCAGGTCTCTGTATGGACAGGATGTGATTTATGTTTCTTTTTTTTATGTAATTGTCTGATGGATTCAGGTTTAGTTTCAGTTTCAGACTAATTTTTTCCTTTTTCATTTTTAAATGTAGTGAGATTTATTTTGCAGCCATCAGAATTGTGACATGCATTATGACGAGTGATGGGCAAGTCATGTTTGACTGACAGCAGCTTCCTTATCCATAGAGCTCCAGTACATTGCATGGGGGGGGGGTGGACATGTTGTCATGGTGACCAAGCAACCAATGAACTCCTTATAGGATAACATGCCCATACAACTCGCTGGCACAGGGAGAATTCACAAAACCAAGGCACAGATCAGCGCTGCCATGCTGGTATGCACTCTTGGCTAGCAGCACAAACTGTTTTCAGCCAGTAAATAAACCCAGAGCCCCCTGAAAATCTGTCATCCTGCAGGCTGTCACAACCCCCTCCCCCACCTCTCAATCTTTGCCCCATTTCTATCAATAAGTACATATGTATAGCTTTACACTGGCTTGTCAAACAGCACCTGATCTGTACATAAAACAAACTCTTCTCCTTTTTTTTTTTTTTCAGGCAATGGAAAGATCAGTAAATATTTTATGTTGACCGTATTTCCAACCTTAAGGACAGCTAACCAGAACGGAGCCATAAAACGAAACAGTAACTCTACAATACATGTGTCAAGATCCTCTCTCCAAAAAAATACTCCAATATCAACATCACAGCATGAGCTACCAAGTGCTTCAGTAACTCTCTCTTCACTACAATACTATTTGCTGGAAATCATCCTGTCTCAATTGGTTCAAAAATAATTATTATACAACGTTTCCAACTTTCATTCATCTTCTTTGCTGCACAAAATAATTACATTATATATTTGCAATATTAAACCTTCTACTGTTCAGTCATCTTCATCTGATGCATTTCATTTAATGGTACTTAATATTTTAGCTTAATTTGACAGCTAAATATCTTAGTTAATGTTGACAACTAACCAGAGATCTTTTCAGCAAACAGTTCTTTGTGATGCTTTTATTTTGTAGTTTATACAATCTTACGTTAACTGTACTTCATCTATTTTTGACATTTTTGAAAAATGCATCTCAGGATTATTGACAGTTTAGACAGTAACTTTACTACTGCCAAAAGAGACAAAAAGATAGAGTTTGAAAGTTTGATGTCCAAGAATTGACTTGTGGTAATAGAATAATAATAATAATAATAATATAATAATAAAGTTTATTTATAACACTTATCAAAACCAACGTCACAAAGTGCTTTACAAAAAAAAGAAAAATTCCAACGGTCAAATACACAACAATAAAATACTATTAAAAAAGCATGAAAAATAAAACAACAGTGCAGCAATCATCCAATGAACAGAGAAAAGAGAAACAACCGAGACAAAGATTTGCTAAAGTTAACAGTAAAACAAATAAAACATCATGGATGAAACAAGGATTAAAAGAATTTCTTAAACATGAGTTCAATTTGTACTATTTGGATGACTTTATTAAATGTAGTGCTGATGAATTTTGTCAACAAAGCAGACATTTACTGAAGAGAGGAGGAGAGGCAGGGCGGGGAGAAGCTGCTGTGCGAGAGTTGTGGGCTGCGTGTGAACTGAAGGGAATCCAGGTGAGCAGCTCAGTCATATGTAAACAAACAGAAATGCAAGTTATACAAAAAACAAAACAGAGCATGACATAACCTGACATGGTTTAAAAAGTCTAATGTATTTCTTTTAATGTTTTTCTGAGCAAACTTTTTAACATTAATGATCGTCATCAATCACGTTTCTTTGATTGGTCGAAGGACAAAATCGTGATGGCAAACTATAATTCAATTAAATGTGCAGGCCTTCCATACCTCACCTTATAGGCTGTGCAGATCCTAGAGGTAAGAAAACACCTAAGGAATGACATCATAGATGACCATTGCAAAGCTCTTAAGTGGTACACACCGAACAGACAACAAAGAACAAGCTGTGACAATAAAACGGATTGCTTTGTTTAAGGTTTTACTTTGAAACTGACAATTTGGGTCAACATGAGATTGTTTTACGTCTCGTTCATGTGCAGAGCGTATCGACGGTGTAGGATAAGTGAACATACTGTATAGCTAAGCAAGATCAACCAAGCACCACATGGCTTGTACACAGTGATTCACTTTAACATGTACACCATCCTGTTTTGCTTTTATCTTCACCCGTGACATCTGTGATAATCATAATCTCTTCCTGTCTTTAAACACAACAGGCCGCTCTTATGTGTATTCCTTACACAGAGACCGGAGAAAAGTGTGGCTTATGTGAGTGTGCAAGCTGTGCGTGTATGTGTAGCCCCAGAAAAAAAAAAAAAAAACTGATTGCAGCAATCAAGAGTCCAGGCTAGACCACACGGCAGGAGTCGGGTCCTGGAGAATTGGTTTAAATTTACACACACACACACACACACACACACACACACAAGTGCAACGTGCCAATGAGCTGTTCACATGGAGCCGTGCAGAGGGCAGCGCTGTGGACGACTGTTGTATCAAGCCCTTTTTATGATGTGAATGCTTGTTTTTCATGAAGTTGCTCCCCTGCAGCTCTCACCTCTGGCTGATGCTAAACAGAAGAATGTGCTCTTGGTCAATTTACCCAGATAAATCAGGGTTAAACTCCTTCTATCGACCGGCGCACTCAATACCACCTCCACCACAAATACACTGTAGGTGCCTTCTGATTGCTAACTCACTGATTAAGTGTCAAATGGCTCCTTCTGGGCCACAGGAAACCAGGAATTTCTTAAAAATGTAATTTTCCTGGAATTCTGATTGCAGGAACCCTTTCCCAGTAATAGACCCTGGATCCCAGTTTCTACAAACCCACTACTCGTGAAATATTACTTTCCTACTGACCCAGGTGTGAGAGTAGAGTATGAAACACAAGCCTAAGGAAATTGGACATGTCAAAGCAGTGAGTCACAATGCAAGAAAACAAGGGAGGCTACTCTCAAAAAGTTTCTGAAGAAGACCACATTTTAAATTCTACAATTCACTCAGCAGACTCTTTTATCCAAAGCGACGTACATCAGAGAGTAAGAACAACACAAGCAAGGATCTAGAAAAAAGGGAACAATGTGAGTAAGAGCAAACGATCAGCTTTGAGTCTGATTGGACACACAGGTGCTGACAGGAAGTGACCAGAGGCAAAGCACAACATTGAGGGCAGTTCTTGAGAGCTCTAATCAGTATAGAAACCATCTTATAAGTCGTCGTTATCAAACAAAAACCATCGTCAATATATATCATCATCAATAATATGGAGACCATCATCATCAAGTTAGTAGGTATTCATGAAAGAGCTGGGTCTTTAGCTTTTTCTTAAAGGTGCAGAGGGACTCTGCAGATCGAATGGAGTTTGGAAGTTCATTCCACCACCGGGGGGCGACAGAGGAGAAGAGTCTCGTCGTAAAATAAATAGAGTAGTAAATAAACAAGATGCAAAGTAATGTACGGCAAATCAAAACCACATTATTTTACAAGTCAAACAAAAAAATCACAAAGCGATACATGAAAACTAATTAAAACACTTGACATCTCAAATCATTATGGGAAAAATAAAGGGAGCATTAGAACTATGCTTTTGTCTAAGGACTTTCTCTGACAGGCCAACACGTGGAAACCAATTTTGCATTTACATTTAATCACCCATCTGAAGCGCTGGTCAAGTCTTTCCAATCAGGAACGGCCTGGGAGTGGCTTTTGAAGGCCACAAGTGCATTCTGGTTGTTGAAGTATTTGAACCCCCTGAGTGACCGGGCCCTTTCTTCCGGAGTTTCTCTGGCTATGTAGCACTGATTTGAATTTTTTTGTCCCCCTTTTTAATGCATAGACTGTCTTATTTAATGATGAGTCCATCTTCCCAGCGGCAATTTCCCCCTTTAATTTAACCACTGTCGTAGCCTCTTTGTGTCACAACATTCAGTCATGTTTACTTGAGGAAAACACTGAGGCTCAGTTGGGGAGGATTTAGCCTAGATCTTTTTAATCTTTAGATACACACGGTTTATTTAAATCGATTTCAGCAGTGTACACAGAAGCTTACATGAAACAATATCCAAAATATAACAACATAAACTAAAAACTTTCAAAGTATTACCTTCAAAGAAAACTTCAAATCGTAGCAGGGAAACATTCTACTGCTGCTGCATTAAACCTGAGCACGTTGACAGGGAAATTAAGCTATTTCTGTAGTACCCACGCCTACAGTAGCTCTGTACGCAGGCACGGCGAGGTTTAATTGATTGAAAGCTTTTCTCCACCTCCTTTTGGTGCCCTCTTGCTCCCCATTGTATTCTGAGGACACTACTGAAAGACTGCTGACGGCTTCCTCTCCCTTTCGTCTCCGTCGGCCCCGGTAGTTCTGTCAACAGATCATCCCACCCCACTGAGAATGAAATCAAACCCGAGGTGGCTCTCTTCTATCTACTGTCATTTCTCATTAAAGAGATATGAATCACTCCTGACACCGTGTAATTGGTAAATGGTAATTTTCTGAGAGGAAATTCTGGGAGTATGAGGAGAAAAATCACACTTTGGATTTCAGATCGGAAGGATTATGACATGAAGCAAAGACTGGAGCTTAACTGCCTCTTCCTCCTGTCTTTTTTTTTTTTATTGTTTCTGAAAGCCGAGGATTCCACTTGCCTCGGAAATCAGAGACATCGGTTATCTAGGTACCCTCGAATAATGACACCACTGGGATTTAATATCAGTAGCTATACATCATTGTGGTTTCTTTTTAAAGTCTGTTTCTACAAAGGAAACATTTTCATTGATTCATCCTTAAAAGGAAGGCTCTGTCGTGCTTTTATTTCTCCCAGAATAATCACTCGGGAACGGAAAAAAGACTGTGCAATTATGATTTTTTTTTCTTTACTTATTTAAATTCAAATAAAAATTAGTGATCGCCAAGGTTTGGAAGAGCATCCCATGATTTCCAACCCTGATTAAAGTCACTCATTAATCAACTGCACTTCCTGCAAATTAACATTAACATTGCAATATAAAGATAAAAAGAGAGATAAAAAAGACCGGGGCCCTAGCAATTAGGAACTTATTGCAGCACAAAGACCCCCAGAGGGAAGACAGTCATACTACTGAGAAGCTTAATTGGTTTCAGGTCGGTATTCCATTCGTTAGAGTCGCAGTGTACCAGATATACGCCAATCTGCTGCCTCTGCTTCAGAGTAATCTGGAGTTAATCAGATGTCGGACCATTTGTGGAGATGCATACATTTTCATAAACCGCATATTATTTGACACACTCTTTCTATCACTCATGCTGCCTTTTATTTCTGTGGTACACCATGTATGAATGTTTAATAGAATAAATGGAGTGTGGGGCAGTTTCATCCGAGAAATCTGATTGGCCAAATGCATGTCAATAGCACAAAGTGGAGGCTTGCAGCTCCATCATGAGTCTCTTAGCAACAGCAGGTGGTGCCACCATGGAGGTCCCTCTGAGAATTCTGTTCCTGTAATGATATGCAAATACAACGCTTTCAGGAAAACCAATATCTCTGGAAATGTGTGCTTTGATTTCTATTGTCTTTTATAAGAGCACTGTTGTGTTTATCAAAAAGAAATTACCTACAACTACTGGATCCTATTCTTGAGCCTTTCTTTTGAAGTCTTGATAATGACAGGTGACGTAGTTGAAAATGTATCCAGCAGACTGCTCTCGATGCCTGTATGAAACAGTCAGTTCGGACTTTTTGTCAGCTGACGTTAACATATTAGTTAAGTGTTATAGGTATGTTGGTAATGTAATATTATTTAAACTCAAACCACTATATTTTCTAAACCCAACCAAGCAACTTTTGGTCTTTAGCCCACATGCCATGGGTTACATTTGTCAGTAAGATTTATTTAGATTATCACAACAAACATTGCTTAATATTGAAAAGCACAATTGTGTTATTTTTGCTATTAAGACTGCAGTGATGGCCTTTTGTCAAGTTTGTATGTATGTACAGCAGGTATGTGGTCCTGCTGAGGTTTGAATCTGCCCAGGGCCCTCCACTTTGAGCCCCCCCACCCTACCCCGAAGTGAATAAAGACCACTGAAACACACAAGTGCAACCTGGATCATTATGTTCTTAAGTATAGGGCCACCGAGCAGGCTGCGTTATTAGATGAGAAGTGAGATATCCTGCCCTCATCTTAAAAAAAGTTGCTCTGGTTAATTTGAGTGAACTTCCTGTTGGTTGTGTTTGATAGCTTAGTGGCCATAAGATACTCTATAGTCATGGCAAAATCCATCGTGTGAGTCAATCTCAAATTACTTGTCAAATGTAACCACTTTTGAAGAACAGTTCAATTCAATTCATTTCCGTCATTTTAAACTCCCAAAACAATAATGTACCAAAGTTGCCAGTCAGTTCAAGTGTATGCAGGGCTGCATATACTGCAGGCATCCACCTTTTTCCCACTCTTAGGTCTGATCAGTAAACAGAAAAAAAAAGAGTCAGCCAGTTGAATACCACCCTCCAGCAGTCCAGGATACAGCCAACACAATGGACACTGCAGCTTCTATTTCTTTCTTGCATGTTTGCAGCACTCCCCCCCCCCCCCCCATCTAGTTTTTCAAAAAACCACAAACAAATGACTCAGAGCTTATAATTTCACCGTACACATTGTATGCAGTTTGCCTTAATGTACAGAACTGTCATCCATCACTGACATGACAGCTGCTTCTGGCTTACAGATGAGGACCTCCAATATGGCAACACTACAAAGTGTATGTCACCTGAAAGCCCTCTCATGTGTTCCTGGCATTTAGACTTTTTTCAAGAAGGATTTGACATTTCCCATTTCCATTTCAATAGGAAGCCTACCACAAGCAGCGCGGCACCTTTTTTCTGCGTCTTCTTGAATGGCAGGAAGTCAGTGACAAAAAAATAAAGTGCAGCTGTTCAGAATCACAGTCAGCTGTTAGCAGCAGAGGATCTTTAGCTTTAAACCTCCTTTGGGACGGAGAAATGGCTGCAGGATTCAGTGCAAGTTTCAGCACTGATGTTAAAACACTAATTAAGTTCATAATAATGTGTAAAATGTAAGTACTTCAATGAGTTTAAGGCTATGGGTTTAGGGGAAAGCAGAGTTTAAATGTATCATGGGCACAGTTTTATGCAAGAATGAGATCATTGAAAGCAAAGTCAAGACAATGCTCATGAGCATTGCTCCTGTCAACCATTATAATGCTGTAATCATCTTAAAGTTGGACAAAATCCGATTAGACACGTTCTTCTCTTAATAATCAGTAAAATTCACTGCCAAGACGTTGGTTTGTATGGAAAGCCATTTGAGTATTTATTGTATCTATGACATGAAGCTTCAGTTCCCTGTGCTAGTTTGGTCTTTGGCAGCACTAATGCAGTAATTGATTCCAAAAAGCCTTACTAGTATAAGTAGAAAAAGCTTTGACATGTCAACTAGTAATGTTCAAAATATCAACTTGTTATAGCTGATACATTTGGACCCTGCTCGTTAACTAGTTAGCCTAAAAATGTATGCTAGTTAACTATTATGAACCCAAATTTAACTAGTAACAGTAGATAGGGTCTTTTTGACCAAAAATGTTTACGAGTTGAACTAATGAGGCTAAATTGTTCACTAGTCAACTAATGATAGCCAGAAAGTCCACTAGTCGCAGTAGTGCAGCAGTTTTTTTTTTTCATACTAGTAAACCAGTGCCTCTAAAAGCCTTAACTAGTTGAACTTGTGAGCCAAAATGCTCACTATTTACACAAGTTGGATATTATTATAATGTTGAAGTGTGTAAGACATGGAGGTTTATGCTTTCTATTTACTAAGTCCAAATTAAAAAATAATTCATTATTCATAATTCAATTCATTAAAATAAAAACCTTACGTTTATGGTGGCTTTTTTGGGGGGCCTTTTGCTTTTGTTAGAAGAGAGACAGGAACTGTTAGGAGGATAGAGTCAGGGATGACGTGCAGCAAAGGGCCAAGGTCGGATTTGAACTCACGGACGCTGCAGGGAGGTTATGGTTAGGCAATGGGAGCAAATTAGGGTTAAGTGTCTTTCCCGAGGACACACCGACAAGTAACTCTTCACCGCCTGTTTAATTTACATATTGTGCACTAGTTTACCAGTTGCAGCCCCGGTGAGTTTGCTTATTGTTCAACTTAATTCAGGCAATGTTTGCAAAACCTTTCAATTGATAGCCAACTAAAAACAATTATAATTATAATATACTGCAAAAAATTACCGCTTAACAGAAAATCATTGCATCGCAATAAACAGAAGACCCATTTGTTGCATTTAATCAAGGATTGCTGCTGCAGTTGTAGACTAAACAAATCTCTCCCCCCCCCCTGCTTAGTCCCACCCAAATGCTGACATGACTTTACCAATCCATGCAAAACTGTTTAGCATTGTCTGCAAGCCCACACAGCTAAAATGATTTAAAAAATGATGTCACAGTCAGTTATTGGATCCCCTGACAATGTGAACCTAATGAAGAGCTGTCACATTGTGCACTGGCCAATCTCTTCAAACTAAGCTTTCGTCAGAATTCAGTTTCTAATATGATACAGAAAAGGAGAAAAAAAACAATAATAATAATGAGCCCAGCCAATCTAACCTTTGCACAACGGTTCATTGACATGATTAGAAGTAAATAAAGTAATTACCTATCCTGCAGTTTGACAAAGCTCCTGCATATAAATAGGCATCATTATGGGGTACAGTGGATGAGTTTACTGAGCATTTGTACCTTTGGTGGAAACTGATTTTGATCTAAATTGATTGCTATGGGATTATCCAGGATTTATTAAATATTAAAGCATTGACTTCCACTAATGTAGATAATTAGGGTTTATTGTAAGTCTAAATTAAATTGGCATAAAATGTGCATGGAAAGTGTTTCATTACTAAGCTACTAGTCAATTCATCAATTATGATTTTCATTGCATACCATAATTAAGAATGCTCAAGCTAAATTGATGTAGTTTAGAACTCTCATTACCCTGTTATTTGGATTAAGAAATGCACATTTTGAAATACAAATGAGGCTAGAGAGTAATTTAAGTCACAGCAGCATGAGCTCATCAGTTATTGGCATTAAGGCAGGCCGTGTTCAGATTTATCATTATTAGATAACTGGTGGTGCAGGCTCATGATACTTTTAAGTGTCAGTATTAATATTTGACATTTACATCTGATATCAGGACATAGACCGATGGGAATATGAACACAAATTCCCGAATTTACTTGCTATTAATACAACTTATCTTAGACATTTCTTGACAGTTAAAGGAGCAATTTGTAAGATATCTACTAAATTGAATTGTAAAATGACCTTACTATATCATCAGACCTCAAGGAAACATGCTGTGTTAAACATTGACAATGCAGCAGCAGCCAGTATGTCCTCCATTTAAGGTAAAGGTAGTCGGTTTTAAGGCAAACCCACACGGCCGTTTTGGACGCCCCTGGGCTTGCCAGGCATACGACAAACCAACAGGTGTTGCAGTAATGGAAGCGGACAAGCAACTGATTCAGATATAACTGATTCTACCTGACCTGAAAAGCCTCAGCATTTTTCTAATAACCTCGACAACCAGAAACGTGGTGAAACTAGGATAAATATTGGAGATACTTTGGAAAAATGGAGAGAGGTTAGAACACATAAAGAATTTAAGACCTGGCTAAACACTGAAGCTTCAGTGACCGTGACATGGCAACCCACGTGCGCGTCGCCTCCGGGGAGGAGCAGGTCAGGAAAGACATCTCTATCCAATGTTTTGAATTTGGACTGCAGTTCCAACTACAAACGCTACGTGTCAGAGATACATACAGATTTACTCCTTAAAAGGGACAAAATAAGCTAGTACCACATATTTACAATTATCCGATATTGTCTAATATTATGACCTTAGTCATTCTAATAAAGATATGTGCTCAGTGACACTTTAATAGAATAGAAAAAAATTCCTGTTACGACCATTATAGATGCAAGAACAAAAGACAGCCAGCTCTGAAGAACTGTAACATTAGTACATTAAAGTGATGCGTTAGCGTACAAACAGAATTACCTTGTCTGTGCTTTCGTTATTTTCCCTGCAGTATAAATCATATTGTGGAAATAAAGCGACAATTCCATGTTCATGGCTTAAACCAGTGGATTGTAGTGTACAGCGCCATGGCAACTGAAGCAGAATTTCATTTGAGCACCTCCTTATAAAGTGTTGAGTGCAGCTTTAACAGAAAGAGAACAGAGTCTCTGAAGAAGCTGGCGCCACATCACTCACATTGTAGAGCTGGCAGAGACTTGCTCCTAGTTGTGATTGGTGATTAGTGAATGTTTTGTCCCCGCCACAGATCTGGTTAATGGGAATGTGGACTCCCCCCCCGTTGGTGCTCAGGAGTTAATCACACAACAATGGGGTGCCGGGGAGAGGGGAAGGAAAGGTAAGGATGAAAAGGGAACTGGGTTGGATTTGAGACTTCTCAAGACAAGGCACCAAGTTTAATTGCCTTTGGATAATCTTATTGTCTGGTGGTCTTAACGGGTGTACTCCCTCCCATCCAACACTCTCCCTCAGAGTCAAGTTTTTAGAAGTCGAGTTACTTACAGGGGGCTGCTGATTCAGAACGAGTCGTGACTATGAAAAGCTACAATGAGGTGTAAAGCAAGGAGGTAACACAGTTATTTCTCAACTCAGAAAGTTTAACTTTGAGTTTTACTAATTAGACAGAAATATCACGAAACATACACAACCACACAGAGACATGCTGGGAAGCAGCTGTGTTTGTGTTGCACGGACCTGGTGGTGAGGTGTTGCTGTTGGGACATATTGGGCTCCTCAAAAATATGCTCGCTAATGTCAGAGGTTTAACAGTTCAGTGCTCTTCCACTGTGATACAGCCTCATTTAAACTAACTTGTAGCAATAGGCATTTTTTACTAACGGGCATAACTGCTGCCAAAAAGATGCTAGCTGTATGCTGTAAGCGTCCACACACATTCACTTAAAATGAATTCACGTAATGCATTGTTACCATATGAAGCCATTACTGGCAAGAATGCATGAGGCTGGATCTGGGAGTCATAACTGGAAGACATGTAAGAATTGTCGAAATAAATTGGATTTGTTGTTAAAATATGGATATGTGGATACCGTAGCATGCACATATTATGTAGTACATTTAGAGAGCCAAAGAGGGGTGGTCACCACATGTAATTTTTGGTGCTTTATTTCTTCTGTGGTAGCCTATATGTCCTTCACTAAAATGCCCAGAAGAGGGGGAACTAAATCATCACTGCCGAGTAGCTGACTAGAAACTTCACTCTCTCTCAGGTGCACCAAGGAAGCACTCTAATACTAAACACAATGATGGCAGGGCCTGCCTTAAAAGGGAAAAACGAAAGGCTGGGTAAAAAAAAAACAAAAAAACATCTGAGTTCATCCTGCAGACAGGTTGTAGTGGTGCTTCTGCATATTCAAACACTGAGAATACCACTGAAGGAACCTCTCAATACCTCTGATGGTGACATAATGAGGCAACACAGCACTGCAACCCATATATATATAAGCTTCCCACACCTGGTCCTAATCAGGGCTAATTAGTCACACACACTTGACCCTGCGCTGAGATCATTCCCTCAGCAAACTCAATGTGGAGGTTATAAATTCAGCAGCAAGCATTGGGCCGACTTCTCCTCCCTAGCATGGACACAGAAAATTTATACAACCATGATTTTATGTCAAGTAATAAGCTGTCATCATAAATAATGTTCAGCAGATTCATTAGAATGAAAACCTTACGTTTACGATGGCTTTTTTGGGGGGGCCTTTTGCTTTTATTAGAAGAGAGACAGGAACTGTTAGCAGGATAGAGTCAGGGATGACGTGCAGCAAAGGGCCAAGGTCGGATTTGAACTCACGGACGCTGCAGGGAGGTTATGGTTAGGCAATGGGAGCAAATTAGGGTTAAGTGTCTTTCCCAAGGACACACCGACAAGTAACTGCAAGAGCTGGGGAGATGAACAAATCTACCACTTGTGTCTGTCATCTTTATAGGGAATAACTAAGGTTACCCTTTCGTAAGTCTTTCAGTACTTATTAAAACAGATGCCAGATTAAGGTAAAAATGCCACCTAATATGAACTTCTATGTCGTCTTTGTCTACGATCGTTGCGTCTTTCTTGTCCATCCACGATGTTTGAGAGCAGTCAAATAGTGTTTTCGCTCGTTAATATTTTGCAATGCAATGTATGATGGTTTATATTGCTTATTTCGTTATCATCTGCTGTTTGCTGCTTTTCACGATGTCTTGTGGGATACAAGGATTCCACTATAGAAGATATGATAATGCTCATTTGAAAATTCAAACACTATCCAATGGAGAATACCCAAGTAGCACTACTATATATGTTCTGTGTGACTTCAGACACAGCCTCTGTAAGTGATCGCATTACCATATAACCTTTCAGCACTGGGCCTTGCAAGTGGTCATGGGTAAAACATCATCTTTAATTTTGGGCTAGTAACTAATTGGCTCTAATGAAATGGATCCATTATTAAGGCACACAGGTGCGTTTCTGATAGGGTTAACACTGTACTGGGTAGTCAAACTAAGTCTACTGTTCATAAAAGTAATAATAGTCATTGTCCTTCTGAGAATAATCTCAAGATTGCTCTGTTGTTTCCCAATTTCACTGTACAGCCAACGTGCAACATTTAATTCCTTCAGCCGTTTTGTGCATTGCCCCTTTTTGCTTCTTAGTTGCTCCCGTGTAACCAATAAGATTTGTGCACACCTGACTGGATTGAAGGCTGCATGAAGAAAAAAAATAAAAATAAAATACCCATTTGTCTGGTGTTTACATGACCAAACAACCCTCAAATAATGAGGAGCACATTGCTTTCTTGTATTAATACCCTGTTTATGACCTCCATTAAGAATAAACTAACATGTTTGCTTGATCCATGTTTTTCTCACATTATGCTCATAATTGCTCGGGCATTAATGTGTTGCATCATAAACATAGACAGTGTAAACATCACTATTTTCAGCTTTATAATTAAACTCATCACGTACACTGCAAAAAGTTCATACTTACCAAGTCTAACAATGACTATTTTATATTAAAAATCCATGTAGTCTGGAAAAAAGGATTATCTAAGAGGGGTTTTTTTTTAGTTCATTTAAATAATTGTCTCTTGCTCTTCCTTAGAAAGTTTATTTCTTTTTTTTTGTAATTTGATGCCAAAGTAGTACCCTGGTTAAAGTTATTGCCGTTTTTATTAACAAGGCTTATCTCAATCAATCAATCAATCTTTATTTGCATAGCACCAATTCACAAGTGTTATCTCGAGGCGCTTTACAAGAGAGCAGGTTAAAGACCATACTCATTGTTAAGAAAAAAATGAGATAGGGGGAGATGGGATAAGATGCAGGAAGGATTTCCCCTTGGTATTCCTCGCATTCATCACTTCTTTGCAGCTTCGATAGAGGTCGGAGCTGGCCATGCATGAATCAGGACGGCGGTGGTTGTGGGGACGAGATGGTGGTGGCTGGGCGCCAGGGACGTTGGGTGGTAGTAGAGCCAGATCACCTCTAACCCTAACCCTAACCCTGGCCTATTCTGCCGGGACAAGGCCTCCTGGGCTCCTAACACACTAGATTGTTTGTTTGAAACTATGTTTTTGGTCTAATTCCAACGCCGATTCCCCATTCCTATCTGAATCAACTTGATGCTGAAAAGTACCCTGGTGTTGAATAAACTAGACTTCACTGGATTGTTTGAAATGAGTCTCTCTTAGCATATTTAAAGACCTATTTGCTTTAAACAGTTGGAAACTCTAATTTATTTCAAGACATCTTAGCAAGAAAAAAAAAAAGACTTTTGCACTGCTAGACAATTATGTTGTTTCTCCCACAAGCTTCTTATACTTTCTGTAACTTCACAAGGCCTATTTAAGCTCTTTTCTCCAGTTTCTTACCTTACCTTTTTTATTCAGATGTTCTTCTTTATTATTTTCATGATGCTTACAGCTCATTCCTGGCATGATCTGGATTTTCTGAGAACGTCCTCGTATTCCTCCAACACGTGAGGAGTTGTTGCGCCTCTGCTGCAGTCAATCCAGCATCAAGAAACCTGCCAGCTGGTTGATCATAATTACAACCTCTGTGTGTTTTCTGGTCCAGCTTGGATCAACCGGCAGGAAAATATGGATGCTGGCAGGTTTTTTGCTTGTTCTCAACATCAAACCATCAGCGACTGCCAAATCCAACGAGCGATGAGCCTGTCAGTCATTGTGTCCTTTTCAGTAGAATACCAGTCTTAGAGAATGCTGATGTAAAAACATCATATGCATATTTACATTGGGAGACAACCTGTGGTTCAGACATTGTGAAATCAAACAAGGTGCACAGATGTTTCTGCAGACAGATGTTTATTACCAGCTGTTGGATGTGATTTATTGTTGATGCATTGAACTGGCCATCCCATTTGTTGGCTATGGCACAATGTGATGCATTCTTTGTTGGCAAAATGAACATCTGGGATGTTTATTCATGTCAATCATGAGCTCCAGATCGTGAATTAGCAGGCCAACTGAATTTACACATAGACTGTAAATGTTAATGGATGAAGCCTGAGTGACGTCACACATCTGTTACCGCAGGAGGCGCCGGAGGCTTTCTTGGCGGCTGCCGCCATGCTGGAAATCCTGTCTCAGCCTAACTTTCAGTCAACATAACGACAGGCTGAGAGCTGGAGCTGAAGCAGGTTTTAAGCCTCTTGACAAACCGTTACATGGTACAAACCGACTAAATGTAAAACATGTTTGCATCAGTTTCCCACCTATTCTAGGAAGTAGTCATAGCTTTTTCAGATAAGCAAAACTGAATTCAGGTAAACTCTGTTGCTATGGTAACGCTATTAAGAAAAAAAACATGCAAGAAACAACAATTAATCATTTTGTAATACTAAATTAGGTTTTGAGTTATTTGTATCATTTGAGAGTCCAAAGAGCAGAAATAGTTCTTTGCTCTCGGCCATCTCAGAGTGAGGTGTTAAAGCAGGTTTCTTATTTCCAAATATAACGCCTGAGAGAGTCTGCAAGTGGCAGGTCCCTCTTTTATTTAGAGGTGTCGTATTCTTTATAAAAGCCCAGCAAAGAGCTTCGACAACAAGCTCTAAATGGAGCTGAATAAAATCTCTTCTTGCCTCAGAAGCTGGTCAGGTGGTCAGGTTCAGTGTGTGCTCATGCTGCTGGGCCAAGATAGCTAAAGTCTACATCGCAAAAAAAAAAAAAAAAAAAAAAAAAAAAAAAAAAGTTTCTGGCTTTTTCCTCCCCTAAAAAATATTCCCATTTCTCAGCTCTGCTTTGTTAGAAAGAATTTTGAGCACTTGGTAAGAAGGAACTGCCACCTGCAGACTTTTGGAGATGTTATACTTGGTGATGTAAAAATGTGTTAATGTCACTTTCAGCCAGGACCAAGTTGTACATCTCAACAGAATGTCTGGAGGAAAGTATCTGCTACAATCTGTCAAACGGGAGCTGCAGTGGTCTACCAATTACAGCTTTCGAGAAGCGAGCAGCTGTCTCGGCTCCACAGACTTCTGAGCCGCCATGTCTCATCCTGCATTACATACGTATTCCAATGTAAAAATGTGATGTAGTACAGAGAGACACGGATAGAATTCAAAAGGGAGATTGAACACTAGCAGAGACAGAAAAGAGGATTTCACATCCAGTGATCAGAGGGATTCATTATAGCCTCTATTAAAATGATCCCTGGGATACTGTTTCAGATCAGGGGACGGTGCAGTGACAGTATGGGGACTCGGTGCTGATCAGACACCAGAAATTCAGAAACAGCCACTGCTGTAGTGTGGGCTGAATGTGTTTCAAGGTGTCCAAATCCTGCCTCAACAGTAAGAAAGAGCAGAATAAAGTGAGAGAGGGTGGAAATAGAGAGGGACATTAGATTCCACTGAAAATGACATCATAGAAATAGGGCTTCTTGGTTTCCTGCACTGTGTCTGAGACTATGTGGTTGCCTCTGAGGGAATGGTATTATCAGTTACTCTATTGAGTACTATTAAAAGATTTACAGCAAACTTAAATCATCAGTTCAGGATCAAATTCAGGTCACATCACCTCAATACATCACTCCCCATACAGAAAACAGCGCCATTGAAATAACGCACCATCTCAGTGTAGACGCCTCTGCCTCAATTCATCAGGCTATTTTTCTTAAGTGAAAAGGGAAGAACTTGTTTTCAGAAGTTTATTGAGGAAAAATGAGAAGTATTAATAAAAAGTTTATATTTCTTCATTAGCAAACTAACTCAAATTAGCAAGTTTTATGAAAATACCAAGTCAGATTGTTCATAAAGGCAGCGTTAGTACAATGGATATGACCTGAGGTCGGCGGTACAGGCTTCCCATGGCCAAAAGCAACAGATACACATTTTCGTTTGTTCCTAGTGCAATTAGTCCGAATATAAACGCCCATTCAACACAGCCTGTATTCAATCAGTTCCTGTTGCACTAACCTATGTCTTTTTGTATGTTGTGTTTTACCCACTGGTATAAAAGTGAACTTTATTTTTAATGTGTACATTATGGCGCCCCCTTTGGACAAAGGCGGTCACACTGGTTTTTTAAAGATATTGATCTGGGTAGTTTGTGCATTTGTTTTGTAATGCTGAGGTTATCTTACACAATCTCTTTGTCTGTTGCCATGGTCACATACATGACAGAATACAAGGAGGTACCTGTCCAATTATCATTACCGACATAATGGTGTTGGAATGAGGAGGGGCTGGCGCTAGACGACGCCTGGAAAGAAAACTGTGAACAACATGTTTTTTTCTTGCCAGAGCTTGACAAACATTTTCTCTGTCTCAAACCATCTTCAGCACCAACTTCATTATTCTTCTTTCTCTTCACCCCTTTTTGTGTTTTTATGCTTAGGACCTTTGCACCTGCAGAGCTGTGCTCTCATTGGTCAGCATCACTGCATGACAGAACACAAAGTAGAAGGCAGAAAAAAATAATGACCATGCTAGACTTTCTGTTGGGAGGGACTTCTGCTGGATCGGGCTTTAATGGTGCTTATAACGTGCAGTCTGACCTCAGTATAAGCCACATCCAGTATCTATATACAGGATGGGTAGCAACAAGGCAATGTATCTTTTTTTGGTAATGTAAATTAATCAATAACTATAATATGATAATGCTGGTGGAAAATACAGTTTAGTTGTACAATACATACTCCCACCTACAACTTGTATATTTGGTTGCTGTAAAAGTAATTGCATTGAGAAAGCTGAAGTTACAAACATTTCCTGAAAGGTTAAGTCTTCATTATAAGCCAACGAATCCTTCTGAAGCGAGGTCAATGTTAAATGTTATGTAAGAAGACAATTGTGCAACAGGAACTTCCGCCCTGACCTCAGTAGATTGTACACAACCACAACTCACAGTGCTATTCATGAATAAGATGAACACATGAGCTTTTTGTCCCAGAGGGAGAGAAACATTCTGAGTTGTGGTTTTGAATCCATTAAAATGCCATAACCAAGGTTTTCCCCAGTGCTATGTCCATTTAAGCTTTTTTCTTCTTTGTATCTGTCTTCTGATCCTTCTGTGTATGTTCAGGCTTGTGTGGTATTCTCTGAAGAAGAAGAAAAAAATCCACCTGCTTCCTTTTAACTGGCTTGGAGTGCAATTCACTGGTACAACCAGGAGAATGCAAACATTAAGGGTCCTATATTTCTATGGCAGGACGCGCATTTTCTAGAAAACAAGGTGCAATAAAAAGTGGGGCGTGTCCGACTACGTTTTGTAAGACACGGGGCACAATCTGGGCGTTTAGTGAGGCGTAAGGTGCAAAGAGGGTGGATTAATGCTCGGATGGTCCCGGTTTCCGAGTTGGGAAGTTGATCTTCCGACTTCTGTGTGTTCACTTGCTTCCAATTTCAGAAACTCAGAATGTTGTAACAACAGCAACAAACAGTGTGTATGCGTTGAAACTGTTAAAATTTTATACTGTGACAAACCCCCGACCTTCTGGTTGAGAGACGACCGACTCTACCAACTGAGCCACAGCCGCCCAAGTGATCAAGTAACTTCTCTTCATCAACCCAAGAGTTGATCCTCTCTCAACTGGAAGGTTGGGGGTTCCATACCTAGCTCCTGCCCCCACATTTCCAATGTGTTTGGGCCTCTGTCATCAGTTTGTGAATGGGTCTGAATGGGTAGGTGTGACCTGCAGCAGTGAAACCCCCCAAACCAAGCTCAAGTCCATTTACCATTTACCAATTTGAAGTCTCAATGTCACATTTTATGATACGGCAACAATCTATAATATAGTTTTGAAACCATTCATGATCTTCACAATAACTTTGCATTCAGTCTTACAAATACTAACCCTAACCTCTGTGATAGTGTTTGTTTTGAGTCTGTGCAGTGTGTGGGTGACTTCACATTAGTGCGTCATTTTCTCATATAGCACAATCTGCCCCTGTGTGTGACCTTAATTGGGTTGATCAAGAGATGTTACTGGATCACGTATGTCACTACTGTCCATGATTACCGGCAAATCAACATGCTGTGGTTACCTTCAGTTGATGATGAATCCTAATTAGTGTCCTAATTACACTCCACACGCTCGCCAAGTCAAAACTATAGAGAGTACATCACACTTTTGAAAGCCATGATGTCTCAGCAGTAATGTCTGTTGTGAACGTGTGATCAGACGTTCCCTTCTTCATGTAACATACCGTATGCTGCTCTACTAAAAATGCAGTTGACCTAAGGGAACCCTCGCTGATAGAGATGATACATGCTCTGTGCAGACTATATATATGTGAATCACATATGGCTTAACATGATTGATCCATGTGTTGCAGTCATGCTGACAGAGAAATTGAAATTGATTTCTGGAGGATGTTATTAAGTTCCAGGCTACGACTTCTCTACTCGTGTGTTGGAAGGTAATGATGGGGATGTTATAAAGATGTAGACTGGGCTAAATAATCCAAAGTAGAAATTCCTACATTTATGTTTAAAGAAATATCTCAAATCATAGGGATGTTTTATCACATTTGAAGCTTAAAACTCAGTATTATGGACGTTTGTGAATTACTCAAAAAAATACAAAAACATTAACTAGATAGAAGATAATGCCACACCTGATCCATGATAGGTTGGGTTTTTTGAGGTTAGAGGATGTTCAGTGTGTGATTGATAATAGCTGGATGTCTCCTGTTTTGTAAGAAATAGAAGAAGCAGACTTTCTGACTTTACTTTCAAATGTTCAAAGAGTAATCATTTTTGATGGATACTCTGTTGTAAGGCAGACATACAATGAAAGGTTGTGCCGTAAGCTTTTTGCTTTCTCATGTCAGTGGTTTCACTGTGAAGCTGCTAATCTTTTGATTTAACCTTTCTGATCTCTTCCAGTTTTCCTTATCCCATCTTCTTTTTGCCTCTTGTCAAAGAAAATAATAATTGCTTCCTTCCCTGACTTTCCACGTTAAATATGTCAATTGATAAATACATAACAAAGTCAACTACCAAATTGGGTGCAAATGTCCCGACCACAGTCCCTCCATTGTAGCCAGCTAACAGGGTTTTACAAGTGTTTACTGCCGTGAGGTTCACACTTTGTTTCATCATTCAACCTCTGACACTCATTAAAATATTCTTTATTTTTTTGCTGAGTGTCAGAAATGCAATGTTTTCATGAATTATGAATGTCAGTTTAGCCAGCCAAAAATAGTGTCAGGTTTACATATGCATTATATATAGGTTTGTTAGGTTGCATGCTACTGCTGCTGCTGTTGTTTCCAGAGCAGCCCTGCAGAGTTGATGGGTTTTTCTTTGAGGCAGCGAGGAAAACATCTTACATCCCTGCTTCACGTTGTTTGGATTCATGTGCACACTGACTTCATGCTGGGGTCATCCTCCGAGTCGGCCATTCCTGGATCGGTTCACCAATTATCTGCCAGTCCATAATACTCAACAGTACAAGTCTGCTCTTTCAATACCCAACAGGTATAATTTTGCAGAACTTAATTGGCCAGATCAACTTTTGCCTCGGGGAAGAAACAGTCTCGGCATATAAACGACAACGTTGTTTTTATGTTCGGTTGGATGTTGGGGAACCTAAATGAATGTCTGAAAGATGAACAAAATAAAAGAAACACTGTTTTTGTTTCATCATAGAACCTTTAGTTGTGTCTGGTTTATCTAGGTCAGTGAACTGGAGTATGGTCTTTGAAGGTACTGTTTCGACAGTTGGTAAATTAAGGGTTATATACACGTGGTATCTGTCTCATTATGGTGTTTACACCAACCTACTTTTTTTAAGTGACTGGTGGTTTTATGTCTTCGTAAAGCTTCATGTTAGTTCATGCAGGACACAGAAGTCATTAGCCCCAGCTGCAATCAGCTGACAGTCTGCTGATGGAATCATTGTTTTTAATTGAACACAAACCAATCACAGATCATTCTCACAACAAGCCAAGCGGTCCATATAAATACAACTTCTGTCTCACTGATCCCTGCTACACCAATGCTGCTCATAACACACTGCTGTTGGCAAAGCTTTGCCTCCACCACCCCAGCATCGCCTCCTTTTGGTGCATCCTCAGGGGCTTTAACATTGCACTTCCTGGAAAGCTGTGGCATGCTGTTAAGTTAACCCAGAGAGCATATTTATAGTAGAGCATCAACACAAAGCTTAACTGTATTTCCATTTTGCAAGACGATGGTATGATGAGAGTGTTCCTGACTATTTTTAAGACACAAGTGAACCAGTGGCTGAAACTGAAGCAAGTCTGTGAGCATGACTTTGTGTCCATATGTTAGTCTCTTATTTGTATTGCATTATAGTATCCATATTTGTATAGTATCACTATTTCTGTCATATCCAAGCACTTGAAAACAGCAAAGAAAGTCAAATTTATATAGAAACCTCCTCTTTTTGTACTTGTTGAATTAAAATTCCCATTTTTACCACATCTTTTGATCATCACTAGGCAACTACACAACCAATGAGAAAAGATAAAAATGCCATTTAAGAACTTTTTTGAGACAAAAAAAAAACATGTTAAGACTCATCATGTGCTCTTCATTATTAATTATAAGTCAAATAAATCACTTAATTGAATTGTGTACATACTATCAGATTAATATGTTCACGTTTTTTAGCTAAGGTTCAGCAAGCTAGCTAGCCAGTTAGCACCCCATGCTTCCCGACCCTTCTGATTTTCCTTTACCATTTTTGTTTCTCTTTTGGAGTTTCGTAACCTCACACTTTTTGCCACTCATGAAGAAATTTAAGATTACACTATAGGCTACTGTAAGAGGGCATTTATCCAGTACAAGTCATCTTTGGCTGTCTATTTTAACAGGAAACAGCTCTCCACTCTGTTTCAAAGGAACTTCAAGTGTCTTCTGAATCATTATATAGATTTCCATCATATTTTTTCTACAAAGAACAAGTATTATATAGGTTTCCTTTTAATTTTACTACAATTTCCTAATGCTAACGTTAGCTCAGTTAAGTGTATAGTGTTGTGTGGTTAAATTGCTTTTACCATAGGTGTTTATTCTTGTTCTTCTACTTTTGGTACTCTTCTGGCCTCGTGTTGCACATATTGGTTAAGAAATATCACATCTGTTCAACATGTAAATGGAAAAACAAACTAATGGAAACATTTCCCAAGAAATAAGCCCTTCATTGTTTCTCAATCCTGTTTCACATGAGTGAGTTTCCCACTGTATTTGGCAGCAGACAATCAATTGTTGCCACGAGTGCCCCAGCTCTATCCACCACTCATCTGCATACAGAAGCAGCCATATTGCACATGATCTAAAAGGGTAAAAAATGGGCTGTGAAAACAGAGGGAAAGGGTCATTAAGCACCAGGTTGGGAGACAGAGAGAGACAGCTAGGGAGACATAGAGTCCCAACTTCATCAAGATTAATCACTGACATCTGGTGCCTTCGAGGACCTAGTTAGTAACCCTCTGTTTTCCCCCTGGTTGGGTGTGAATCATCGATGGCAGGCGGAGACGCAGGAAGCGCAGCCCCGGATGACTGTTGTAGCTTTTGTCACACTGGGTGACAAAAGTGGGTAATGAATGACAGTGAAGGGGGTAAAGTGTGTACAAAAACACTTGTAATGCTGCCATATATTTTCATCTGTAATTCAGTAATGGTATGAATACAGTATTTATGGCAGGGGGGATATGATGGTGGGGAACAGTTGCTGTCTGTGTTGTCAGACAACTGAAGATGGATAGCTGTATGGATGAATGGATCAAAATGGAGATAGAAGAGTGGATGGAAGGAGGGAGAGAATGGATGGATGGATAGATAGTAATGATAAATAAGTTGGAGAGAAAGATAGAAGTATGAAGGATTGATGAACGGATGGCCAAACATACACGGATGAATGGATAATAAAAGGAAGGAATTTAGGAGAGGTTGGATGGATAGATGGATGGATGGAAGGATGAAAGCAAGGAATGAAGGAGAGAAGCGGATGGATGGATGGATGGAAGGATGAAAGCAAGGAATGAAGGAGAGAAGAGGATGGATGGATGGATGGATGGACAGACGGATGAAAGCAAGGAATGAAGGAGAGAAGTAGATGGATGGATGGACAGATGGATGAAAGCAAGGAATGAAGGAGAGAAGAGGATGGATGGATGGACTGACGAATGAAAGCAAGGAATGAAGGAGAGAAGTAGATGGATGGATGGACAGATGGATGAAAGCAAGGAATGAAGGAGAGAAGAGGATGGATGGATGGATGGATGGACAGACGAATGAAAGCAAGGAATGAAGGAGAGAAGTAGATGGATGGATGGACAGATGGATGAAAGCAAGGAATGAAGGAGAGAAGAGGATGGATGGATGGATGGATGGACAGACGGATGAAAGCAAGGAATGAAGGAGAGAAGTAGATGGATGGATGGACAGATGGATGAAAGCAAGGAATGAAGGAGAGAAGAGGATGGATGGATGGACTGACGAATGAAAGCAAGGAATGAAGGAGAGAAGTAGATGGATGGATGGACAGATGGATGAAAGCAAGGAATGAAGGAGAGAAGAGGATGGATGGATGGATGGATGGACAGACGAATGAAAGCAAGGAGATGGATGGATGGACAGACGGATGAAAGAAGCAAGAAATGAAGGAGGGGATGGATGGATTGAAGGAAGGATGGAATGAAGGAGGGGATGGATGGATGGAAGCAAAGAATAAAGGGAGAGAAGCAATGGATAGACTGATGGAAGCAAGGAATGAAGGAGAGAAAGAATGGATGGCGATTAGATGTATAGATATACATTGATAGTAGATGGATTGAATGACGGAACACTAGTAAACAAGCCAGGTACATTATTGTTATTGTTAATGTTATTATATACATACATGTGCATACATTCATGTCCCAGATGTCAAAGAGATGCTTCATCGAATTGAGCACAGCTAGCTTTGATCAACAAATGAGACACATCATGATTTAAAAAAAGAGTTAGCAAACTAGGAATCTGAAAACATGATTTAAGAAATCATGATTGAAATGGTGCTCTGCTTAAAGCGATGGTTCATCTGATTAAAATTTCCATACATGGCAAATTACTCCAAGGACAACCATAAATCCTGGTTTTACACCATGTGTATATGTGTGAATTCATGCATCATTTCAATTAGATGTACGTTATGGTTTTCATTTAGGTAGGTCCATATAATCAATTATGATCATGGCTGTAAAAGCTCATAATTCTGTGAAACTCCGATCCATGAGAGTCTTTGTAACGCTGATTTAAAAATAAATAAATAAAGATATAAAGGGGGGGGGGGGATCCTTGACACCTATTGGTTGATTTAACAGAGTCCTGCTCACAGATTTCATGGAGGGAGATGAATTGATGGCGAGGAGAGAATAGACAGAGAAGGTCGTGCGAGAGTGGGAGCTCGAGGGGGGGAAAGAGGGGGGTGGGGAGTCAGAGTCCTCTCTATTAACTGTGGGCCTGAAGGAGGCTCTTCTTAGCAGCACCCCCATTCTGGCTACGCTACATTATTATGTTCAGTTTGGGCCCAGGGCTCAGGCTTATAAAGAGAGTGTGACCCACATCTACACAAATTCTTCAGACACAGTTGTATTTTTGTGCTCATTGCAACAGGATGGGCTTGGGTTAACCTTCACAAATGCAGTGGTGGAGCAGGTGAGCCACTTGATGCTAAGCTAGGTGATTAAGGCCGAAAACAGTGTGATAATTAGGAGAGTTGCAAAGGGACATTGGAAACAGAACAAACACTGTGGAACTATAAAGTGTGAAAAGATGTCACCACATTTTGCCCAAAGTCAAAATGAATAATCCTGATTATTATTTTTCATTTTTCAAGAATATTTCGGAGCTTATTGCTTATAGCTGATTATTTGGTAATATGAGGGGTTGTTTCCCACTGAAAGCAGAAAGAGCTTTTGCACCAGTTCAATTTATGTTATGTTACATGGGCTTCTCCATTAGACCACTAACACAGGGGTTCCCAAACCTTTCACGCTGAGGACCCCCATATGGCATTAGCTTCTGGGAGCACACATCAAAGCCAATCTAACCTGCTATAGTAAAGCAATACTTCTGACTCATACTGTCAAGTCTAAGAGGCCTGGGTGGTATTGGCTCTTTTGCAGCTGATTGATTTTCAGTCTGTTTGCCTGCTGGTATTTTTATTTTAAGTTTTTTTCCTATTTTGAAGAGGAGGTAAGTTGTTAGTTTTCAGCTGTACAGCAACTTTCCGACAAGTCAGTGTCACTCATTTTTGGCTGCTATTTATTTTAAAACCGAAAGAGTGGAACACAGATTTTTTTATAATGCTACGACTCTCAAAAACCTAAAAAGACATATTTAAACAACATTGTTGTCCCCCTGTTTCCTTCCAAGTTTCCTAGACCTAGTGCCCCATTGCGACTTCCCAGGTGGTCAGTACCCCCACTTTGAAAAACTCTGCACTAAGAAACACCTAGAAAATCTAGTTGACATCTAAGAATTTGATATAGCGGGAACAAAAAAAAAACATGGCATGTTAATCAGGTTCAGACAGGCTCTGTTCTGCGTGGTCCCAACAATATAATATCCCATTTGAGCCATCTATCCTGCATTTCCAAGGGCGTCATCTCATTATTGATTGGAGGAAAGTGAAGAGATATGGATATTACTACGCTGAAGGCCACCGAGGTACTGAAGGTGATTCATGGGAGGGTCTTCCTCATAATTCAGACCCTGGACAAATAGTTCATTTCAAACAGTGTTGGCATTTGAAGAAATCAAATCTGCGAGGTGAATTTAAAGCAGGGCTAGAGGCGGATCTTGCGCTTACCTGCAAGACTCCTGTAAAGTCTCGCAGTTATCTTTCAATTACCCGCACAATACACCCACAAACACCCGCCGTTCCCTAATCCACTGGCCTCTAACATGTTCTACTGTTTCTGTCGCAAAAAAACTATTATTGTTGCTATTTTTATCATTTTCTCAGCAATCACTGCAGCACATTTCATCATGAGAGCTTCTATTGTTGCACAAAAATCACCAGAAGATTATCGTTATGCAGATGCGGATGAAAGAGTAGTTCTCGCAGTGCAATTTCTTACTGCAGGGACCAACCATTATCATTTTCCTGACCATGCCCTTTCTGGTAATTCTCCTCTATATAGCCTCAACCTTTCTTATGGCTGTCAGTTGAAGAGACCCAATTAACATATTGTGTCCGAGGGAGTCATTTTCCTGGCTTGCCTCCCTGTGTTTTTGTCACACTGCTAGCTACTGGGCACAGTCGCACAAATTAGCGGTGTGGGCTGGAAGGCTCAATTACCTTTTAAGGACTTTAGAGGTAGTCTGCTGTCCGTGTCCGCCTGTCTCAGAGCTTCCCCCAGCCTGCCTCGATAAGGGCATAAAACAAGGAGTGGAGGGGGGGAGAGAAGAAGAAGAAGAAGTAGAAGAAAAGCAATTGGTGTGCTGGGGCCGGGTTGAATTTCTAAATGATCTAATTCCTGTGTCTGCACAGCGACTCACTGTTGGCATCCCTGCTTCCCCTAGAGACGGCAACTCTCTTCTTCTCATCAGTCCACCTCGGTCTCAACCCAGCACCTCCCCCCCCCTCCTCCCCACTCTGTTCCTCCCACATCTCTCCCTCCTATCTTCTATTGTGCGCCATGAGCGAGCGAGCAAAGGGGGACAGCCAGCAGAAAGTCCATTTGAATACGATGGCAAAGGGTGTATTCTCAGAGGAGCAGCACCACTCTGTGAGCGGTGCCAGGCCTGGCCTTGTTATCCATCTGTGACCATGTAATGGAGATGGATACTGTAGTGCTGGCAGGCTGAAACGGGAGAGATACATGGGCCAGTAGATATCAAGCATCTCAAAGTGTGAAAACGCTGCGAGCATTGAAAATGTAAAGTGCGAGGCAAGTAGGGGAGTGCTGTGATCTGTGAGATATCAGGAGGGCTGATACTGGAAAGTACTCATAGGGGTTCCAACTGTAGATATACTTCTAATGAGTCATGACCTCTGGGAGATAAGTTCAGGTTTATTGACAGTTTGAGTCCATTCTTTGAAACTTTTGGCTATTGCTTAACTGTGCTGATAATCATGCATAGCTTTAACAAATAGTCCAAAAGCAATAATCCAATGGGTGGTGATCTGGCAAATTGACCTAAAACGTTTCAACCTGAGATAAATATTCTCGATAGTTTGTGTTTGTGTTTGGCTAACCTTGGAGCTGGTATAACATCAATGTTAATTCACTGCCTGTTTAACCATGTCTCCTTTTACTTACATTTTACTTACAGGGCAGTCAAACAATAAAAGGTTTTAATCGCAGAATTTCAAAAATTAATCCGGAATAATCGCATTTCTTCTTTTTATGGCTGTGATGACGGAGATGCTCTCCTCTGATTGGTCGCTCAGTTTGCGCACCTATCAGGCCTCTCAGGTGATGACTCTGCACAGGTGGATGGTGTCAGCAATCAACCTGGGGGAACGCACTGCACACGTGCCAATAGAGAACAAACCATGTGACATAATGTTGGAGGCCAACCCGGAAGTAGCATCGCCATGGGGTCTAACGAGTCTAACGAGAAGCGTTAATGCGGCCGACAGAAGTAAAAAGCTAACGTTATGCTACAAGCTAACTACACCACGGTCAGATGATTGTGACGTCACAACCGTTATGCTTCAGATGATCTCTGATAAACTAATCCACGTAGCTTAATAAATAGTGTACTAACGTAATATTCACCTTAACCTAAAGATTAAACCTACAGGAGACATCTCCGACTAGTGAGAGAGTTCCCGCCCTCTGTGTCCGGCGTGATGACCTTTAATGTCCCCGACAACCACTGTAGTCACATTTAGCCGCTTGTTAGCAACCGCCTTTTTAAAGACGAGTAAAAACTTCAAAATTCACAAGTGGAGGTATTACCTAACGTAGTTTATGTGCTCTAACAGAACACCAACATCTCTTCAGCTTGTGTTAACCACAGACCTTATTTCAGGAGTCTAACCACAAACCCATTCAAAATCCCCGTTGACTTTTAGACGTTAGACCCCATGGCGCTCAAATGCTAACTTACTTCAGGGTTTTAGGACTCATTCCTGTGGTGCTCTATATACAAACCCACACAACCACACACACTCATAGAAAACTCAAAACAAGAGAGACATATCCACACAGAGAGGAGGGGGCGCGGCTACAGTCCTAACAGGGATATGCTTGCAAACTGACATTATAGGAGACACTTCATACGTTTTAGAGGAAAGGGTGTGTATGTTAAAACTTTAATGAGACATTCTATTTGATGAAAAATAAAAATGTATGAAGGACAATGAAGAGATAGCATTGCCTTTGATTTTATGAAGCTCTTTTAGAACATAAAGTAAAGAATAATTGTACGACCATATTTCAGAATATTGGCTTCTGCCTTGGGTGAATTTCTTATACAATATATTTTTGTCAGACTCAAGCTGACCAAGAAGTCCCAGTCAGCAGTTCAATTCACACATTACAGAGAATGGCAGGTTACATTTTATTTATTGATATTGTTTGATATATTTATAAGGCTATGCTCATGCATCATGCATGTGGTCATAAGGTCTGTATATAAATCTTTGCACAACAGGGAGATCAATGCAATGAAAGAAGAAGAAGAAGAAGAAGAAGAAACACAGGCCTTAAGACTGCAATGATCAGACGGAGCCTATTATGAGAAGTGACGAATCAAATAGAAAACATTTAACATTCATTTGCATATAATGCGTAGACTGAGGTGTAGATTGTTGAATCAAATACAGTCAGAGTTCATTTGAAAAGCTGGCTTGTAATGTATTGTGTGGATAGAACAAGTTTGCTCATTTATTTTTTACACAAATCCAAACAGACAATACCCATTGATATCCTCTTAGTTGTTCATTTCCTTTCTCACTGCTTGATAAATGTACTTCTTGGTAGCTCTCATCCAAACATTTCAGATATGCAGTTATTTTTCGTTGTTGATTATTTTATGGCGTTTTGCCTTTATTTGATCGGACAGCTGAAAAGAGAAAAGGAAATATTTGGGGGGGAAAGCGTGGAAATGGCATGAATAACAGGGTGGTGAGCTTGAGTTGAAAAGGACTTTAGCCTTTCGTATTCCAGGCCAGGTTCTACCAACTCTACTAAACGGGTTACCCCTTTGCATTCTCTTTAATGATGATATATATTTAGCACCTAGTTTTTTTCTTGGAATCTAATCAATGAACTATTTTGGTCCAAAATGTCACTGCAAATAGATATAGGAACATCAAAAACTAATCACTTTAGTCCCAAACACCATGCCTCAAATGTATCAATGATACTGGTTATGGGAATGTGATGTGGTGAAAAACATAAACGAAAAGATGCTTAAAGGTCACATTCTTTGCAAAACGCACTTGCCAAATGGTTTTCTATATGTGTCCGTTGTCTGTCTACAAACCCCCAAATTATGAGAGAATTATGTTCCTCCTCTCCTTCTTTTACCTGCTCCACTTGTGTGCTTAAACAGGCCGTTTGGAGATGTTCCCTTCATGACATCACAAACGGCAGTAGCCCCTCCCCCAGGTGGGTGACACTCCCACATCTAGATGTTGGTTCTGCCCTCTGAGTCTGCCTTTCCACTGTAAACAACAGGGCATGGTGTAAGAATGCCCGAGCCACATCCCCTTCAAAAGAAGGGCGTGGTCAGACACAGCTCATTTGCATTTAAAGCTACAGACACAGAAACAGCATGTTCTGAAATAGAGGGGTTTATAGGCATGTTCAAATTCAGGATGTGTTTGATTTTTAGAATGAAACTTCACAGCTCTGAGACTTATAATATATGTGGCCTTTAACAGTTTACTGAATGACTTATCTGTTCCTTGCTGAAGCAGTGCATTCTGGGTATTCATACAAGAGATTTGACTCCTATGAGCCTGCATCCACCTGGTGTTTTATACGGGCAGAGAAGCGTTGGTTGTGCGCTTGGATGATTGACAGCAGTCTCTCGACAACGGCCGCTGTATGACCACGATTGCACTGTTGCTTTTTTACTGCAGGTTCTACCTCCATCTTGTTTGTTGCCAAGGTGATGAGTCCGCAACGATGTACTATATGATTGGCTGGTTGACGAGAGTTCTGGTGATGGCAACAGTGCCCTACGGAAAAGTTGAAAGATTTTGCGTTTTTTCTCCAGGCGGCCGTCAGCTAGAAGCTGGCACTGCCAGGTGGGATGAGAAGAGTGACTGCTCACTGATAGAGTAGTTTCTTGAAAGTGCAGAGATTCATTGAGGAAAAGATGGAAACACATAAAAAATATCTGAGGGAGCTGTTTTTGAAAATATATATATTTTTTTGACAGGATGGAACTATCGATTTAGGTGGGGGCAGGAAAATGCAACTTGGCAAGGGTTATAAAAGGCAACACACTTGATTTTCAAAGTGTTTGCTCAATGTAATTACATTGAAATCAATGTGTTTGTCTACTTGCCTATTGACTTATAGTACACTGCATTTGCTGCCAGACCAAACATTTAATTGACATGTTGTGTGAATCACAAAATAAAACATTTTATTTAGAAAAACACCATCTCTGCAACTGTTTCCCATGCAAAGCTGAAGGAGGAGAAGTTCCCTTTGTCTTAACTAGGGTATACAGGGGGAAAAGGTGTGGGAGGTGCATGGAGAAAGAAACAGGATTTACCGCATTCAATATTGCATGGGTTGACAGCAGCTTTTGCCTCACTCTGCCCAGTTCGGTCATGCAGAATAGAGTATCCTTCGTGTGCACACTTTAAGTAGAGGTGTTTCTAAATAGCATATTCTCTATTTTAAATCCCCCTTCTATCATAGTCCTGCTTTCTTTCTGTCTTCAATATCTACATTTCTATCTGAAAGTTGAACCAACAGGAGTGAATGTTGTTTATAATAGGTATACAGTTTGATCTGTGTGACTGGATGTCTTTCAAAGGGAGCTGCGAGGAGCTCTTTGTTGTTGGGGAACTTTGATCCTCCACCAGGGGTCACTGTTGTGAAGGGAGATTGATCTCCACTAACCCCCCTCCTGAGAAGATCAATGAGTCCAAGTCTCTATGGTAAAAAAAAAAAACCTTACCTCCCCCAACAGCACGTTTCTGTGCATATCAGTGCCTCAGAGTGTGTGTGTGCCTTGTATATATGTGTAAGAAAAAAAAGAGAGAGAGAGAGAGAGAGAGAGAGAGAGAGTGTATGTGTGCATACTCAGATGTCAGTCCACCATGCTGTCATTACTCTGGCTGTGTAGAGAATATGTAGTGCTAAGTAGTCACAGAAGAAGCAAACTGAATGTGAAAGTGGTCCCGGTACAGGTGCCGGGCTGGACCTGCTCACAGCTCCTGAATGTCAAATGTTTTCTCGGCACACTCTCCATGCGGTACGCTGGCAGCGAGGTGAGTCAGAAGCCCCTGCACAAGTCACAAAGTGTTATCTATACGACTGCTCACTCGTGGACTTCTCCTGGTCTGCTCCTGTATACACCTATATATATGTGTGTGTGTGACTGTCTGGATCTTCTCACAGTGGTTTGTAATGAGGCCCCTCACATACTGTATATAGTAGCTTCACACTTGCACAGAACCCTGTACACAAATACAAAAAAAGAGAAGGGAATAGATGATGAGACAGACTAATGCAATACATCTGTATTATTATTTTGTATCAATTTACTTATTTCTGATTATGGTTTTGCTGTTTTGGCACCTTTGGAGTAATTATATAAGGTTTTCAGATGCACAGTTTGATGTAAATATAGCTGTAAAGCATTTCTGTGCAGATCATTAATCCCCATGTTGTTCCAAAATGCTAGGGATGAGCTACATATGAGACAAAGTAAAGTGGGTTTAGTGTATTTTGCATTACCTTTTAAGGATATAAATAGATTGTTGTTAAAAGTAATAAACTCTACTTTATATGAAATTTAATCCAACGACCAATTTCACAGTTAAAAAAGGTTTTCTGTTTTTAATCTTCACCACAATGTAGCAACTTTTTAAAGACTTTCTGGAAATTTGCTGAAACAAGCACACATAATAAAAGTTCAATGAACCACTATGGTTTTGCGTCTGTTGGTTTTTATGGTTTTTGTGTTTTGTGTATTCGGACAGCAGACGGTTAATAACTGAAACATCATTGGAGCTCTACAAACTCTACTCAAAATGTGAGTAAACACATCCATTAAAAATAACGTTTGTTAATCATGCACCTGTAATAAAAAATATTAACTATCTGTATGGAGCTACAACAAAAGTACAACAAAACGCTGAGCAAGGTGGTAACAATACATATGCTTGTAGGCTCCTTAAATGGGCAAACCATCTGTTCCAGGCAGCCGGAAGCCTCCCAGTTCTAATTGTCCCGTCTGTGGTGTTTGATATGCATAATTAGACTTTTAATAATCTTTGCTGTGCAGGTGATGTTTGCCATGAGTTCACAGAGATTTGTATTTCCCCATTGGTTGTAACTGGTGTTATGAATCTCCCAGTGCCTTTTAATCTTGCTCAGTCAGTAATACTGCATGGAGACTATATGCAAATCACTTTGTGAGTCACTTCTTTAATCTGGAAAAAAGAAACAGACCATATGGTTTATTTATAAGATAAAAACATCTATGATCATTTTTATTACAAGTTTATTATAAGTTATACTAAAAGGGTAAAATTGACAAACCCACCTCTTAGACTTCTAACCTAACTCTGCTGCCTCCCTCTCTCCTCCTCTCTTCGGAGCACTTTATTCTCACTCTTTTCCTTTTCTGTTTTTGGTTATTTGACATCCCTTTCACTAATAAGATCCTTTTACAACAATTTCATTCATGTCACTTCCACTGCTTTTCATCAGTAGCTCACAGTGCTGCCAGTGTAGCCTCATGTCTGCTAGATGGATGAATTATCAAGTGTTTTCTGAATTTTCCCACTGAGTGATTTTCATTTATTGGAGGGATGACAATATTGATACATTGGAGTATTTTGAGATAGCATTATATGACACCTTTTTGAAGAACAGTATTCATTCTTTTAGCAAATAGTTCAACAAATAAAATATTGAAAGTGCAAAAGTTGGGGGGAGACAGGAAATGTTGGGAGGAGAGAGTAGGGGACGACATGCAGCAAAAGGCCGAGGTCATATTCAAACCCACAGCCGCTGCGACGAGGTCAGAGCAGACATAACGCAACATAACCGCTAGGCTATCGGTGCTCCCAGTAAAGTTTATTCATATAGCACCATTCTTACGCAAGACAAAGTGATTCACAATAAAATATAAAAAAAACAGACAGTAACATAGATCAAGCAAAGTTATGTCTGAACAGATGTGTCTCTGAATGTTTTTAAAAATGTCCACAGAGTCACATCTCTCAGTTCCAGAGGAAGACGATTCCAAAGTTTAGGTGTCATAACCTCAAGGGCGGTGTCTCCTTATTTTCTCAAGTCTTGTGAGGACCAACAACAACCCCTAAAGTCCCCCTCCCCTGGCCTTCGATGTTATTTTTTGACGACTAAAAGACCGTCATTATTAGACCTGAGGGCCCAGGTCAGGTTGTATTCTGTGAACTTGTAAAATCATAAAGGCGACAACATATTACCTTTGCTTAACAAATGCAATGCATGACAATCTAGGTGATGGTAAAGCATTTATTTTTACTAAGTATCAGATGACCAGATTCTTGACAATACATCCCCCATCTGTAGTGCAAAGACAACATATACAGTGTAGCACAGCAGATTGATGCAGTGCTGAGAAAACACTTGAGAGTTTGTTGGAGTGAAAAGTCAAACCCCATTTTTTTTGGTATTTTTGAAGTTGCATTATAAGAGAAAGTCATACTTGTAAACATCACAAATGCAATATTTTGTAGTTTGTCTGTATAAGAAGCATTTTTTATGTCAAAGTCTCCAAAGCCGACTGCCAGATTTTTACTGCTGTGCTCTATTCACAGGTACAAGGGGCTTTCAGCGATGATGTAGGCAGTCAGATCAACATCTCTTCACAGGGAAAAATGTTGACGTGCATTGAAAGCTACAGTGTGTCCTTTGGGGGGAGCCGTCTATGAAAAATGCAAGTGCGAAGAACGGGCTGGAAATGCATCACAAGTACCAAACTGCAGCACTTCAAAACAAGATGTCGGGGATGTCGGGCAAGGCGGGATTCTGCACATGTCCGACATTATTTAAGATGATTTCAGCACAGGCAGGCATTAGAGGGATGCTTTTTGATCGCTTGGCTTCGTGTTTTTTATTTTTTTTATTTTTTTTGTGTGAGCTTTCTCGGTGAGTTTCATCGGGCGAGAGGCTCGGGCACAATGGTAGTGTTGTGGCACTGCTGCTGCTGATGCCCCCTGAATGCCCACAGTGGCAGCGGAGGTTTAAAGAGCGTGCTCAAAGGACTCGCTGATCAAAGGAGCGTTTCATCTGTGAATTCTGCTGCTGCTGCGTCGAATGCCAGCGAACGTGTTATGACAGAGATCTGATGCTAAGAGACTGACAGCAAAGTCTCTGATGACCCCTCTGTACAACACAGAGGAGAGAATAAACAGGGAAATAAAAGGGGAGGGGACAAATACAGCACGGAATACAGTGCACTCACAACAGAGGAGAAAATAGCTCCACTGCAGTTAAACTGTATGCAGGCTTTGAAACGCTAAATCCCACATTATATGCAATGCAACACGGTTCTATTTTTTTTTGAAAGCCTTACTTTTTTTGTATATGCAAACATCTTGCAACCCTCACATGGAGGGGGGTCATATTTATGATGCATTTCATCACATTAACACTAGATTTAAAGGCTATATATGCATTTTTTTTTTGATCCAGCAGATGTCGCCCTTGAGCACCAGCATGAAACCAAAACAAATTCACGCTGCATTGTTGTGTTAGCATGCTAATGCTAGCGATCTTTATTATGCTGGTATCTTCACACTGCATGTAAATTTACCTGAAATGAGCGTGATCTAGAAACACAGTTAAGCAGTGAGTACAGTATGTTATTCTTCTTTTCTCTAGTCCCTCAATTAAACAACTTTTATACACGAGGGGAGGAGTCAGCCGGCCGGCCCGGCGATGTAAACAAACTGGAGTTAGGACTTGGGGAAAACTCTGAAAACATCACAGACAGTGGGACTCGGGTGTTACACCCATTGTAGACAGTCATGAGTCACAGAGTTATTTTCAGAGGCTATACTTGATTTCTATTACATTTAAGTGTGAAAAATCACAGATAAAGACTATAAAGGCAAAAATGCAGCTTTATTACACCTTCAGTGCATGCTATTCTTCATGACTCATAAGGCAATATAGGTGCTGGACATAGTGTATTACAAGATCAGTATTTGTAATGCTTTCAGCCTCCATCAAAACTGACAGTGTTTGTAGGCTAATTTGTAGGTATTCTTGGGTGTTGGTCTTCACCCTGATTTTCCTCATCTTGCATCTTACTTGTAACATGCGAGTAAATGTACACTGCATCTCTCAGAAAAGATGTCAACAGTGCTCTAACATCAGAGCAAGAAAACAAAAGTAACTCTACAAAGATCTCAGGACACAAGCCTGACAACAAGTCATCCATCACTGACCCGAGCTGAAGAGGTAACAGGTCACCAACACTTAACCTTTATTAACCTTATTGACTTTAATTGTTCCCAGGTGCAATCAAGCTCATTCAGACTCTTTCCCCCCCCGAGGGCAAACCATAAACACATTGCCGGGGTCAAAGTACACGCTTACTTCACTTCCTGGCGTTGTTGCATATTGGAGGAGATCTCGTCACTGCCCTGACGCAAAGTCGATCGTGAGAGTTTCGAGCGAAGTGGGAATTTCTCTCAAGTAGCATTTGTTCTCATCAGCTATGTCAACAAGTTTGCCTTGGAGCAAATTTCACATCGTCCATCAAAAATTCAAGGCTTTTTTTTCCTTTCTACAACGTGTTTCAGTATTATTTGTTAGCTTTTTTTGGTACAGTTTAACAACCACGTTTGTCACAATCAGAACATGGTTTGTTTGGTTAATACTTCACTCATTTGTTTTAAAGGTCTAGTTTTAGCATTACAGGCCACAGGTTATACACTCAGTTCTGCAGTGAAGGGAGGTGGTTTGCATCTATGTGACTCCTCTGCTTGCAAAGCTTAGTTGTGTGTGTGGTGTATTGGTGCTAAACAATTAACAAGGAAACTGGGTATGAAATGAAATCCGGTCACACAGATCAAAAGAATGGCTCTCAAGTAAGAGTTGGTTTGACTTGTTTGTACCAGAGCCTTTAAAAAGAAGCAGATTGTCCATGTCAACATCAAAATTTAAAATTGGACGTGTCTGCAAATTTGTTAAGTCAAAAGGCAAACTTTTTCAATTTTGGACTCTTGTGGCATTGAATCAGTTTTTAATTTCCTACCCTGGAGATCTGTCTTTCTATGTTTTTATCATCATCCATTTCCTGGTTTTGATTTAATTTCCCAACCCTTTCTATCACTCTACTTGTGTCTGCCTGTTGTTGTTACTTCAACCCCTCTCACTGTAGGGCAGCCTGGAATGGATAAAGTTATGATGTATAATGAATAAAGTTTCCAAGCTTTCATGAAGGCATCTCAGATTTTTTTGTCAGCTCTCTGGCAAACTTCATAAATCAAGCAGCATAATAAACCAACAGCAGAATTATATCTGCACATTGCCTAAAACCTTTAACCTTCACTACTTCAACAAGACACTGAGTGTTCTACTGACAATTTCCACAAAGCCTGGGCGAGCTGCGTTCCATCAGGGCCTCGGTTTTGGTACCTGTGTTAGACCGAATGTTGTTGCATAGATGGAAAATACAGCCGTGAGTCAATAGATTGTGTTTTATTTTGAAATTATCCGGATGCTTTGTGCGTTCCCTCGTCTGACTTCCTGTCCGGCTTGTTCTATTCTGTCCAGCTTGGCGCGTGCTTGCTGCATTCTCAGTCAAAAACAGACTTGCAGTGTATTTGAAATGGAGCAGATGAAATAGTGGTGCTGCTGGCATGATCCGGAGACGGACCGCGGCACTCGCTGTGGAAAGCAATGACTCGACTGACAGCGAATTGCGTCGCAGTGCGCTGATGGAAAGTGAGTGCCGCATATGTGGAGATTGGCAGTTCCTGTGTGGGTGTGGGTTTGTACTGGATTATGGCCTGAAATAAAAAAAAAAAATGTTGTTTTTTTTTTTTTTTTTTTACAAAAATCCCTGACCTTGAAACGGCATTGTTAATCTAGGAGATAATGTCAAATCTTGAACAGTACAGAAGTGATATAGTGGGAAAAAAGTCTGCTTTTTTAATACAGCGCATTAAGAGAAGTGCTGCAGCACAGAAAGCAGCACAGCACAGACCATTATGTTGTTGTGTTAAGAGGGGGAAAAAAACACCTTTGGTCACTTTGACACAGTTGGAGGCCATCAATCAATCTGTGATGTCCAGTGCATTACAGGCCTAAGTGTTGTCATTTACTGTTTCGGTATATCTACCCTCTCTCAGTCCGCCTCCTCTGCTTCTTGTTCTGTTAGTGATTTCCAGCACCACAGAAGGGGGTTATCTGTGTTGTTTATGTGTAGGTAGAGAGAGCTGAAATGCAATGGGAAAAACAAAAGAGAAGAGTGTGGAGTTTGTCCAAAAGCAGGAAAGAGAAGAGAGAAAGAGGGGGCTTTTCAGTTGTGTAAATTCAAGGAAGAAAGGCTTTTGAAGAAGCGATTCAATTTCACATATGAGAATTGATGATCCAGAAAGATGGACTGTGAGAAGGCTGGATTTATAGATGCTTTTATTGAACCCAAAGCAATAAGTGAAATACTCCAACAAAATAGCAAAACTGACCTCAAAACTGACTAGTATGAAATCATCTCAGACTTACACCTTTTTCATCACTTCTTTACAGTTTTGTTTTTGCAGTCAGAATGACTCAGTTGCCTCAAAATCCATTTACAAAGCTAAAATAGCTAATAAAGCCTGCTTGTAATTGGCCGTCATGTAATTATTTGATTACATCATCACAATCAATTATGTAATGGTATTTAATGTTGCTAGTTTTAGTTTATAAGCCTGAGCAGTCTACGGCTGGGTCCTTCGTAGGCTGCATCCTTTAAAGGTCGCTATCCCCCAAAATGAAACTCTAGGCATTGTTTTGAAGCCTTGGGCCATTGACCTACAGATGGAGCCACCTTAAATTTTTCCCGTTACTGTGGGATGGCCGTTACCGGCCCGTGCTGGGTCCTCGCTAGGAACCTGGAAGAGGTTCAAGTGCCACTTGTGGAAACTGGTTAATCTGCCCGAAAGGAGGAGAAGTAGTGATTGTAGAAGCTGAAGTGATTACTGCATCTGAAAACCGCTGCCCTTACTGTTCCCGCCTCGCTCTCTCTCTCTCTCAGTGAGAAATAGCCTACTGTATCATCACAACTATGTTTGACCATTTAGAAGAGACAATGTAATGTGTTTAAAATCTTCTTTACTGGAACAAATATTTAAATAACGACACGTAGGAAATGAGCCACAGCTCTACAGCGACATTGGGCGTGCAAACTAACCACTCGGCCACCGGCGCCCCAAAACCACCAGCTTCTCTCAAAAGAAATCAACAAACCAACTGGTCACATTTAGAGACAGAACATCGGTTGTCTTGGAGTAAACAAGCAATCATGCTCATGTCACAAGTTTCCACATGACTGGCTTCATATCTTTTGTGTTCCAGCTCAGAGGCATTCTCAAAAATCAGTTTGCTTCGCCAATTAATGCTCCCGTGCAAAGTGTTCATTCTTATCCGTCCTCGATGATTGCAGGGTTCTAATTTACGCGCCCTGGCAACAATGGCTTATCACGCTTAAATGTTAAAAAATGCTGCCAAGCTACGGTAGTGACGAGGACTATCCATAGAGCACACATTTGCACTGACTACCAATTCAAATATAGAATTAAGATTCTACTCATTACCTACAAGAAGAGTCCAGCACTCGGCAGGATTTTCAGATCCATTCAGAATCCAAAAAAAAGAAGGAAGATAAGAAAAGCTCCTTGAACCTGCACGGTAGTTTGAGAATTGCATCAATTGAGTCGCTATAAAATATAAATCACGATGAATATGTTATAGCTTAAATTACAAATCCAACCGGGCACACCATAACAGGCGAGGTATTCCTGCATGACTGACATGTAGATGCGTGCGTGTTCCTCTATTATTCATCAAAGTAACCAATTTCAACACAATGAATTAGTAAAAAAAAGGCTGTAGACCACTGTTTAAATCCAATTGCAAGAGGCAAATTGGCATGGCCTGCATTTAACTCAACGTGCCTCTGTGCAGGTGTCGGAACTAGGGTTGCCACCCGTCCAGTAAAGTATGGAATCGTCCCATATTTCCAAGATGCCTTGAACTCAGCATCATTCCGCCCGTATTCAGCCGGCTAGTTCCCGCCTCCTCAGAGCGTCCGTTTGGTTTGGTTGGTTCTTTTTTGGCATGAGCAATGAGAGAAGTCCTAGGAGTCAGAAGGAAGCATGTCTGCGGCTGCCTCTGATACCCGCACCGTGCACCATTGAAGCGTAAACGGATGCAGAAATACAGACGTGAGTAGAACGTAATGCCTGGCTTGACAGTGTCAGTGTAAATTATTTCGGAGAAAAGTGTTAATAAAGCACTTAAAACTTTAAGTATGACTCTTAACACTTCATTAAAACAACTTTTTAAGTCATGATTCACCACAACTGGTGCCCCACCTCACCATTGGGCCAGTGGTGGTCAGGCCCCTACTGAGTTATTTTTCTGCTTGGAAGGTGGCAACCCTAGTCGGAACAATCCATGAAAGGTGGGTTCCACTTTTGGAACCAATGATGTGATAAATGTGCTCACAGGACCCAAATAAGGATCCATTCAGTATACATAACAGGTCTGGCTCCATGCTGGATCACTGACTTGGTGATGACCAAGAAGGTCTGAGATCCTCTTACCAAGGTCTTTTCCCCTGGCTGTAAATGAATAACTAAAGGTGACCTTTAGGTGTTTCTATTTAACCATACAACTTTATTGTGTGATGTTTTTACATGGACAAAACTGACATTTGTAAATGTTACTGTTTTTGGTCAGACTAGTGGTGATGACAATGTAGCTGTGCTGCCCTGGTGATCAGTCCAATACTTTGGTGCAGACCGTTAAAAAAGTTGTACACTGGTGGAATCGTGGAGAGAGCAATATGATAAATATGATTATTAACAAGAAATGTCAGCCGTGTATTTGTTTTTATCCGGAGGATAAAGCCCACTGACTCTGGCTATCCCCTGATTTTTGCCTTTGAACTATCTTGATGTTGATTTCATTCTAACATTGTTTTGCCCTGAGGATGAATCTTTATTAGCTAAGTAAAAAGATCCTCCTCCACATCTATCCTCCATCTTATGTCAATATTTCACCTTGGAGTGAAGTGTTTTGACATTAAGAACATGCATTCATGGTCCCCCGAGAATGAGGCCTACTGATGTTGAACCTTTGAATTAATCTTGCAAAATGTGGTGTAATATCTGAACAGCTATTGGACAGATTGCTGTGAAATTTGGTACAGCCATTCATTTTCCCCTTGGGATGAACTGTGTCAACTCGTGTGAGTCTCTGATTTGTCATTCATCATCAGATCAACATTCAAATATTTCCAAATTTGATTAGTTGACTTGCAAAAGAAGGATTGGTATTCCCATTCAGTTGTACTTAGTCTTTTGTGCCTGTTTTTCATGTGTTAGTACAATACCAAACCTATCCAATATAGCTAATATGCTAAACATTGCACCTCCTCTTTCAAGCATGCCATCATTGCGAGTCTGCTTAATCTCACATTTACCACTATGAACCTATGTGCCTTTAGTACAACTTCACAGTGGGAAGGCTGTGGAGACACCATAACCAAGACTATCAATGAATCTTATGTCGCTATTAAGTAGTAGTACATGCTTTTATTGGTACAAGTTATTATCCCTGTAGCTGGAGTTGGTTTTGTCAGAATCTCAGCGGGCCAGCAGTTTGTTTTTAATAAAATATAGAAAGGGAGATGGTTAAATTTGTCCATTTAGCCAGTTGTCAGAAGCCCTGTTTCCTTGGAATTTTCATGTCCGCAGTGTCCACAAATGGACCCTCAAACATTCAGCAACTGTCAGTTCAATCTGCGATATGGGACAGTTGTAGGATTTGTCTGAATATGTAGAGCCAAAGCCGTTTGGTCGGACAGCGCGCTGAATGATTAATATTCCTCTGGATGACAAGGGTAAACAGAATGAACTTGTGTGTGATGGCGGCTCACAGCCTCGGGACAGGCAGACATGGATAGCCAGGCTGACAAAATACCCTTAATCCTCATCCCTTTAGATTAGGGAAACAATGCTTACAACAGGAAAGGGCAAAAAGATGATGACTGCTGACCTGACACAGAGCCAGCCAGAAAATTGCTTTTTACAGTTTAAATATGCATTCATATACACTTTAATTTTGACCTCAAATGGGCCGCTTTAATTTTCATGTTTAATCCAACGTTTGCAAAAAGAAAAAAAAAAAAAAAGGGTCACATTAATGTAAATGTGCATTTTGTATATTCAGATGACATTTTCACCCAGTCTGGAAAAGTCCAGTTTGTTCCTCGGGGGCACAGATAACAAAAGCACTGTCTGTTTAACAATGAAGCAGGGGCCATTATGCCATTAAGCTGGGCTTGAAAAATTGCTTTTTGAGCACCCATAACGAGTATGCATTTCTAAGTTTTGCCACAAAAGGGTTTTTTTTAATGATAGAAAAAGTTGCAGTGAGCCTTAGCCTATGTTTTATTAAAATTAACCCTTTGAAAACAGACAACACGATCAAATAATCCCAGTGAACCTCATCTAAAATGAAAACTATTATTGCATTGTCACGTTGTGTTAACCCGTTCACATAAACTGGTCACTACAGTCGAAAGCTTTTAAAAAGCTGTTTTCTTTTAAATACGTTGGTTTTGATGGAATGGTTTCACATTAGCCACTCCAGTGGACTCTAAAATGTCAACACATACACTGTTTTCCACTGGCCAGCAGTTGTAAGTCTACCAAAAACGTCCTCAAAATAAAGATGGCCGGCGAAAAGTCACAAATGCCATTTGGTTCAGGACCATCTTGCAATCCTGTTATTTTGTATAGAAGTTATATTTATAGAAGCGCCTGGCAGGTGATTATATTTTAAACGACAAATCTGATTCTAAGATAGTCAAGATAAGTGAGTATTTTCAAGGAAAGAATCGCTCACTCTTGATATTTGTTTTTTTTGTCTGCATTTTAGCCTCTTCAATGAACAAGTGCACGACAACAGAATGGTAAACATCCTATTACTGGAGTGTTGTTGGTGGTGGGGGGAACAGGACAGGGCCTCATAGAGAGTAAGGGCACATAAAAGAACATTGGCACCCAAGAGCGTAGTTCATTGTAATGCTAAATAGGAAGCGGGAGTGATTCTGCCTGTGTTTATCTGCCAGGCAAAAGTTATCACACCCGGTTACTTCAGCTCAGAGCCATTCATAGCGTGCATTTCCAAGTGCCACTGATCTCGCCCCACACCAAAGGTTACACAGATCAGCAAAAACCCACTTGTAAAATGCAAATGCTGAATAAGAAATTAGAAACAAGACTGTCGAGGATAGATAAGGTGCCACTTGTCACATTCTGCACATGGGACAGAATTTTCTTGTCAGGAATTTTGTATTATACCATTAAGGCCTTTGTGTGTAATGCCGGGGCTGAAGGACTCTTCAGTGAATGCACAAACCTCCCACAACAATAAGCAATTTGATACACTTGTTCCTGCTGGTTTTACCTACAGCTAGGACGAGAATGTATTTTTCTGCTAGTTCAAGGACAGCTTACATATCTACACTGTAAAACCAGAGCTTTACATTGTGTCTATGCTGTGTCATGTAACTATGAAGCCCTGGCTATTTCTACATGTGTCTTAGGTTTATTTACATTTTCTTTTTCATTAAATCACAAACTAAAGAGTTCTATGTCTTCACTGAAAGACCACATAGGTCATATTGACTGCTGCATTATAGACATTAAACCATTTATGTATGCTGCACTTCTTCCAGCTCTTGGTGCTGTTAGTCACCATTGTCTTTCTTCATGCTATTAAAGCTGAAAACAAGCAACCATTTAAGATCACCTGAAACAACCTCATACATTCTTCAAGACACTTAGAGCTTACTGAAACCAGTATTTTTGCTTAAAGGAGCAATATGTCATTCTGACACCTAGCGTGTAAATTGGGTACTGCAGTCTAAATTCTAGCCCCCTCCTCCCTAGAGTTTATGTGCTCACAGGTTGCTAAGTTGCAGACACTTAAGCTTCAGGATAACGCCGGCTCTGCATCGTGCATCAGTCTTGAAAAATGTCTCCGTTTCTCAAAAGCATCTCCAATATTTGTCCTAGATTTACTACGTTTCTACGTCATCTGGGCATCCAAAAACGGCCAAGTGGGAAAGCCTTAAATCCGTCTACCTACTCTGGTTAAAACAAAAACAAATTATTCCGCACTGGAATGGAAACTTAGAAGGAGGACATGTGCATTGTTGACAGAGAATCCAGCACTTCAACATAGCATGATTCCTTAATTTTCCTATAATATAGTAAGGTCATTTTATGATTTGATTCAGTGGATATCTTACATATTGGACCTTTAAGGTACCAAAAAATCTGGTAAATAAGTTAAATACCAATTTTATACTATACTTTCATACTAATTGGAATGTAAAAATTGTGTCCTGATACTCTTATCATTCCTCTTTCTGATGATGTTACATTACCTCTCATAATATAATGGTCCTGTTTGTTCTTTGATTTCATTTTGACTTTAAAAAAAACAAAAAAACATTAAAGTACAAGCACTCAGAGTGAAAGCCTTGGTCGTTCATGTAGCTATAATAAAAATACTGATTGTTTAAGTGTTGTTCTTTTACAGACGGCTGAAAAAGCTTGGACACACACACAGTTCACATCTAGAGTACAGAGAGGACAAGACAAAGCCCCGGGATGTTCAGGATTATTGAGTGCAGCTAAGATGTAATTGAAAATACGAAGCTCATGTTTCCACCAAGATCTGTATCAGAAAAATGTGGACTAAATGTCCTTTTTAATAATTTATTCCTGAGCTTTCCAGCAAAAAATAAAATGCATCTTTTTTTTTGCATTGTCAGTGCAACTTCTGTCGCATGAGGTTAGGAAATTCCACGTGTGTGTGTGTGTGTGTGTGTGTGTACGAGAAGATGTGTGCATGAGTTTGGAAAGAGATTATCATGTGTGCGTTGTCATTTTCGCTGCCGTGTTTTTTATCTTTTAATCCGAGATCAAATCAGTTCATCTTAATAGATATTTGGTGAGATCAGCCACCATGTCTCTATCCCTTTATATGTCGTCTAGCAAGACAGATAAAGAAAACAGGAAAATAGAAAAAGCTCTTAATAATAGATGAGCTCTTTTTGGGGGCATTTTCCAGTCCAGCCACAGGGGTTTGTGTCCTAATATTTTTCCAGAACCAAGTGCAGTGCATACACATGCTGCTCTACTGTCACATATTCTAATTCACCCTCTGTCTCTGTTTTTCTCTCTTGTGCATGCACAATAACACACCCACCAGCACAGCAGGTTAACTTAATCATTGCAGGGAGGGGGGGGGGGGGGGGGAAGAGAAAAGGAAAGCACAGACATGAAACAATGAAAAGTTTCAGGGTGTACAAACAAGTTTTGTGGAGGCTGGAAAGAGGAACAAAGGACCTGCAAGGTGTTTATAGACTCGGCTCTTGGAGGTTGATTGAACGCTTTGAAGATAAGCCCGGCGACATTAGATATCCCAGTGGGCGGAGGATGGGAGGTTAATCTCATTCTCCACGATGATGTATCCGAAGTGACTCTTTTTTGCCTGTGGTATCGTTTCTGAACACTCCTTGGGTTCCAAGGGCAAGGAAAGTGTCCATCAGAGCGGCTGCATTGATTGCTTCCAGATTTGATTAAACCCTCGGCTGTACTCCAAACGTAAGACAATAGCATTGAGATAATCTCACCTTCTCTCCTCGGGTCAGACGTAATGCGGTTTAACGATATGGCGGTGCACTTTTCCAATGTAATACCTCACCTAGGACATTTTCTAGTTAGCAGTAGGTCTGTTTAAACAGCTGGTTTAAACACAGAGAACAACACAGAATGAAGGACTGTTTGCCTCATCTTTACTTTTAATCACATACAAAGCAGAGAGATGTTACTACAGTCCAAAAAGCTACTTTGGTCATTAAGAAAACTCTAATATTATATATTGTTTGAATGACAGCTTCATGGCTCCAACCACAACAACAGTGATTTGTAGCTTTCACGTGACATCACACACTTATGGAACCGCCAACCTGTTGGGCAAGAAAGGCTTTCTACAATTCTACAATTCACTTAGCAGACGCTTTTATCCAAAGCGACGTACATCAGAGAGTAAGAACAACACAAGCAAGGATCTAGAAAAAAAGGGAACAATGTCAGTAAGAGCAAACGATCAGCTTTGAGTCTGATTGGACACACAGGTGCTGACAGGAAGTGACCAGAGGCAAAGCACAACATTGAGGGCAGTTCTTGAGAGCTCTAATCAGTATAGAAACCATCTTATAAGTCGTCGTTATCAAACAAAAACCATCGTCATTACCATCATCATCATCAATAATATGGAGACCATCATCATTAAGTTAGTAGGTATTCATGAAAGAGCTGGGTCTTTAGCTTTTTCTTAAAGGTGCAGAGGGACTCTGTAGATCCAATGGAGTTTGGAAGTTCATTCCACCACCGGGGGGCGACACAGGAGAAGAGTCTAGTCAGGCTTTTTACTGCTGCAGAGAAGTTATTGGTCTCCCATGACGACTACATGTTTTCACCTGTATTATTTTGTATTTTTAAACCAAAGACAGTTGTCGTTCAATGGGGCGCTCTAGCCGACGACGACATAAGCCCGGGTTGTGCTCCTACCGAATTCCACCTGAAAATGAAAACTCAGAGAGGAGGAGATTGTTGATTAATGATATTAGACGCGCCGCTGTCACCTCAGGGAACGAAAGAAACAGACCTCTTCTTACCCTGCCTGTCATATTTTGCTCAAGTTACCACACTATTTCATGTCTTTTAACCAACATTACAGGCCCAGAGCACAGAAAGAGAGAGCTGACAGTGAAACTGACACTAACGTTAGGTGATGTTAGCTAGCTAATGTTAGCAGCTCTACACAGAGTAAAGTTGCAGACAGCTTCTCTGGAAATTGTACTGAGCAGGACAACTTTTTGGGCGTTTGTGCCTTAATAACATAAAGTACTGTACGCTTTGTGTACTCGACCTTGAGACAGAGCAGATAATGGGGCAAATAATGCACAATTTTTGAAGCTATTAGCCGCTGCAATTCATTCTTGGGGAATCAGACCCAGAGAGGAAAAAAACTGAATCCCCCCCGGGATGAAATGTTGTAATAGTGTCATAGCTAGCTGTTTGCATACAGATGAAAAGTTAGTTGAAACATCCCTATATTCCTAGAGCTAAGAATGCAATGCTAAGTGATAGATGGAGCTTTTTTTATGAGTCTAAACCCCCAACACAAAGGCTAACTCAAAAAAAGCTCAATGGCTTGCATAAAATGTTCACAGTTCTGAATAGAAAACTGTGATTGATACTCAACATCTGCAGCCATTAATACATGACCCTAGAAGTACACTTATGGTAGATGTAAACAGCCTAATAGCTACCGTTTTTTGGGGATTGGTTAGTTGAACAATTGTGCTTCTTCATGAACCAAACTTCAAACCAAATATCAGGAAGGTTTACTGAAAGTTAAATGACAGTTAATGGAATTAAGACTAAACCTTGTTTCCAATGCTCTTCCCTGCTTGTGTACATAAAACAATTTATTACATAGCAAGCTTATTTTGGATTAGGGTTTCCAGTGACTTGAAGGCAAACACTCTAACAACCCCACAGAGTTGGATGGGTCATGTGTTCCCAAAGGGCGGCTCCTCTGACTCTTAAATAGGACACCAGTCCATCCTCTGAAGCCCATGGCTAACATCTTTATTAACACTCATTAGCAGCCTTCCTATACAAATTTATTCACTGCAGATTACAAAACCAGGCTCTGGGGGTGGGAAAACCACAGCCCGGTAAATCATTAATTGATGATCCTGCATTCCCGCTCCAGAGTTTCTGCGAGCTATGCGAGAGCAAACTCTAACTAACAACCTCACACGTTTTTAGCCCGAAACGCCACACTCTAAGATCTTTTTATTCTGTCCTAATGGGCGACTGCAGAAAGGCACAATATTCCTCTGCAATGATCTTTAAATGACCTTGTCTCGGTCCATTTCGCCCTAAAGCAGAGCGTATTTATATTGCTTCGTACTGTAAGAGTCAGAAATTACAGCTGAAAAGGAGGAATGGTGTATATTAAGGGCCTTTGTCTTGCAGCGTTGAACAAAGGCAGTGTGGATTAGGCTGTCATGAACCGGGGATAGTAAGTCTGGTAGGGGGTCTGAAAGACATTGAAATAATACTTCCTCCTCCCAATAGGGGAGTAATTTCCTTGACAGGATGGGTTCTCCAAAAAGGCGTGGGTTTTCTATTTGTGGGGAAGAGATCTTATTCTGACGCAGTTAAATCAGAGATCCTGCTGAGGTGAGATGGTACTTCTTCTGCAGAGTCTCTCTCTTTTTTATTTTAATTCGCCACATTTTTGGAGTTTTTCAGTCCCTTCTGTCTGCTCAGCTCACTCCATTAATTCTCCACTGCTCTGCTGAATCCTCCTGTAATGATGACAGTTAACCCGGAATCACAGCAGTATTAAAGAGTGGAATCAGTGCACATCAGCCGGCTACGAATGCTAATAGACTTGATTGTTATTAATTTTGACATTACGTTCCAATTAAAGATAGCAAAACATTGATTTCATTTTCTTTTTTTCATTTTATGGTTGGAGATTAAGAGGGCATTGATCACACCTGAATGACTCGGTATGTGTGTAGCTAATTAAAGACTGAGATTGCAATTAAGATAATGAGTGTGTCTGGGTTCTCAGATGGAGCGCACAAACACATTTTTTTTAACCTCGTCAGTCTGGGACGCATGGCTTCTTCCACTTACTGTATAAGGTAGTATGCACTATCATTAACATCCAAAGACTATACTGTGGCATGAGCGTGGCATGCATTAAAAACATATTTGTTTTCATTTTCAAACCTTTAATACAACATGTTCTATTAACATGAATTGTAAGAACCCTACTTATTCAAGCTTCTATGGCCTTTGATTGTCCATTACACTTAAAGGTAATACAAATATGGTATTATAGACTAAGAGGTGGAAACTGATGTCAACCATTTGTACATGGACTAATGTTTATAACCCTCGTGTTTGGCATTTTGGATGCAGCCATTTGTTGTTTTTTTTGTGAAGCCAGAAGTGACCTTACTTGGATGAGAGGTTGATTGATCTTTGCTCCCTTTCTACCTGGTTGACAGGTCACCATGGCAACGACTTCTCTATGACTGGAAGCCATGCCCTAAACCATAACCGATATATAGCTCAACTGTGTTCTTCCCACTTTTTCAATGGCTCTGGTTCCAGAAGTACATTTCACCATTCAAATCCACTATTGACAATCTCAAAAAATCGTCAAATCAACTTTTTTTTTTCTATTAGAGCAAAGCCAACCAGCTACCTAAATACTCGTGACTATGAAACATTTGATTCAGCGCAAAAAAAAGCAATTTGGAACACGGAGAGAAAGGCAAAGGTACAAGACACATTCATTTTTCATTTTTTAAGGAACTACACATCCCACACAATCCATTGGGATTCGAAAGAGATTCAATAAATGATCATTTAGTGTGCTTCTTTCAAAATGTAGACGGACCATCTTTCTACATTTATCTTAATTTTTTGTGACGGTATCAAAGACTCTGAGAAAATTCCCAATATTGAGTCCAATAACATAGATCTCTGTCCTCAATGTGACCTTTATTTAGTAACCCAGTCTCTTGTAATTTGGCAATGTAAATAAATTGATAAGACAAACACTGAACCAGACTTTTATGGTGCAACTGTAAGGTTCAGATTACTTTTTCAATGTGGCCTGAATCTGACTCCTGAGGGAATCCACATATGAAAGTGGCCCAAAATGTGACTTGTGCTGTTCATACTGTCTCAAAGAAATCAGATCTGAGTCACATTGCAGCAAAACAAATCAGATACAAGTCTCTTTTGGCTGCAGTGTGAAAGCAGCCTTGATGCTCTTTAAATGGGGCCACTAGTGCACAAGGGAGTTACGACACACCATCACAATAGAACACATTAGGGAATAAAAGACTGAAGAGATCCCTTTTGAGGATTTTCTTACTCTCTGTATTTACACACACAAAAAAATTGCTCGCATCAATCCCCAGACAATAGTTTTTAGAAATCTAGATTTTGAAATGGGACTTCCTCCCACTGTTGTTTTATAAAATCAAGACACATCCATACTGTAAAGATTAAATGCCAGACTGCTTATGTTGTTGTACTTATTTTAAACCCTGGGAGATGCAAAACTGCAACATGCTCATTAACATTTTTATGCATTACCAACAAGCATTAGCCACCGTTGACAACTATTCTTCCTTGGATTTCCTGACATATTGTAAAGTATGCATGTTCGGGTGAGAGGTTAGAATTGTTTAAAGGCTTCATGTCTTGAAATTGCTCGTTAAAAATAAACAATGTTGCCATGCATGTGTGTAATTACATAGTTTGCCATGGATTTCCTCCAGACGCAGAGCCTGACCTGATTTCCTTAATGACTCAAACCTCGAGTCCATGCCGGTCCCAGAGACATTTCTGCACGGTGATGTTGCGGTGGAGTTGAAAGGGATCTGGCCTAATTAAATAGAATATCCTGATGCAATGGGGCATCCTGAAGTGTGTGCAGTGGGACGCTCGTTTGATTAGCGCGGCAGTCTGTTTATTATTGGATGGAGCAAGGGCTACCTTTTGTAGGCATGGCCACTGATGCAGTGTCTCTATGTAGTGCAGTAAATGTGATCCGCCATTCATTATGCCTTCATTTTACTTTTATTAGGCTCTTGTTAAAAATTGCATTAATTACAGCGACCTGCAGAGATCCACATGCAATAAGGTCTGGGTATAAAAATGCATCTACATACTGTATGTTTGAGTGAGTTTCAACTATCTATGTTATCGTATGTTAATTCAAACAAGTTCACACTCCCATCTCATCACATACAGCATCTTGGACTGCAACTCTATGTGTCAAAATATGACCATCAATGTGTCACTTCATTGTCTGTTTACTATGTGCAGGTTGAGTTAGATGTACATTTTTAAAAATTGCCTCGTTAGACTTTGAAAATAAAGCAGTAAAGTTATCAAAAGTGTCATCATAGCAATATGCATGATCTTGTTTGGAATTATTATTCATGACTTCTTGATGTGCAACAATCCCTAACACAAGGTCAACATGGTGAACCTCCACAAAAAGGTCGGGTTCAGGTACAGAAAGTACCTGGTGAAGTTTAGGAATGAGATCATTGTGTTGGTTAAAAAGAAAGTACTTTAAGTGTCTTTAGCGCAGGTGGCCTATCAGGTAGGTCGGTTCCTGCATGACATCCAAAGAAAGAAATCCAACAGGAAGTCAACACTGTTTATTTGTTGGACACGTGATTTAAAGATTATCTTTGCTAAAAGTCCTGTACTTGTTTTACCCATCCATTGTCTGTCATCCTGTGCAGATATTCACACATATATGTCACCTGGCTTCATCGCTACACCATAGCATAAAAGCTAAAGCACAGTGTCTTCAAATAGCACAGAAGAGCTACCCCCAAAATGTTGTGATTGGAAGAGTTGGACCAACGGCCAGCCAGCTTTGTCTTTAGGTTTAGGTTTGGAGACACAGGGGTGTTTTAAGGGGTGACCTTGAGTGGCGTTGGCCCCTCAGGAAATTGATTGGCCATTCTTGGCGCCACCCCATGAACCAAAATTGGCCTTTATCATAATACTTTTTTATAGCATTTATATGAAGAGCCTTTCCTTATTTTGATACACCTTCTTTAATTATTAAAGAAAGCATGGACGTTCTATGTGACCCCGTTGTGTTGTGTTAATCAACCAAACAAAAGAATGCAATAACTGTATGATACCTTTATGTAAGTAATATGTAGATATTATTTTTAAAGAGGGAAATTGTGAATTAATTATATTTCAGATGTGTGTGTTTGCATACACCTCTGCATCACCCCAATCACACAACTATGGACACACCCCTTTCTGTACAGTATATATATTTTACTGTATGTCTAGCCGCTGTCATTTTAGGTAACTAGCTTCACTAACTGGAAGAATTGCCGAAAGCTAAAATGATATCTGCAGTGTCACTAAACAGAGGTGACAGAGGGTTGTAATTACGTTTTGCTATAGACTGAGTATCGCCATTAGCGAAGATTCATGCTTCAACTAATACATTACAGCATAGCACATAACCGTGACCAACATATGCTCTAAAGTGATTTTCTTTTTTGTTCCATGCTTTGGCTTTTTCATGCACTAGGTTTTTCTAATTTTATTTCTTTCTTTTTTTTTTTAATCAATTATGTTTCCACCTCAGGGCTTGTGCTCATGAAAGTGCTTACATGTATTTGAACCACTCTGGTGTAATTTATGAGCCATACCACAGCATTTCATTCATAATGATTGCTAAGATACGGCTGGAAAGTAAAAAAAAAGCAATTTGAAGAGAAAAGGTGGGAATAAAAAAACAAACAGTAACAAGTGATTAAGCTGAAGGAAAAGACGGATGAATCAACAAAATCAGGTTTGATGAGAGGGGAGTAAACACCTCCGCTGTTAGATTTTGTTAATCATTGATTTTCTCTTTTCATAAATGTGCAGGAAGAATTAAGTGATTTTCACAATGGTGTACTAAAGATATATAAAAAATAATGTGTTCCTTTTTGTAATCAGGACACAAAGCATTAGAAATAGAAGAAAGAATAACAAAAGCAAGCACTTTCCATCGCCCCTTTGCAGAGAAGTAAAAGCGATTTCATTTTTAAGAAATTATGGTTAAACCAAATAATGGCTTTTACTTTAACTGGATTTAATAACACATTCTCCCACTCACTATTGTGAATTTAGGTTGCCCAAGTTCATGTTATTAAGAAGAGGCAACACGCTCCTACATTCTGTGTTAAATAATGAAGCCATTGCATAAGTGTAAAAAAACTGTAGTTCCTCAGGTGTCCACTTGAGGCAGGATGTAGAAGCCAAGGAATCCCCATTAAGTCTCATATTGAAATGCCCATTGTTACTGCAGAATTGAACATGTTTACAGCCGGGTACAAAAAATGAATTTGGTGTCAATAGATTGTTTGTTTAATGGTTCACTCTGAAAAGGGAATGGTTTTACTAAGAACTCTTCTGTTTTGATTTTATAAAGCTTAGCGTTATCCATAAATTCACATATCCAGGGGCGTGGTTGAGTTTACTGACAGGTCGTTGCATTGCAGCTGTGTTCATGGCCTCTTTGCATGTTTCTTGATAAAAAAAGTTATGTGGTGCATTTCCAATGTGCCCACCGCTACTGTGTGGTATGACATCACTGAGACTACGTCCATGTTTTATAAAATGGTTATTACAAATGAGGTTTATTGTTCACTGTAGCTCTGCAAATGAGTTGTGTCTGCAGATATTAGACTAAGAAATAAAAACAACAGAGGAAATAACAAACATTGGATAGCATACAGTATGCTCCGATATGTTAATTCTTTATTTCGAGCTAAATAATTGGTAATTGGCATCACTTTTTCTTACATCTGGTAAGCAAGGCCTGCATTCTACTGTGTTTTTTTTGTCATTTTATTACTATATCAAGCCCCCTTTTCCACAAGCCTCCCAAAAAAAAAGAGTAAAAATAATTATCACAGCTCCAGAGTATGAAAAAAAGAAAGGAGGTAATTAGCACCACTGAATTAATCAGAGATAGGGAAATTGCAATTATACTTGTTCTTATTAAGTGACATTATTTTCAAGACCACCGTGAAATGATTTCTTATGGTATGGCGTTGCCTTGTAAGACTCATTAAGAACAATACTGTACTCTTGTAGTTGGGGAAGTTTAAAAGTGGTGGGTTAAGAACTTGACATTATTCTTTTGTCACAAGGCCATTTCAAGTCACAAAAACCTAGGACAACAAAATGGAGCTTTAACTTTAACAAGGAGCAACCTTCAGGAGGACAGTGGACAGTTCGGACACAGGTGTATTCATCAAAATTACAACCTTGAATGAGTAAAACGTAGCTGTGTCAGGGTACAAGGACAGAACTCAATGATGTATTCTTCCTTCATTTCTTGGCATAACTCAGTCCCTATTCAAATGTGAATGTGTCTAATGCTTTTGGGATTGAATTTGATGGCATACAGTCAATTTGTCCAGCAGTAATGAATGCAGAAAACCTATGGCCCTATGGACATGTGACTTTTTTTAATTCTATTCATCCTTTTTTTTCTTTTTTAAAGATGGGAGAAAAAAGGTAGCACAGGTTTTTGTAGATGTGCATAATATGTATTATAAGCCCATTGACAGGTATACCTAATTAGATAACTAGTTAATGTCTGCAAAGTTGATCTTAAAGATACTACCATCCTTTATAAAACATGAGATGAGAGGTTTAATCTGACTTTTTCTAGATTTAAAAAAGGAAGTATCTGTGTCTTGCTTTTATTTTTCTGTTCTGAGTTGTTTTTTCCTTTTCTGTAATGTGTCTCTGGTGTAATCTCATTTTGAAATTCAGTGCATTGATTGCTGTTTTCATGTCTCATTGTTTCATGTTGTCTTGTTTCTTTTATAAGGGGAGTTGTACTCTCCTTGTTCAAGCGGAAAATATGTAATTTTCTAATCCCAACATCAGAGGAAGAGTCTCTCAAATCATCTGCGGCTATTTGTCTACCCAATTATATATATTTTTTATGTCTTAAGGGCCAATTTACACCAGATAGAGGTACAGGAAAATGCATCGGCAAAACCTGGCAGAAACGGGTCATGCTTGTGAGAAAGCAAAGAAGAGGTGTTGTGACTGTGAGTCAAATGTGTTAATTGTAAAGGGTGTGTTAACATTATTATTATTAACAGATCTGCCTTTGTGGGTTTGCTGTTTTCTTGGTTTGCGCCTGTCCCTCTTCTAGTGCTGCAGGTACCCGCCGTTTGATTGGATGAGAGCTGGCGGTGCTTGCCTGCCCACTCGTTGGACGGGAGCTGGTGCTGATGTATGATTGGAGAAGAGCTGAGGGCGCAAGTTTTAAAAGGGAACTGCAGAAGCTGCTCCCCTGGCCGCCTTCTTCCTCACATCCAACAGGACCGTTGTGTAGCGCGAAAGAAACAATATGTCTTTTGAATTGTCAGTGTCAGACTCATCTGAGATGCCTTAAAGATGTATTGTAATAATTTAAGCAGTCGACCAACTGAGCCACAGCTGCCCCCAAGATAAAAATGCAAAATAAAACTGGGTTTCTGCATCATCTATCATCCCTTGCTGTAGCATAAATAATTCTATTTTAAAATGTTTGAATGCAAAAAAAGTTGCAAATCAAGTCACAACTTTAAACTGTGAACTATGATGACCTGTGTGTCAGTTATGTACACAGCGCTCAGCATGGGTACAACCAAACCACAGCTCACCCACTCAGCTCTTATGTCTATAATTAGTTTCATAGTGAGAGCAAATTCATTTTCACATCCCTAACAGCCTCCGACTGTCAGCCACTGCCAAAGGATATGGATGGACCTTATTCAACTAATTACCCGAGAGCAAATGTGCCTCTTTCTGCTTTACAAGTTGCACCTTTTAATGGAAATCAAGTGAATTCTCTTGTTTTTTTGTAATCTCAGTGGCATGTGGAATATGTAATGAAAAGATAAAGTTTCAAAACGGCCCTTAAGTGAGGTTAATATTATGTGGTTTTAATAAACAGTATAGCCACTCAAACATCTCTGAGTGAAAAAAAACGATTTAGACAGTTCCTCAGAAGCCCTTTGAGCCGTTTGGGAGCGCTGGTCATGTTATGTATATTAATTTGCTGTTATCAAGCTGTGTGGACCACATGCTAGGTCACTGCCCATCGCTCCCTCTGAACGTCGCGCTTTCAACTAGCAGCAGCTCAAAAACAAATACTGATTCCTCAAGGCAATTCCTTTCCAACAATTACTCATCCATTTTTGAAAATGGTTAAATGTTGAGATATCCTCTTGTACAGCTATTAGTGCAAATGGCTAGAGCAGTTTAATAACTGGAAAAGGGCGGCACTGAATCGAGATATCACACATTTCTTTGGCGGATTTTTGGAATTCATCACATTTGGTCCATTTGGCAACATGTCGAGGGAAATGGTTTCTTGGCCATTTAGTGTTTTTTTTTCATCCATTATCAAGGCTTTCTTATTTTGTATCTTATTTTACTCGTTTATTTGACATTAATCTGGCATGTATTGTTTGCTGGGTTGGGGCAGACTGGGACCTCAATCACACTTGGCTTGAGGCATCATCCATCTATGAAAAAAAAAACTTACCCACTGTGGTGTTGCCACTTGGACAACTGTCTCCATCTTGGTTTTTAGAGCCTAAAATGACAATTATTTGAAATATAGCAAACAACTATTTGTTACTCTGTCTTTGTTGACTCCTCGCTTTTATATTGATTTATTAATTCCAGGTAGCCACATCCTGAAAAACATTCTTAATCTACAATTGTACTTTGATAAAACCATAATTTACACAATGAACCAAAAAGATGTAATATATGGACGCAGTTGGGACCATACATTCATTACAAAAAAATTCAACTGAGGATGTAAACCTACTAAGACATATATTTTTCCAGCAGTTTTCTGTATTATCTGACTTTATTTGTAACCAGTGGAGTCGCCTCTTGCTGGCCATCTAAAGGAAACAAGTTTAAGATACTCTTATCGGCGCCAAGTTGAAATCAAATGGTACGGGAAATTTTTAGACAAAGTCTCGGCATGAGGTAGAGTTTACCCTTAATAGTTACCGGCCTGTAATAGAGCTACTACACATACGTGACATGAATAGAAACATGTGTTAAGACCACAGGCACACCTGACGGTTCTTCACAAACAGTTTCGTTCAGGAGGACTAACCTGCACCTTCCCCTGAACTCTCTTGATAAGCACCCTGAGCGACCCCAGTACATCAACATATTATTTTTCTAGAATGAGTTAACTAGTCTTAGTTTGCATCTTTGTTGCTTTCCTGCAAGAAATTGCGACCAATTAGAGAGCATTTTCCTCAACCATCACAAATTTTGGTCTGCTTTCAAATGTCCAGTATGTAAAGGAAAACAGACCAAAGTGGAGGTAATAATGTAACAATAAAAAACATATTGGTACATCACTCAGACCAGAGCATATGAACTAGGTATGAAAACGGCCTTACAATGAAGCAGTTTAGAGACAAGATGACATGCAAACTCCACACAGCAGACCCCAGTATATGAGTTTCATGTTACACTGTCATATGTAACCATGTAGTATGTATTCCCTATTGAACACACGCCATTAATAAGTCAAGAGTTCCCCCTTCCTCACCCACAGCAAATTTCCAACTGTCATAACTGCATCATTAAACACAAACATGAAAGCTGCTCTATGTTCAAACCCCATCCAGTATGAAACAACAAACCATGTCATTTCTATCTATTCATGTGTATTTGCAGAGTTTCATCGTTGACATGTCTGTAAGCACAACCTGCTATCAGTTTATTGAGTAAAGGCACTCCGTTCCTTGTGAAGTCCTCACAGATTGTGATTCAGAGCTACACTGTACAAATGAATCTGAAGTTGACTTTGATCTATAATGCAGTGTCATTTCTTCCAAGGACTGCTGATGAGATCTTCAGCTTCATTTGGCTGAGGTCTGGAAATTATTTTTTGTCTGGAGGGAAAAAGCTAATAAAGCCTGGGAGTGAGCTATCACTGAAGTTCTGTGTAGTGCATGATAATGTAATGTAACTACTAAAGTGTCACTGGGTTCATTTTGTGGAAATGTGCATTCAGCTGCAGGGATATGCCAATGTATGATTATACCTGAAAGAGAACCATTCTTTTTCTGCAGACTTTTTTTTAGTTACCAGTGATCTATGGGTAGGGTTAATTATTAGTCATACAATTTTGACATGTACAACTCTAATTGTAATATCTTAAAGTTCAGTGCTCTTCAATTAAACAACCTACTTGATGAGATGCTGCCTGGGAGTGAAGCCAAACTATTTAGTGCTCCCCCTGCTGACTGGCTGCAGTATAGGTTATAAACCCTGCATTCCATGAGAATGGGGATGCGGAAGTAAAATACACCTCAAATAGATTTTTGTCAAACCCAGATTCTGGCATGATGGTAATTGTCATGCTGATTCATGTCCAATAGTTCATTTTTCTGAATACTTTTGTCTTTGATTATTCGATGCAAGAGGTCAAGATTGACCGTTCTGTTGACAAATGACATTCCAGCGGAGTAGAAAACGTAACAAAAACAAAATTCAGTCATTGATCCTTCCATAACTGTGAGTGTCTGCTCCTCACCAATGCAAAAAACCTGTTCTGCTGTTGACTATACCCACCTGAGGGATCCTTGACGTTTTATTCGAGGTTCAATTTGTGCTTTGGTTAGTGGAAGGGGCGTGGCATCAATTCTTCTACACATGTCTGGTTACGTCACTAGCACAATATATCATTAGCGTTGGGGTTAGATGTTGGCTTCACTTTTGTACAATTGATGGAGACACGCTGTCCATATTATTATATAGTCAATGGTTTTTAATGATATGGAAACTGATGCAATTATTTTCCTCGCTGAAGAACATTTGCGTCTAGCATTTTTTTTTGTTTACCAGTGACAGTGAGGTGGACCAAAATGTTTATTTGGATCTGTTTTAACAACAATTTAGAGATCTGCTACTTCTCTCTCAATCTCCTTTTTATTGGTCACACTAACTTCAATATTTTCACATCAGTTTCCATGTGAACAAGTAACTTGAACCCTGTTAACTACTTTGAAGATATTGGAATGTGCACCTTTTTACTCTCACCTTTTAATTGTGTTCTACCCCTCACTATGATAGCAAGCATTCATTCTGCCGAAAGTGTGGCATTTAAAGCTGGTTCACTTTGTACATTATTGGATGAGAATTCACAGGAAGTGATTTGTTTAGGGTAGAGGTGCAGCAGACCTGAAAATCTGAGCAGAGAGGGCAGGTTAACACTGCTTTAGTGTCCTGGTATTTACTTAGATTACAATATGTGTAATGACTATACAGGGGTATAACAAAACTCAAAAAGGCTTCAATTATTCAACTCTGTAAAACCCACATGAACAAATATACAGCACAACTAAGGGTTCACATGTCTATGGATTGTGAAACATTTATAAGAAAAAATTGTGTGCAGTAAGTGCCGGCCTTCCCCTTGAAGGGTCAAACAAAGGGCATTTTGTCCATTTTCCTGACACATTGGGCCATAATAGAGGCCACTTTTTCTCTTTCATATGTGCATCCAAGAGTGCACTTTTGCTTAACATGGGGTTATCTGGTCCACTAGTGTGTTCAACTACTTGCAATAATAGTTCCATAGACAGTTATTTTCCTCTGGATGCAAGGACAAACATTGCATCCGCTATACAATGTGTTTGTGTACCCTTGTATTGCAGTTTCTGCAGCGTCCTCTATTTGTCTTCACTGGGAAATGTGCAATTATGTCCTTTGGTACATCCATTGGAGGGTGTACAGATGACCTCTTGGCATTACAGATTATGTAACATGTTTGATATTGCTGAAGAAGTTGGACTCCTGCAGCAAACTCCATTGACCCTCACTTGGGAAAAGTATTATTTTTGCTTTGTCAAATGTTTTAAGGTGATCTTAGTTGTCAAAAGTATGTAGTCTTGATGATGACCTTACACATTTCTTAATCAATAGTAAAGACATAAAGAAGGTAAAGTAGCATCTTACTTTCAAATGTGCGCCAATATGGAAGTGCCTTTAACCTGTACTTTTTGTAATTTTGATCACGGGGCTGATCCACTGCTGAAAAATAACCCAAATGATAAAGAAGCTTTGGAAAAATGGCCAGAAACTCACTTGATTTATTACGTCATTAAAAATGTCTCTGTTTTTTTCTTTCCTAACCACTACTTTCCAGTCTTCTGAAATGCAGAAGTGTTTTTATAAACGTAGGTCTCAATTACAGTACAATCAGAAAACAAAGCACGCTATACTTTAAGGCATGGCCACATGACAAGTTGCTACATTCCCACTGGGACCGGGAAAGAGATATACAATTAGTGCCCATCGTGTGATTCATATACGGTCGCTTCTGGTAAAAAAAAGACAAATAAAAAAACAAAAACAAGACGGTGACGCAAGAAATTCTGGACTACAGACTTTAAAAAGAAGGTTTATGAATGTCACCATGCTACATCCAATTTTGCTAAACAGTCTGTGGGTTAAGCTCAAATACCACATTAAACAGACAAAGTACCCACAGCAGCCATGGTGGTTGACCAAAACACGTGAGCTTTTGTACTCATTGACCTTTACTGCTTGAAAAATTGGCCAATTTGGCTTCTTTGGCCTGCGATGGCACCATTTCTGTTCTGAGACTCAAAAGGCACAGAAAATCTGTTTTTATTCTTACAAAATAATCCACTTCTAGTCAGTACCTGTACAATTCCAGCATTTCTGCATAGAAAAAAACTTTTGTGCTAGATTCATTCTTTTGGGAAGGACATTTGAAATGATAAGCGTTTTCTAAAATGAATGGACCTTGACTGACCAAGGCCAGAAAAACAGATGTTTTCTTATGGTGTAAATTGGACTTTTGCGCTCGATAGTCTCCATTTGAAGCTGAATATAGTGTACTGTACAAGGACAGCTTCTTCATACACATTGCAATGACACTGAACCCTTTATCAAATTGAGATAACCAAGCCAAAGTTGTAACCATTTTACAACCAAAAAAGAAGTACAGGAAAGGGCTATAGAGGAATGAATGAAAAGGATGTCAACATCTATACTTTTGTAAATAAATGTTTTATCCATAACATCACATTATGAGAATGACTTTTGATGGTCCATTTTGCAATTACATGTGATTATTCCTCTATCCCTATAATTCCTGGGTAGGGAGGATCGAAAAAGTGATGAGGATATACAGACAAGCCAAGCAAATATGCATAATTTACGCGCTGAGACGATAACTGAACGAGTTGTTCACAGAACGCCCATTACAGCTGCAAAATAAAGGCTGTGTTAAGTCACCTGGAAGCCCTCTATAACGCTGTGGCGGCTATAAAGTTGTGGCAGCTGTGGCTGTCACTCTATGGTTGGATTAATGTCTAGTAATCATACTTAATTATTATCCCCACCTGCTTTGTGGACTGCCTGAGACTGCGGGACCTTGTAAATCGTAGAGCTGAGAGCCAAGCCAGCATCTCTGGGGGGAAAATGGTTGAATGTCACCAGGAAAGCCTTTCGCAGCCAAGGAACATTCAAGGCTGTCAGGTTGGCCACGCGCTTTTTGGAGGCCATATAAAAAAGAAAAAGGTCAATGGTTCAATGCCTTAAGCAGCCAATATGTCCATCTTCACCGATTTCCAATTATCTTTCAGTTTGTTCTTTTCTCAGAAGTTTCATTAGAGTTAGTTTTCAGGAGACAACAAACAACAGATGACAATGTTATGAAAAATAGAAATTATACATCATTTTATGTTACGCACAGTATGTGTCACCCAAACAGTGTGCTCTCAAATATTGATTTCTAAAGGAATATATGTTCTGTTTTGTTAGTACTGTCCTCCCTTTGTCAGTGTTTCAGACTTTAATACCTCTTTGATTTCATATAAATCTCAAAGTGTATTGCTCTTTCTATTGCAATTGGTACATACTGTATGAGCATTCTTCGAGTCAACATGTTGATGAAAAATAACCTTGAGTCAACTCAACCTCACAACAAGTGTGGTATTGATTAAACACTAAATATTTTGGCACATAATTATATTACTCTGGCTCAAACTGAAGGTTTTTGGTCAAGGCTACACCCTTTTATGGAAGTTTTATTATCTTGCATGGCTATAGCAATGTTTAATGAATACATTGCTTAGTACATCACATGAAAAAGAGACCAACTGAAATGGAAATTTCGGCAAGCAGAAATTATGAACATCTTTCTGGTCCTGGATCCTTAGATTGGAGTTTTGCGGTTTTTCGTTGTTGTTTGAAGCTGTGAATGAAGACTTTTGGTTTTGGACTACTGGTTTGACAAATTAAAAAACGCAAAGACGTTACTTTTGACTTTGGGAGATTGTAATGGGCCACAAATTAGATTGCAGCACTGTGTATTCATACTACCATGTTTTGGAAGATGCTGCCTGTTGATTAATAGCAATTTGAATTTGCAATTTGATTTTAAATCACTTTTCCAGTAACCCAAGGAGGCTTAACACTTGATAATGCATATAATACCTAAACAAACGCAGAAAGCAATAAAACCAGTCTTTGCTCTGGTTGCTTAAATATAAGACAATAGGCTTTGATTCACATTTACAGGTTTTAGCAAGCAGCATTCTGAAGTGTAAAGTAATGAAGCCAATGCGTAGTTGCAATAAAGTGCAGTTCCTCAATTGTCCACTTGAGACTGGCTGCAAAACACATTGAAAATCAATCAAACCTTGTGAATATTTTTACAGCAGAAATCAACATTTTTACAGCCTGGTCCATTTTTTTTGTATGAATGATCAATTATTTATTCATACATACTGTTTACCCATGTATTTTGAAAATATTAAGGCTTAGAGTTATGTATACATTTGCACAATCAGGAGGCTGGCTTTAACTTAAACTATTTGCCTGTTGGTAGAATGACAGAAAGTTAGATTGAGATAGCATTTCCAAAATGGCAACCTCCTTCGCTTGGCTTCTAAATGCCTCTTCAAATGGGTGATGTAAATGAGACTACATCCATATTTTATGCAATCTTTTTTTTTTTTTTTTGTAGCTCTAAAAGTGCCCTAAGCTGCAGCTTTTGCAGAACTGTGCTTGGAGACAGTTCTAGAAAGTGGAGTCCTTCATGATGAATGTTCCTCCACATGAAACTAAACGTGGCGGTTACTATGCAGTGATGATTACCTTCACAACACAGGATATCACACCAGAGCTGAGATTTATAGATGCAGAAAATGTTAATTTTATCCATTTCCTGTGATCAAAGGTAAATGAGTTTGTGTGTGTACCTTATCATATGTTTGTTGTTTGTCTTGTACAGTAACTTAATTGCTGCCTGTGGAAACAGATGTCTGGACACCTTTCGTGAGGAAAGGGCAGGCTGAAGGATCCAAGAATCCTGCTCAACAGGCAACAGGAACAGAACATGAATTTCAATGTACACCAGACAGAGAGAGTGCTTCCATTAGACTAGCAACAGAACAGTGGAACATAAAATGAAACATAAAAACAGCCTTTTTACATTTTTTTTTTTAGCTTGGTCAATAAAAGCACTTTTCTAAAGTCCGGCGCTTAGTAAGAAGCTTTTGTTTTTCCCAAAGTGTGCTTCATTTTATAGATGATCTCTGGGGAAGAGTGTTTTAATGAGTCCTTTTTTAATAATCATGCTGAGTGTGTTGTGTAAAGGAGCGGGATAATTATGATCCAAAGCAAATGTATGAAAAAAAAAAAAAAGACAATTCTGGTTCAAAGCATTTTTTGAAAGGAGATTCTGTGTTTTGTAGCTCTGTGGCTGTGGACAGAAAATGTTCTTCTGGAGTAGTGAAAGAAAGTGACAAGGATAATTTCTTACTCCATTTAGAGACGAGTCATGAAGTGTGACCAAGTTCTGTATTTGCATATTGCATCAGTAGCTTGAGAACGCCATAGGACGGATCACTGGTTGATGTATTGAAATAAACAGAACTCAAATAAATTAAAAAAACGGTCGAGGAAGGACGGTTCGCCTGTCCCACAAATTCACTTTACCTCACAAAATCTTCCTTGGAGGATGTTTTCACTGAACACTTAGGGCTGATGATGAAATAAGCCGAGAGTTTCTGCTTCTTCTTTACTTTATTTCTCCCTAATTAGTGTTTGCTTGCAAGATTTACAATTCATTAAAACAATGTAACAGCTGACTGGAATAACCGAAGCAAAGGCAGGAGAATCAAGATTCAGGATGTTTACAACGATGCTGCAGCACCCGTATTAAACCAAAGCCCTTTAACAATTAGAATTAAGCAACGCACTGACTTAGGTGTTAAAGCATTTACCATTGACGGTCTGGCTGACTAATTACCTCAGATCACCTTTTGGATCCACTAGCACATAAAAGTTTAATCACAAGGCTTGAAATGGTTAGGAACTCTTGACCAATTTGAAACGAGTTGGACCTGGTAGCTTTGATTTTTTTTTGTGTTCAGCTTAAATCTCACTCCCTGAATCCATTCCATTTATGCCACTCCAGTAAATTAGATACATACATTAAAAAAATGTCCACTTGAGGCTGGCTACAAAAGCACTGGGAGTCACCCCCTCCTAACAGTAATTCTGTTTTGGTAGTATTATTCTTCAGCTTTTGTGTTCACAGGAAGTCGTGTTCAAAGAACTTTTAGACCACTTACCTACAGGGGAACATTTGGGCATCTGGTCCAAATCCATTTATTCCCAACTTTTCACTGGATGGATTACAGTAAACACCATTTATAATGAGTTTATTTACATAAAAAAAGTGCAAAGCTGATGGATTATTAAAACCCACCAGTATTTGTACACCGTATTACTGAATTATTAACGAAAAGAAAGACCAGCCTTCAGGATATTTGTTACAACCTGGCTATTCAAATCATATTTCTCATTAGAATAATGTTGGTAAATGATGCAGTAAATAATTAAAGGACCATTATTACTTGTGAACCCTTTTTGTACGAGCTCCCTTGTTCAAGAGCAGTGCCACACTCTAAAGAGTTAGAGCCTTCAGTGAATTGGTGTGGAGTCACCAAATCAATGGAAATGGATGAAAGATTTAAACATCCTGCTATAAACAATATCATACGAGTGTTCTTTCATTTGTGCTCTTAGCTAAAAGTAGAAACTGCATTATTTATTCTAGACAGACAGATCTTTATTGTGATGGGACACATTTTGATGCTGCAGGCTTTTCCACTTCCAGTCAGTACAATGTGAATGAAACACTATCGAGTGGTGGATGGGTTATTCTCATCCTGTAGAGAAAAGAACTATTCTTACACTTATCTAAAAAAAAACTATATATACCTTTATAATTCTTCCTGGATTGCATTAAGTTATACCGTACTTGTCCTGCATAATACATTTAGTGGGTCATCTTTGTCGATTCCTGATTAAATATGTCTTCCTGTTTTGCATACTGCTGGTAAGACATTTCCTCTCCCTTTGCTGGTTTACTGTCAAAACAAGTCATCTGGGTTACCCTCTTTATCAGCTGTGCACTCAGCACTGCTGCAGATAAATCCCTCTGACTCTGTTACCATGCTGCTTATCACTTACTGTGCCATGATGTGGTCACAGCACATGCAGCAAAAAAAAAGAGATGAATCTGCTCGTCTGTGCAAGTCACTGCAGCAGATATGCCTGAATTTTAAATTTACCTCAGAAGTAAGCTTGTTTAAGCCTACTAGCAATTAAAGTTGCCAAAGTGGATAGTTGCCATTTTTGGCTCAGAACAGAGTTTTGGGTTTACGTCATCATGGTAGAAGTTGGGGGGGGGGGGGGGAAGTGACTGGAAGAAATTTTGTTGAAATATTTTATGGGAAACTTTCACAAGACCTGTTGTGAGGTATCAGCCAAACTTTAAATCCTTATTAAAAGAGCTCTTCATTGTGTTTCATTTGCATGAATGAAATCTTGACTAAGTACACACAGGACTTTTCCGTTGACTGGTAACACTATGTAAGCCTGTTTAGAGGCTTTCTTCACATTGATGACCTTGGCAGCACTTTCTTAAAGTGGCATCAGGAGTTCAGCATTTTCAGCTTTTTAGTGAAACTTTGAAAGTTATTAGATGGGTTACCATGAAACTCTGAACAGATATTCACGGTGCCAAGAGGATGAATCCAAAATATGTAATTTTCCTCCTGATCTTTTTTTTTTCTTCTGTATATCAAAGTGTATCAAAGTGGTACATTTCTAGGCTGATCCCCATTTTGAATGTCACATACTGTTACAATGCTGGATGTGCAAACTCTGACATAGGCTGTCTTCTCCCAGCACTGGAGAGCAGTCCTCTTCTGGCAGCCCTGCAGCGTTCTGTCCCTCAGACGGCTTCCAGAGGGTCGGCTAATCAGTGAAGAGTGGGCACGTGGGGAGGGGGCCTTAAAGAGACAACAGCTGGGGCAAGATAGCCAACAGGTTTGATAGCGCCCCGAAAACAGAAGCTAACAGTCCTCCAAGCAGGCGGGGCGGGTTCAAGTCCAACATGAGGCTCCTTTCCTGCACGTCATTCCCCACTCTCTCCCATCATTTCTTACTGAAATTAGGGTTTTTTACTGACGCCAAATCAGGAGTTTTTTTGAGCTGTAAATCATGCAAAGCTTGCAGAGGTCAGGGATGGAAACTTAAAACAATAAAACCATCAGATAGTTCCTTTGAAGTCAATTCACCCAAATGGAGCAAATCATACCTGGGGTCTGTTTGTAACTAATTGGTTGTCCCAGTGGTAGCTGTAAGAGTGAGTATAATGCATTCCTTCTTTCAACACATGGATTGTACATATTTGCATATTATTGAAATCTGACGTCTTGAACATATAAAATACATTTGTGCTTGATAAATTAATTCAAATACCTTATTTAAATTCCTCAAACAGCACTATCAATCCCTATCTGCATTGCCTTGACCTGTTTGCCATTTCACATCCAACATCTCTGTGGCAAAGATTTGAATTGAAATTACTCATTCTTTCGCCTGAAAACTGCTTTGACATGCTTCAGAGACTTTATTTTTCATTTGTACGAGCTATCTAACCTTGTGACAATCACATTGCCATCCATGTGTATAATAGTTGTTTGGACATCATTTTCAGAAAATGGAAGTTAGATTACCCACACATGGAGCCGTGCTGCTGATACAAGGTCGGATCTGTCAAAAAAATGTGTCGCCGAATTGAAGTTCATTGACATCCTACACATTGAGTACCTTATGTGTGTGTCATTATGTAGGATCCATTACAAAATGGGAAAAGAAAATCATGTTTTATCGAGCTGTATGCAGAAATTCCTTGTTAGATTCGACAAACAAGACAACTCTGAGCCTTTTTAGCGGCATTTTTCATTGTTCTGTATGATGCTGAATATTGTGTGTGTGTGTGTGTGTGTGTGTGTGTGTGTGTGTGTGTGTGTCCTTAACAGAGAACTACAATATGTTTGGATGATTTGAGGGCACGAGGCATAAACGTGTGTTATAAATTTAGCCAGTGTCTTGGCCTTCCTTCTCCTCCGCGTACCCCTGACGACCAAGGCCAGGTCCCCGCTGATGGAGAGAGAGGGGTCAACTCTGGCAGCAGGAACAAAGTGGACTTGACAAGTGTGAAAGATTTAGTGCCGGGCATTTAGAGTGATCATCTTTTCCCCTTTGTCAGCAGGTAGAGAGAAATTTCTCTGCCCTTACTGTGTCCTTGATTCAGGTTTGATGGCACAGGGGGAAATCCTGTCTCCGTGTACTGCATGTCTCCCCCCCTCTGCTGTGAGGCTGAGGCCGGTCGGGGTACATTGTCCTGTTAATGACTGTTATTGCTCAAGAGTGGGATGAATATTATTACCTCGAAGCTTAAAGTGTATGGAAATGTAACTGGAAGGAGTGGAAATGCACAAATTATATCAAAGTTCAGAGTCTCAGTAAGAAGAATGAACACAGATGAAAAAGTAAATGTTTAAGAATATCAAGTAAAAAAAAAAGAAAAAGAATTGCCGCTCAGAGAGATTTTTTTAGATGGTATCTTTTGTTCAATATTTTCACTCTGACAACAAAATAATACTGGCTCATGTGAGGGGAAAAAAAGTGTTGTAGAACTAAAAAGTGTCTGAGGCTTCTGAGTCAGAACATTGTATATTATTAGAATAGAATAGAATAGAATTACTTTATTGATCCCAAACTGGGAAATTATGGTGTTACAGCAGCAGGTTATCAAAGCAAATAAAACAATCTAAGAATAGATACATACATAAGCACTTAGAATATAAAAAATAAGAATAGGAAGAGATTTATACATCAAGGATTTAACTTTCCTACTGGTTTAAGAAAAGATGAAAAATGAAATACAACATTTATTGAGGCTTGTCAACTGAATGTAAAAATACTTGCTGGAGGTAAGCATGGTATTATTGTTAGGGTTATTTTTTTAATACTTTTATTGCAGTAAATTCATATTTCAGTTCAATGACACAGTCCATCCATCAATCCAAATTAGTCTCTAAATCCTTTTTTTTGTCAATCACTTTTCCGCTCCCCTGTGAACTCTTTTGATTTTTGTCTGTAATGTGCTTTATGAATAAAGTTTGATTGATTTGAATAAGACCCTTAATTTAGATATTCTAGTGGCTCTTAAATCTGCTTCCCTCTGTCTGAACTGCGTAATACAGCTTTAAGGGTTACAGGAAGTATCACCCGTCCACGGGGGAGGGTTCGACTTTAATCTGCAGATGGTTATCAATCCGAAAAAAAAACTACTTCTGCCCTCTTCAGAGGAATTACCATGCTTGCGGTGTCATGTAATATTTCAACCTTTTTCTTCTTATTTCATTTGTTCTCGTTCTCCATAACTCTCCCCGCTGAATTATATGGCTTAATTTTCCTGAAGAGCAGCAAATGTTGCTCTTCAGTGGAATTTTGAGGCCTCTTAAATCCCAGAGACTTCGCCTCATAGATTTCAGTAAACTATGAAATTAAATACGAGACCTCCTGTGTGAATTGGATTTAAATATCCCTATTACTCCGGCAAATGAATACATAAAAAAAGGTAAGATTAACTTTTTAAATGATGGTGAGAATACGCCAGTGCTACAGCTTCATAATTAGGTCATTAGTACAAGTGTGATGCTTTACAATCCTTCCCAGCGGCGAACGGGATACCTCGGATCTGTATCGCCCTGGAGATGCAACTATTGCTTTTTCTTCAGGATCTCTCCTGGACACTGAGAACAAACAATAATAAGCCATAAATCCACCCCCTGTTACGTGCCAAGTGCCTTGATGTGATGGATTTAGACGAGATGAGTTCAGGTGAATGTCAAGCTGTCTTAACGTTGAGAGCTGCTTCAGTGTTTCCCTGTAGAGCCATGTGGCTTTATCTCTCCCCCGATTACCATTTTAATTTGTATTCTCCTCTTTTTGGAAGTACTTTTTTTTGTGATTTTGACTTTTATTCTGAAAAGTTTATAGATCAAAATCGTCGCTTTTGCTGTCTCATCAGTGAACAGTTTGGGAGAATATAAAACAGATTTGTATTGTTTTTGCACCGACGCGGGGTACACAGTTCAAGATACAGTAACAGGGCTGACTTTGGCCACGATTACCCCCGTCCGACAATCATAAGCCATGTCCTGATTTTCTTTTTGATGGTTCTTAAGATGATCCTACCAGACTTCCTGAAGTTTGAGGTGTGTTAAAAGTGAACTGATTCGCTCAGCAGGATGTCAGCCTGCACCGATTTCAAATCATAAAATACTGAGCATGCTTATTGATCAAGACCGAGGTGTAACATTCATTCGTTTTCAAATTCTTTTTCAAGAACTTTTCAGATCAAACTCTGCCTGCCTGTCTGTCGCAACAGCTACTTCCTGATTAACAAGCCAATCGTGCACTCTGATTGGCTGTCAAAACCACGTGAGATTTAGGCATAATGTTGCACAATTTTCAAAAGAGATGTCTCATAATGCATATTATTCTAATTCTCAGAGTGACCATACAATAACATTTATTCATGATAATAAATGTACTTTTTAAATGTACTTTTTGAGCTGGGCTACACTTTGTTAACTTACTATTTGTCATGAACAAACAAATAATGTAACCAACAAGCCCAGATTGCTGTTATCATCATCTTTTCTTGTTTTCCATTAGACTCGGCGTCTTGCTACAGGTGTCCTTTGATGGATCCGATTTAGTGATCAGATTTGCTTCAACATAGTCAAAGGGGACTTTCAACTAGAGAGAGAAAAAAAACCCACATTGATTTACACACAGTGGTGGAAGCAAAGCAATTAGGAACAAAACTACAGCAGAAGGACTTTCATTTCTCTGTCCTCTATCTCCTTTGTGGGGTTTTTGCACAGCAGATGGAAACCCGGAGAATCTATTGGGAGTGGATACACATTTGTGTGATTTTAACAACAACAAAAAGTTGTCTTGTTCAGCTGTGAATGGAAGTTTGTTCAATTCAATAAAATCGTATCTGAGGGACACCATCATCAAAAGCTGAAAGGATGATTTGTGTGGTTTTATTGTAATGCAGTGTCTGGATAGGAGCTCTTTTAAGGTGTTCACTCTCTGAATGGGTTTTATTCGAGTGTGCACAGGTTTCAGCCTCACTGCAGGGTTCTTGAATATTCAACCAACAGAGGTGGAAAGAACAAATTCTTCATCCTTGTACTTAAAGTATGTTTTTTTTTTCTGTATTAAATTCATTTTTTCTGACTCATATTTCCTTTTAGGACTTAGTTCAAACACAAATGCATGTACCTTCTATTCCAAACATTTTCAAAACAGGCCTCAAACTCCATGCCTGAAATGCATTGTAAGGAAACAAGTTTAGTATTTTGCATTGCATCTTCCATCATCATCGAGACTATCGAGACTAAATCCAACCTATTTATGAAATTATTTGAGAAACAAAACCACGTAAAAATGTAAAATATATCTAAACTCTTTACAGGCTTTGTAATTAATCAGTCACAGTCTATTGCATTGATAATATGAGAACGATTGCTTTAAGGTGTAGATTTACTGCATAACCCTGCGTCTCTTTGGTTATTTCAAACTTTCATTTTTTTTTTTGAAGCAGAGTGGGTTTTTCTGGCACAACTTCACCAACTATCAAGGTGCATGAAAAGTGAAAAGGATTGAAGAGGTCAAACATCTCCAGCAACACTTGTAGTATAAAGATCAACTTTATTAACAAATTAGACCGACGCGTTTTCGGCTTGTGGCCTTCATCAGAGAGCGGGAGCTTTTTGACCTCTTACATTTTTTTATTTTACTCTGAGTCAATTTACAATTTACTTTGATCTGAAAGAATTGCTTCCCTTCAGTCCCCCCCTCCCTCCTGTTCTCTTTCTGTTTGTCTCTCTCGCTCTTTATCCTTTTTTTAGTGAATCTAAAAAAGCAAGGTTTTTGTCCGTGTGAATCTGTTTTCACCGCATGTAATTGGAGCGTAGATCTTGACAATGACGTAACGACATGATCAAAAAAACATGTTTCTGAATGACCTCTTACAAGCTTTTGAAACAGCGACAGGAGTAGATTTTTTATTAAACAGGAAAGACTGCACATCAGTAGTATTCAAAGTTTGGACATACCTCTCAGCCCATCTCTGCATGTGTGTGTGTGTGTGTGTGTGTGTGTGTGTGTGTGTGTGTTTCTCAGTAGAGACAAACAGGCACAGGAGGAGAAATCGAGGGCAGGATGCCTACTTAATCTATCACGGAGGGTGTTGATCCCTCAGATGGATAAAATAATACAAGTCAAAAAGGCCTCCAAAGCAACACTGATTAACCCATGGCCCACGTTGTGTTAGCCTGTCAAAACAGTTTGCAAGAAGTGTTAAACTGTAGAGCACCAAGGCCTTTGATTCATACTTAGATACAGACCTGAAGACACAAACATATCCATCACATTCAAACATAATGAGCAGGCTGTGTTTGACCCTGTTAAAGCTGCACAAATCTCCCTAACAGCTGTGCAACAATAGCTTGTAAAATAATTGGGGTTTCCCTGCAACCCATCATTCAGATTGGTAATGTAAAATCATAGGACCATTTCGCAATGTCACCCATTCTGCATAGTGCACAAACAGCTCTTCTGTGCATCTCATCATTGTCCATTACCAATGGAAGTGCGCGGTGAGGGTCAAAGCACTCCTTCCTTTGCTCTTCATGTGGAGGTTAGAATGAATGCTGCCATCCTAGACCCGCACGGACGTCTCATATTCACAGGCATGAAGGACAGCTCTTAATGCAGCGCTCCTCAGATCCCCCCCCCCCTCCTCCTCCAGCATTCAGCAGCAGTGGACCTATAAAGCAAATTGTGGATGCTCTTAGGCGAAGTCAAAGCCGGCAGAGGGCTGTTTTGATTGACAACGACCTTTGAATTGGCCTCGGGAAGAAAAAAAAAAAAATAGAGATGTACTTCAGGCTGCTTCTAGGGGAAACTTCAAGAGTTAATGGCCTGCAAACTACCCGTGATCAGAATTTTATTTTTATTTGGAAACTCTTAATAGTGGTGCCTACAGGCGTTTTGGCCCGTTGCAAAGTCTGCACAACAGCTGAATACCATCCAAGATGCATTGCTGTGAGAGCCCGTCAATCTTTGCAGCTCGGTCAGCGGCCCGAATGTTGCAAATTGTGATGCTTTAGGCAGCTAAAGTTGAAAGTAAGGAGGTGCAGTACAACCACTGTGAAAGGTGACTTGTGGTGAAGATAGAAGGTGATGGATCAAACAACGTCCATTCCCGACTGAAACCAAGAGTTGTCACGCAAATAATACAACAGATGCATAACCTATACCTTACCTTAGTTATTTAACATACATCGGCTCATTAATGCATGTTACTACTTATTTAAACCCAAACCATGATCAACCTTACCCAACATATGGCACCAAAAATGGACCAAGATTTTTGGTTCCATTTTGGTAGATGTTTACTTCTCTTTAAGCACTTTATGACAACTCATTGTGTATTGCAAGCAGCTGCTTCAATGCTTCAAACGTGCTGGGATACATATCGACTCAGACCAGACGGGCAGCGCCACATCTTTTCTCCCTCATGAGATCACACCCCTGCATTTCAAGAAAACAGTGGTATTCTGTGAAGAAAATAAACCTTGTGGAGTGCTGGTTTGATTGAAAAAGACTCCTCAATTAAAGACAACAAGTGACCAGAGGAGGTGGGCGGAGAGAGTCGAGGCTGTGGATCTGCACTCTCCAACCGTCAACATGGGCTGAGAGCTGAACTACAGTACAGGTAACTAGCAGGAGTGTACAGTCCACATGGTGGAAACAGATGGTGCTAAAAGAGCCACACAGCTGCACTAAAGCAAAGGACTCAAGGACTTTGCTGAACGCAATAGAAAAAGTCACACAGGGAGACAACATTTCCCCCCACAAAAACAGACTGTGTCTCATAGATCTATGCAATTTATATTCCAGATTTAACGCTTAGTGTCCCTACTCACCGACTGAAACTCTTTAATATTTTCAAAAATGAGCTGGTTCAGTGCTGGTTCCATAAAATATGAACTGGATCCTGCATCTTCTATCATGTTTTTTTTTTTTTTTTTTTTTTTTTACTTGATTCAGATCCTATTTTCCCTTTTTTTTTTTCCAACACATTTAATATCCTGTCACCTAACCCTGCTGTCACATCTGTGTACATTGTATAAGTTCAAATTAGTGAAGTGAAAAATATTGTTTTCAAGAAAAAAGGGACAAAGAAGAGAATGAAACATATTTCCATATATCCGGTAATTGAATTCCCCTCAGGGATCAATAAAGAGTTACAGTTAAATGGCAGCGAAAGGCTGCATTTCATTTACTATTTGCACTTGATGAGCCATAACAGAGAGAAAAGAAAACACTGTGTGTCTGCAAACAATTTCATATCTTTCCATCAAGTAATATAAGTGATCTGGTTTTCACAGCAGCAGCAGAGTTATACATAATATTTACACATTTTATACGTTTCATTCACAAACGAAATACCTTTTCCTTTATGTCACAGCTATGAAATAAATTTAAAAAACACTGATAAAGCCGTAAAGATTATAAAAAAAAGTGCAGGAATATAATTACATTGCTGCTTTTGGTTTGAGTACTTCACTGATACAGAGGTTACAAGTTTAAAGTGTTGAAGGAGTTTCTGAATAATCCAATTCCTCCAGTAAATCTGCTCTGTTTCCAGTAGCAGACTGGTTATACTGGTTAGTGTAAGAAGGAGATAAGGAGACGTATTACTATCTCACAATAGTATGGGTCGGCAAAAAGGAAAGGAAACGGTAGGAAAGGACATATAACAATCAGAATAATGCAGACTCCTTTCCTGGAGAGCTTCTCCAATTATATACAGTACTTGAGACAGATCTATTGATATCTTTTACCAACATTCTTCTTTTTTTTTAGAAGTAGTGGAAATCATATTTGCTTAGAAAGCCGAAGATGAGAGAGTTTCTGTAATGACCCCTTCCTGCTCGTGGGCTTTAACCAAGAGAATATTAGATACCAGCTTAGTTTCTGTTCATGTAGCTGTTCAAAGACACATCGCGGGGCTTCAAGGAAAATATTTTAAAGCAAATGAAAGCAGTGCACCACTCCAAAACTAAATATGATAAACTGTTGTGCATGTAGTCTCATTGTTAGCACTCAGAAAACATTAGTGGAGATATTTTCTCTCTCCATTTGATTTGACAAGTCCAACTTCAGGATGCCGGCGAGGATGAATAGAACCATGAACTACTGTATTTTCACACACACACAAAAAAAAAACCTTACTTCAAACTGCATTTGAAAATATGGGGTTTAGAAACAGGGTGGAAAAATGATCATTATAAATGCGGGGAAACGCTATAAACCATCCTCAAAAGGAATTTTTATGAGTCTGGGAGTTCTAATAAAAATCAGTTTGAGATTCCAAAAAAAAAATATAAGGGCTGCAGCTCTTTGTGAATCGGTGGGTGCTCTTCAGCGGTCCACTTTGAATTCCTATGGCGGAGTATTGTCTTTGAAAACATGCTTCATGTTTCAAACAGACGGCCCATGAAATGAAAGAGTAAGCATGGGATAAAGGAGCCTTGGTGATGATAATGGTTGGGAAAGCCAAGGCGGGCGAGCAAGCAGCACGCTACGTCTCATTTGGACCTCATTCAAACCAAATAGACAATGGGCCATTCAATTGCGACATGTTTACGGCCTTATGTCACACATGAGTGATGTGCAGTATGTAGCTACAACATTTCAGGGGAAATGACAGGAGCAACTGCAGCACTGTAATTTAGTGAGAAACACGCAGATTCAGCAGGAAACAAAAACAAAACCCATGACAAGTGGTTAGGGCTTTGGCAAATGGCTCCATAAGTCTCTCTTGTCACTTACATATATGCTCTCCCATGTGATCCATCATGGCGATGATTGGAACCAGTTTGAGGCTCAGGTTGAACCAGCTGCTGGCCCCTTTAAGAGAGCGCAGAGACAAGAGAGAGACTGGGTATGTTGGGCCTGTTTAAAAGGTGATGTAAACAGGCCCTGATGGATGAAGGAGCCCCGTCCATCCATCATCCTTCCATCCTGAAGGGCCTTAATCTTCCGCAAACACAATCCTGCCACCGCGGCCCCTCATCCCTCCCGCCTTGTCTCTCAAGTCCTTAATATCCCTTCGTTTGGAGACCTTGTTCCTGCAGTAACACAACACAACACACTTTCACTAGACGGAAAGAAATGACACCGGCTAGAGGTTAAAAGACCGGAGAGAAGCGTTGGGGGAAGGTATCTTTGAGCTATGGGTTTTTTTTGTTAATGCACCGGATTGGTCATACGTAAATCTACTCATGACATTACTTCAGCATTTGGAATGTAGAGTTTTTATTACTACATTTTAAGCAGGCTGTGCATGTGCTGAAGACTGATAAAGATTCATCATATAGACAATTTTGTATCCGAAAAAAACAAGTGACCTGACCGCTAATTAGGCAAAAGACAAAAACAGACGCCAAATGGTTCTTGAAAACAGACTTAAGCAAGATAACCAAAATCAGACAACCGTAATGCTTCCCATTTGGCAAGGTGGTGTCTACTTTGGGTAAAAGTCAGGATACACCACTTTTCTGCCTTTCTAAAGTGTGGTTAGATGAAGGTACTCTTTAGCACTTTCTTCTTCCTTTCTAACACGAGGTCATGTCTGTTTTAAGGAACCCTGTCATGCCACTTTTAAGGTCTGTTATTCTTGCTTTCTAACAAATATGGAAGTCTGTTTTAAGGTACTTTTTAGCATCTGTTTGCTTCATTGCTAGCAGCTAGCTGGTCAGGTCTTTTCTTCAGTAATACACGTTTTTTTAGAGTTCTGTTTTGTTCCTGTTTTGAATGTGATGTGGCTGGATTAAGGTACCCAACAGCATTTGTGTTTAGAACTGTTATCATCCTTCTAACATGTGGTCATGTTTGTTTTAAGGAACCTTTTAATGCCAGTTTTAAGATCAGTTTACTTCCTTTATAACACAAGTGTCAGTGTTTCTTTTAAAGCAGCCTTGGTCAGTTTTTCCCTTTCTGACACATCTTTATGTTCTCTGACCATATTTCATTTTTACTCTGGCAATCTTACAACACAAAAAATACGACTTACAGTTTTGATCATCCATACCTCCATCCGACTCCCCAAGGTCAAACAAATTATACCGCATTACCTCCATTGGTAAACATGCTTGAAATGTTTAGGGAAAGACCTTTTGCTTTCTAGCACATCCAGGTCCAAATAGAAATGGCTTTCCCAATGTGGTAAAAAAAGAAAATGTGTTGGCCTGCTAAGAGCCCCGACCTTGACCCCATCCAAAACCTCTGGGAGGAATTGGAGCCAGACCTTATCACCCTATATCAGTACCCGACACCACTAAACGCTCTCATATGAATATTGAATGGGAGCATATCCCTGCAGCCAGGTTCCAAAAACCTTTCTCGTGCAAAGTCTACACAGACGTTGAAGCCATTACCCAAAATATTGTTTTTTTATGGATTTTTTTATAAGCCATCATATTTGGGTATTATAATGGTTTCCACAATCTTCTTGGCTGTTATTCAGTGAAGTTTTGATCTGGAGGAAAGTAAACGATGAAAATGTGAATCTCTGAAACTATTGTACAATCTGAAAGCTTCCTTTTTTACCTTTGACCGACTTGCTGCTTTTCTATCCCTTTATGCCCACATTATCATCATTTCCCTGCAAAAGTTCCTCCGATTTTATTGAAACTGTCAGCCGTTGAGTCCAATTTGAAGTTTTTCTTCTGGGCACCATAGTTATTTTCTCTGCTATTTACTGGAATTAATAGATGTTTTCCACTTTAAAATAGTTTTAATATATCAAATTAATGTGAGGTTGGACAAGATTTCTGTATTATCTTTATTTTTAACAAAAAAATTGATTGGCCAACATGGGAACCTTCATTTCGAAAAAAATCACAATATATTCAAAACTGTTGGTTGAACTAACCCTAAAGCGTTTTTCCACCCACACCAACAAACAGTTAAATGCTGTTTGTTGCCAGTCAGCGGTGCACGTGAAACCTTGTGACCAGTCTCTTGAGTGTATAATCATTTCTTTTCCCAAATAAGACTCACACTCACTCATCACTCAGGGAATACAGTGTCTGCATCTCCACCGTGCTGCAGGCTTAAACCGTCAATTGTGTGGGAAGCTTCCTGCAGCAGCAACCTATTATTAAGAATCACAACAACAAAAAAAAAATGAAATGAATGCCTCAAATACTTGCGAGCACCTTTGTGTGTTTGGTGTGTCAATAACAGAGTAATCTCATCCTTCACAGTCCTTGTGTCAAAGACGGATGCTACACAAATATTTTCAGAGGCAAAGAAAAGAGGCAGAGCAGCAGAAATAACATGCATTTGAACTGCGAAGCTCTTCAGACACCCATGTTAGGTAAATGTAGAGGCGCAGCTTGTCAACAAGGCAAAAAAAGGCAACAGCCAACCGAACAGTAGGGCGCTCTCGAGGGCCGACCAAACTTTAAACCACAGCAGTAGCTCAAAGGGAGGTTTGCTATGACAGTAGGAAACCTCCCTAAAGGAGCCCCTCCATCTGACTGTCACTCTCTTTCTCTCTCATTGAGCTGTTAAGAGTCACATGCAACATTCCTGTGAAAACCAAAGATTGTGAATGAAAGGAAAACGAAGAGGAATTACATACAATTACATACAATTACATACAATGGTAAATGACTAGACGCTGCTATTCTAGCCTTAACTATGTTAGCTAGATTAGCTAACAGTCTGAGAGAACGTGAATGAGCTGTCAACTTGGTCTTGGGCAATGTTGCCAAAACAAACATGGTCTCTGCAGTGAACTTTTGGAAATACAAAAAAAATAGGATTTTATTCATAACATAGTGGTGATGGATGGTTGTAGTAACTGAACTCAAAAGGCCTTTCAGACATTTTTTAATACAATCAGTGACCATGCTGTCTTAGCTACATAGATGCCAATGAAGTTTCCTTCAAGAAAATATCTGGGGAAAAAATGGTTTCACTGTGTGAATTTAATCAATGTCAGTGCATGTAATGGAACTCCTTCATTCTGTTTTCTGTTTGTCACTATGTTCTTCTCTGCTATTATGTTGATATCCTTAAATATGTTCAATTACAAGTTGAATTAATACAGTTAGTCTTAAATCCAAATGTCTTGAAAGCCACTATCTTAATTTTGTCAAACCATGGTGTCAACGTTAAAGGCTTTATTAGTCCCACTGTCTGTGATGTTTTCAGAGTTTTCAGAGTCCTATCTTCACTTTGTTTACATCGCCTGGACGGCCGGCTGACTCCTCCCCTCGTGTATAAAAGTTGTTTAATTGAGGGACTAGAGAAAAGAAGAATAACATACTGTACTTACTGCTTAACTGTTTCTAGATCACGCTCATTTCAGGTAAATTTACATGCAGTGTGAAGATACCAGCATAATAAAGATCACTAGCATTAGCATGCTAACACAACAATGCAGCGCGAGTTGTTTTGGTTTCATGCCGGTGCTCAAGGGCGACATCTGCTGGATCAAAAAATCGCATATAAAGCTTTTCACCATGCTTTGATATTCAGTCTGTTGTCCATGCAGGTTATCAGTTCGTCTTTGTCTCTTTTGGTTTCAAACAAGCCAGTGGCATTATTCAGAAGAGAGAGAGAGAGCTCAGCCTCCAGGGAAACATTTGAATGAGTGAAAACCCAATCGGCCTTAATTTAAGCCGTGACAGTGGTTTGCTACATCAAGTAGCTGTGAACACATTCACCACAGTCTGAGCTGCATTTCAGCCCGAATGCTGCTGACTCTGTGTTTGCCGATATGTTATTCACTCCTGGCATATGCAGCGCAAAGACATTGACTGGGAAAGAAGAAATGGCTTGAAGAGATACAGCGTGAGAGCTTTATTTGCCAAAAGAATGAAAGCTATATTCAGTAAAAGAGAGATACCGAGTGCTTCACAGAAATATTTATTACCTGTGAGGGGATGTCAGAGTTTTAGTGCAGGTATTCTGTGGATGAGCTTCGAAACTGTGATTGACTATGACTGATATTATTGACTGCCTCTTTTTTTCATTCCGCTGCTCTGCTTGACTTCAGAGTGTGAGTGATAAAACAAAGTCCATTCAATCTGTCATACTGTAGTAGGAATATTAACTCAGTGGAAACACAAGACAAAATGAAATATGATAAGTAAGAAGAGAAAACAATCAATGAGACAGAGAGTTTTTCTTGTCTTGTCTCTGAAAACCCATGCTAGTGCGTAAGGGCTATTGATTGAAAATGCTCTCTTTCGTCCTAACCACAAGGTTCACCTAATTCAACTTTTTTCTTTGAAGTTTTTCTGTCAGAATCACAAGGTTAAGACACAGCAAACGTTCACTATGTAAGGAAGCCCCAAAGATGTCCGGTGAGAGTAAAAGACACTAGTGGCCAATAAAGGTTTTCAAATCAACCCTGCAGCAACAGACAGGCGACGACGAAGCTTGAGTGACGTCGTCCACTATTACAGTAAAAAAAAAAAAAAGGGATGATTTGAACAAGTTTTGGTATGTACAAAAAACTATTTGTAACGGTATAACAAGACCCAAAAATGTCATTTTTATGTTTAAAATTATTTTCTCCATCCGACTCCTTATGTACAAAAAACTATTTGTACATCTTGCAGATATCTTAAGTTAAAGTTGTTGTTAAAGGAAGTGTGAAGAAAAGTGAAGTGAAAAAAAAATGCTTGCATTAGTTTATGAACAGTCAATAAGTTGAAAATCTGTTTTTTTTTGTTTGGTGGTTTTTGAGGCGCAGATGTTTTTTGCAGTTGTGATACCTATTTCCACCACAAGAGGATTTAGTGCATTTCTACCCACAATACAAAGAGGACACAAAGTATACTCATGTTCTTCTTGGTGACTTCATGCACTCCAAACACAAATTTGCTTCTTACTATAAGTCGTGTGTTAAGATACCGCAAAAACAGCTCCTGTTTCCTGCTGTGGAGTTATTGGCACACTTGGATATTCACATAGTAAGCAAGCATTAATCATTCACCTGAGGCTACACAATAGACCATTAGTTAATCCATCGTTCAGCTTTCAGACTTTTCCCTTCCATCTGAAGCTTTACCACAGGCTGCAGGATGCTAACAAGTGCAATCATAATCGTGCAAGTTACATGAGAGGAATTATAAAAAAAAGAAAAGGATAGTAAATATAATATTTTCTTGAACACAGGGTGAAGGGCCTTAGTTGATGGCTAAACAGAACAGATCTGACACTGCTGCTCTGATTGCAGCCGGGGAAGGAGTCGGCGGCCTCGGCGGCTCCGGGGGCCTCGGCGCCACCTGGTCCTCTCCTTCATCCTTTAACCCATGTTACATGCCCCACCACACTCAGTTCCCTCGCAGTGGACAGTCATTAATCATCCATTAATCTTCATTTTTTTATTTGCTCCCATGTGATTAACTGATATCCGCTCTAAAACCCGTGCACACACACTGTGCTCTTTCATGTTTTCTTTTTTCTCTTCTTCCGCTGTGGTCTCTTGCCAGTGCGATTTATATCATAATTATCAAGGTGTTCCCTCATGGGTGTGTTGCCTTTGAGGGGAGAAGTAAAAAGGTACAAAACGGGCCCTCAGATAGATGTGTTGTTTTATCTTGCTCTTAGCCGTACGGCCAAGTGAAGTGTAAAATCATAAAGATGTTGCAGTGACAAGCCACCCTCACGCCCCCTCACGCCCCCCCATATCCCCCCCGGGCTCCCAGTCAGCAACAGGTCCTGGGAATTCATGCAAAACTAATAATAAACATAGCAGTCGTTGTAACACAGATCTTGTGAGTTACTTGTCAGTGAAATGTTTTTTTTTACAACCTTTAGAATATTTAATGACACAGTAATGTGTCAGAGACAAGTGTCTTCAGAGGGTGACATAAATAAACCCCCGCACACAGATGGAGAAGATCTTATGGCAAACAAGACCTTTCAAAAAGCCTCTGGTGTTAAACTCTGCGACAAACAAACACTTTTGACTTAGACTGCTTTTATATCGGGAAAAAAGCCTCTGGAAAGGTTGCTTGAAATAGAATAAATGTATATAATATCAGTAAGTTTAGACTCTTATAAATCACAAAAACAATTAGAGTACTAATGGCCTAGCGGTTACATTGCGCCGCATGTATCGAGGCTATAGTCCTCCAAAATGGGGGGGGGGGCCCATTTCAACCTGTGGCTCCCTTCCCTGCATGTCATTACTCACTTTCTCTCTCTCTCTCTCTCTCTCTCTCTCTCTCTCTCTCTCTCTCTCTCTCTCTCTCTCCGTCTCTCTCTCTCTCTCTCTCTGTGATTTTCAGATTTCAGATTCAGATTCCTCTTGATCTGGTGACACCGCCCTGCTCCGCTCCATATACATGTCGGGTCTATTTTTTTCGTCGCAGCAAGAACGGGTCAGTACGAAAAGAGAACATCAACCCAGACAGGAAGTCAGACAAAGGGGAACACAAAGAGGTCAATTTCAAAATAAAACTAAATGTGCAGACTTTAATCTTAAAACACATCACTGTTCAACTTCAACATTACATCAAAACTGGAACTAAATTAACAGCAAATCAACCTCGGAGAGGTTCTCCTGTGACCTTCTGAACCAATGAGTCCAGCTTCACAAGGCTCTGCACCGCCGCACTTAAGCTTCAGAAATGGACCAAAACCGCACACTGATGCTGTGGATTCTGTGGGTAAGGTCCCTGATTTGAGGGGGGTCAAGAGCTGGTTTCTGTTTAGAGTGCAAGAAGTAACATCCATTTTCTCTCTCTCTTTGGCAGGATTTGTTTTTTTTTCTGGGAAAACAAAGCACAAAAGAGGTGGACTGTATCCACATGAATGCAATCCCAGGACAACCATCCACACAGGACAACGACTTAGCTCACTATCTATATCTATAAAAATGTAGTAGATAGTGGCCTTCAGAAACATTTAGATTTACAGCTAATCTTTGTTAGTGAAAGTTTGGTGAAAACTCTGGTCTTAGATTTCGTCCCCTCACTATAACTGACGAGAACACACACAAGGAAGTAATGATACCAATTTCCATCATTACATATCTGAATAGACACTGGTGAAAACAGAAGACCTTAACAACATGTCTCAGAATCTGAAAAGTCAACATTTTCATTGGCCTCTGAATGGTTGGTCACAAAACTAATTGCGTTCCATATCAACTCAGCGATATGAGAACGCTCAAAAGAATCAAAAGTTGAGTATTTAAAATGTTCTTTTTGAAACACATATCCAATAATTTAAGAACCTTTATTACAAATTGAGCAGGATTTAGTGCATTTCAGTATCTATTGGTTGTAAGAAAACTTTTCCGCTCTCTGAAATAAGAAGAGAGAAGGATTTTTACTCTCGCTGCTGCTGTTGTGGCTGACATCTCCACACCGGAGGTCATCATAATTCACTCACAAAGTCAATACTGCTGTGTTGTCAAAACAAGAACCATCTTGACTAGCATTCAGCCGTCCTGTAGAGACTCTCATATCAGTACTTTGCTTTGGCAGTGGCAATTTTTCTATCACAGTGCTGGCCCTCTCCAGATGGCAGCGGTATTACATGGGAAGGTCAGACGCCCATCAGTCTGGATGCTTACGGTATTTACAAGTGTACCTCAGTAATCCAGGGACATGAATGGAGAAAAATGTGACACATATTCCTCCAAAGAGGCTTGCACAGCGTTTTACATCCATTCAACAAAGAAACACTTGACACATGAAGAGGTATCATCACATTAATATGACACAATGTGTCCCATCATCATGTTGTACATGTTGATGGCATTGCATGCAAAAATACTCTCTTCTTAAATCGATACATCAGATACATGTTTTTGCATATTTAATTGATACAAAACAGTGGATCTCAGCTGGTCTAGGCTCAGGACCCACCACCCAAATTTCTGATATGTTTCAGTCAGGTTTATGTAATGACAAATTGTGCAGTTTGGACCTAAGACATTACAAAACATGGGAATAAAAAAAAGAAATGGAACAAAACAAACATTTAAAATGGCGCTTCATATATTTTTGGCACAATTTTTTATCTATAGGCGCACCTTTTGCAACCCACTGTCGTCTCGGCAACCCACCAGTTGAGAACCACTGATCTAAAACAAAAAGACCTGACAGCAAAAGGCCGAGGCTTCCTTCTCAAATGTGACACTCTCAATGGTTACATTACAAACATCTACATGACCGTCATCAGGCTGTGAATCATTGGTAGTATCTTGTTTGAAGTGGTACAAAATATAAACTGTTCATAGAGCATTTCATTAAAGTAAGTAGACATCTCTCATTGATGTTTTGCATTTGGACTGCAGTACCCATTTTAAACACTAGGTGTCATAGTTATATACTGCTCCTTTAAAGGCTTTATATGCAATTTTTCACACTTAAATGTAATAGAAATCCTCTGAAAGTATATCCTCTGAAAATAACTCTGTGAGTCATGACTGTCTACAATGGGTGTAACACCCGAGTCCCACTGTCTGTGATGTTTTCAGAGTTTTCAGAGTCCTATCTTCACTTTGTTTACATCACCCGGACGGCCAGTTGACTCCTCCCCTCGCGTATAAAAGTTGTTTAATTGAGGGACTAGAGAAAAGAAGAATAACATACTGTACTCACTGCTTAACTGTGTTTCTAGATCACGCTCATTTCAGGTAAATTTACATGCAGTGTGAAGATACCAGCATAATAAAGATCGCTAGCATTAGCATGCTAACACAACAATGCAGCGCGAGTTGTTTTGGTTTCATGCTGGTGCTCAAGGGCGACATCTGCTGGATCAAAAAAGTCGCATATAAAGCCTTTAAGAATAAAGTATTCTAATCCTAAAATGACATGAAGAAATTGTTTTTCGGTTTCAGTTGTAGTCAAGGTCTACCGAATATTGCAAGTCAGATTTTTTAAATTAAATTGCACTATATAAAGGTTTTCATGTTCTACTGAATAACTTACATTGAAGCGTGTTTGCAGCTTTCAGAGACTCTATGGATATGAAGCATTTGAAGAGAGTCAGTGAAATGCCATCATCATAAGAGGGAAAAATACTAATGTATATACAGGCGGTCTCATTTCTCTTGCAGAGTTCAAAGGGTTAATTCCTCTTCTCCATCAGTGTAGGTGTCGTTATTTGAATGTCATGGACAGAAGTGGTTGTTTAAGTGGTCATAAATGCTTTCCGCTGCAAAGTAAAAGATGTGCAATAACAAGGTACGAAAAGGACACAAGAACAATCCAGTTACAATGCTCTGAAATTGTTGGGATTGTTTCACCGACATGTTTCCCAGACGAGCCATCCTGCAGTGCAAATAATGACAGTAATCTTTCAGTCGCAAAGAAGTAGTGTGACAGCTTTATACTGCTGCGAGAAGTCTCAAGGAGAGAGTTTGATTGGGTAGTTGGCTGTGTTAACATGGGAACGTTAACACCTGAGATGCCATGGCTCGAGTCCCAGATTCAATCTTAATTCTGTCATGTGGCTCTAATTTCCTTTGATTTGCAAAACATTAGCTTTAGAGGTTGTAGGTCGGAAGACAAACTGATGTCAAATTGGTAGTTTTGGAAGATAGAAAGGTGCTACAAGTTAGGCAGTGAGGTTATAGTCAGCACTCTATTCACAACACATTGATTGGCAGCTGTTTCATGTAAATCACATTGTAAATATTACATTTTCATAACCGTTTAAACCCACTGTAATTTTATTGAAAATGACTAACAGCTAACTTTAAAAATCAACTCTCATGAAAACGTCCTCCATCTTTCGTTTTCTAACTCATTCGCAGAGATCTTGTGAAAGAGTCGTCAGTGCCATCTTTTTTTTTTCATTCCCCTCACCTTCCCCCCTCTGAGTGGAAATTTCAGAGTTATTTCACACTTTGCTTGAAGGGATAACTGTGAAACTTGGCTCAAGCTGCAAATAGTAGTGGCCCCGCTGTGCCCGGGAGTTAATAAATGACAAACAAGCATTATGTGAAATTTAATGGGAAAGGGAACGGCGATGATAACATGCCACTGAACTCGAACATTTTCAAATACGCCAGTGCTTACAAAAATGATATTTGGACTTCCACCAAGTTGGTCTCTTACATGTTTTTTCTTCTTTACAGGTTACCTCAGATGCAATTTCTTATTGAATGCAGTAAATAAATTACAGAAGTTTTTTATTGGAGGATATTCCAGGACAGAAATAAAACATATGCACCAACAATACAAATGTGAGAAAACATTTAATGCATGTTTTTTAACAATACAAATGTACCAGTTTAGGTTAACACACAGCATAATGCTAAACCATGTGTTATAGATTGTGTTCTGAGATTTTGAAGGAGCCTTTTTTAATAGCTGTTGTGACCATATAGCAGTTATGCAAATCCAGATTTTGTATCGACACTTTTACTGAGATGAGGTCGTTCATGTCAATAAAAGCTACAATTCCCACTGTGGCATCCACCAAAGTGCTCTATAGCAGCAACTTGAGTTACGAGAACATCAAATCGACCGAAGAGACAGCTCACAATGTGTACCAGTCTGTATAGCAGTCTGGGTTTCCGCTGGTCCTGGGTCAGAAAACAGTCCTAAAGCAACAGACAAAGCATGTTTATTTCAAACTAAAACAATAGGTACTCAACATAAGGATATATTGTCAATAACGCAGACTCATTTGGTCCTTTATTCATGCAAAAAGCCTCATTGTTAAAAACACTGTGTCTATTCTACAGACACTGTTGTTAACAGCCATGTTTGGTTAGAGTGAAGCAAAAAACGTCTGCTGAGAGTAGGTGGTACTGATGTGACGTGCAAACTTCCCACTAATAGGGAAAACAAATTGGCCTCATTTTGACTTTTACATAAATTAACCGTATATAAAGTCTGTAAATATTATTCTAACATGTTTTCAGTAATATCACGGTGGGTAAAATCAGTCCAGGGCTGTCACTTTATTAGCTCCATTCAGGGAGGAAGATTTATTTTTAAATGGTGAGAATCATTTTCCATTATTCAAATCTGGCATCTAAATTAAATCCTGAAAAACTTACAATATAATGAATTTTTTTAAAAAGGCAGTCCACTCCTTTGTTCTCCTATGTTGTACTATACTTTAAATGTATCTTTAACGCAGAGTACAACAACAGCTCTACCTGTCACGCTTTAATCCAACCAGACAGATTATTTCTGCCTCCGGAGCAGTTTTACCTTTTTTGTAAGATGTCCCGTAAAAACTAAAAAAAAAAAAATCCAATCTGCTTGGTTTAAGCCTCCCTGAAATCACTCCCACCTTCACCCTACTAGTGCTGCTTGTGGGTTTACTTTGTAGCTCGAGGACACATTAAGATTAAAAAAAAAAAAAAACTCCCAACATCAGTGACCTTTCAGTTATCCAACGTTCCCTCTTTAGAAACGAGCCCATCGAAACTGATCTTGAATCTACCTCCGTCTTTCCTGATAGGGTGAACCGAGTTCTTGGCAGAGTAAAGTCAAGAATAAAAGGAGTATTCATGGGAGTAGTAAGTGCGAAGGAGTGTAAAGAATGAATCACGAGTTGCTTGTTTCACTCGGTTGGCAACAACAATCTGCCAGACGGCTTACTGGGATTCACTCAGTGTCTTGTTTGAATATACACCCGGCCGAGGAGGAACACCTTATCAAGGAGATGTGAGCAACCGTTATAAATTCCGCTGTATCCAGCTGCATGGAGCTGATAAGCACCCAAATTATATTCACTCTACATGCCTGCTCTAATTAAAAAAAGAGTCTCTCAGGTTTCGGCAAGTCACCATTTGATGTGTTTTAATCTTTGTTTAAAAAATGATGCAAGTCGTGCACAAAATTGCGAGATAGCTTTTTCCAGTTTTTTAGCGTAATAAATAATAAATAAATAAATAAATAAATAGAATATTACATGGATGCATGCCCTCTTTTATCCCCACCACCTGCTGCTTTCAGCAAAGTCTGTGTACATGGAGGCTGACATCATCAGTATTCAGCCCCGTCTCTTCTCCCCCCCCCCCACCACCACCACCACCACCTCCTGTCGCTTCTCACAAAGGAGCCCTCGGGGCATTAGTGGTGAACCTCTACCCACATGGGACCTGTTGGTCCCCCTGACACCTGTCTCCCTCAGGTTGACCCCAGTCACGCTATGGATCACGCAACCATGCCTCCAAGTCTGAATCTGTCCACATAGCCAGTTATTTGACAGACAGCTACCACTAGCCATAGACATAAACATGACAAGTGTGTGCTTTTTTTTGGACAAACAAAAAAAAGGAAATCTTCCAGAGAGTGAATTAAAAAGAAAGAAAACAAAAAAGCATCGCCAGTAAGATCATATTTAATCGGAACCAGTCTGGTCACTTTCACGGTCTGGTTGACTATTGATTGTCAAGCCCTTTAAGCTTTGCAAGATAAATTTAATGGAATTTAAAAAATAAATAAAAAAGTTTTGCAACAATTGACTTGGAAAAGGCCATGGTTGTTGTACGCACGGAAAAGAGTCACAACGGAATAAACAAAGAAGGCGAGAAATCTCTGCCAGGACAAATCAATATCTCTCACCATGTTCAGTATGATGTTTCAATCTTTATTTTCTTTCTCTGTCAGTGGAGACATGTAAAGGACAATACAGCGCTTTGTGAAAAGCCCCAAAATGGATGGTTTGGATAAAAACAAGGGGAACACTTTGTAGTCATTTGTTTCTTCAAAGCAGCAATTTGCATATATTCCACAAACCTGCCATTATTACGACATCAAGTCTAAATCTAACACAGACGAAATGTTGGCCCAGTGGATCAGAACCGTTTCTGTTGAATGTAGGTGTTCATGTTTCTGGCATTGTTGTGCGCCATAGAGAGAGCACAATAGTCATGTTCTGTGGATCAGGTTCACTCAACACTGCTGCTGTTTTAACTTTGTTCCTCATTACTCATTCATGTTGGGCCCCTGCCTCGTTTACACTGCGTTTAAATCTGACTAAATGTGGTTTTAAATCTTTCCATTCAATGGAATTTTTCACACTGATTTAAATATGAGGTTTTTTTTTTATTTCTAAATGTGCTTTGTCACTGTTTTGGAAAGTCTCTTAGGCTTTTCCTTTTTGGATCTTTTACTGCAAATCTTTGCTAAATCCACATTTATAATTAAAGAGTTTTAGTTCCTAATGAGGGATCAGAGTTTTTTTAATGATTGCAAACAGATCATAATTTAAAAAAAATATAGGTTTGTTTACAAAATTAATACTCATGTCAACAAATCTTTTGACACCACTGTGAAACACGAACATGTCGCTTGCCGAGTCGGTCAATCAAACTGAGATTTATTCCTTATATATCCTTCACCTCGTGTTACCCGCTGCACACTGTTCCGTACAGTCACACATTTATCGTCTCTGCAAAGTTACATCAGCCAACTTTTTTGTTTTGTTTTATGCTGACAATGCAAACCGTTCACTTGTTCCACATAGCGAGCCATGAAAGTGACTCTGTGTTTTACACCCCAACCGCACACAGTCGTTCCCCCCCTGCAGCAGCCGCAAAGGACCGCACAACAAACTCCAAGTTACCTCGAGCTCAAGTGCCTTTTCATTTTCGAGCACTGAAGCGCATATTTAACAATTATTTTTTTCTTCTCTAGTACAAGCAGACATTCTCTCTCACTTTCACTTCCAAGTCTGACACGTCAATGAAAAATGGGGGGGCCGTATTGTTTTCCTCATCCATTAATCATGATCATTTATATGGACATTTCAGCTCCATATGTGACCTTATTAGCTCCAGGATTGTTATATATTTGAATTGCAATAACAGCCTCAGATTACCGGAGGCCCGAGGTTAATTCACCGCCAATTTGCTGTGCTTGACAAACGGCTCAGTAATCTGATCCAGGGACTGTGTTGTTCCAGATGTGTGGATTAGAACGCCCTCTCTGTATTCATCCACCCAGATTATCTACATCTTCTCGTCAGCGGCCTCATTCAATGTGTTTTTTATAGCCGGAGCTTAAATCTGTCCTACAAAACAAAGCAATGTAAGCTAGATGTAATTACCTTTAGTTACAGTCTACCTAATGTGTCGGGAACATGAATATGTTTTTAATACCTGACATTTACATTTTTCACTATTATTGTTTTTTCCCCCCTAAATGGCTGTTTTACAATTATGTTCTGGTATTCTAGGAGTTTATTTTCCCAACTCTGAATCTTGGTCTTTGCAGCTGAAACAACAACCTGTCTACTGTACAGATCAGTCTGTGGCTCTTAATGCTGTACATACTCCCATGAATCGTTTCTGGATGCTGTCTCCAGGTTATGGCCTTGATATGGTGCTGAAGTCAGGCGATGTAGTACACGGGGTAAGACAAGGGCAAAATGATGTGTCAAACAAACTTTCTACAGAAGACCAGAGCTTGAGTTCTTTGACTGTTGACTTGTTTTGAAAAGTTGATTTATACTTGAGTTTCTGTAAAGCTACACCTTTTTCCTGAACCTAATCCAAATAGTTTCGGGGCCTTGACATCACCAAAGTACATTTTTTTTGCAACATGAGCCGCATGTTAAAGAAGGTTGCACACCCAAAAGTCATGAAAATGTGAATTGTTTTGAATAGGCTTTATATTGAAAACCATATGTTGCTTGTTTGTTTACCCAAAGCCCAACTAGTGACACGAGTTTGAACTAAGCAATAGCTATAAACTGTCTGTGCAGCATATCTATTTCATGCTTTATAATGAAACTATGTTAAATTACATCGTCCCATTAAATAAATAAATTCAAATGTCTTATGGTGAACGTCTTTGATTTAGTTTAAAGGTTTAAAGTTTTGAGCACCAGCATGAAACCAAAACAACTCGCGCTGCATTGTTGTGTTAGCATGCTAATGCTAGCGATCTTTATTATGCTGGTATCTTCACACTGCATGTAAATTTACCTGAAATGAGCGTGATCTAGAAACACAGTTAAGCAGTGAGTACAGTATGTTATTCTTCTTTTCTCTAGTCCCTCAATTAAACAACTTTTATACACGAGGGGAGGAGTCAGCCGGCCGTCCTGGCGATGTAAACAAAGTGAAGATAGGACTCTGAAAACTCTGAAAACATCACAGACAGTGGGACTCGGGTGTTACACCCATTGTAGACAGTCATGACTCACAGAGTTATTTTCAGAGGATATACTTGATTCATATTATATTTAAGTGTGAAAAATCACAGATAAAGACTTTAAAGTGTTACTGAACTTTGCATTATTGTAACCCCTTACCACAGAGTCCTGCACACACCAGCTCAAAAGGCACCTTCAGTAAGCTCAAAGCCCAAACGGCAGTATTTCACGAGTTGGGAGTATTGGGAGCTCGAGTCAGAGTGAGCCGATGTGAGATTGCTGCAGGAGATATTCAGTAAAGTTCAACTAGAGCGAGCAGGAAGTGATGATAATGTTAATATCATGCAACCAGTGCAATCTCTGAATGCATGTAATGAATCTGCTTCATACAATTTTCTGTTTTTCTGGCAATGGTATTTCCCACTCATTCCTTGACACCGTGTGAAGAAGTCATAGCATTAGAATTAAGGCAAAAAAAAAAAAAAAAAAAAAAAACTGTTGCTTCATCCGCCATGTTGAGTTTCTGCTGCGTCCTTTTCTCGTCATGTCTCCAAAGAACAGCCCTCCTGTCTGACAGGGAAAACTTCACACACTGAGGGACGTGTGAATAAGCAACTCAGGGAGACTTCAGAGGCAGGCTGTTGGAAATTTTCTGGAGGGCATGTGCTGTGTGTGTGTGTGTGTGTGTGTGTGGAAAAAAAGCATTACCGACATTTATGTGGAGTTTTATCCTGTGTACAATTTCAATAATTAACAGGAAATTAAGTTCTGTTTTGACTTGGTGTTGAGCCGTCTCCCTATCTGCTACGTAGCCGGCGCGTTCCCGATAATGATATCCTCTGCTTTTTTTTTTCCCCCAGCCATTTATCAAAGTCCACTTCTCTGTGTTCGCTCCGTCATGTCACACTTTCCACTGCAGCTATAGGACGAGAGCCGCTCGAGGATTTTGGTGTAAGGCCCCCCGCGCGCCATTGCTTGTCTTGTGACGCCGGCTCCTTCTGGTGAGAAATGACACTCAATTTGTTTCCCATCATGCTACCTGGGCAGTCAGGTATGATTAACGTACCCCCTGCCAAGTGACCCATGACGTGTTTTTCTCCCATTTTTTGACGGGGTGTGCTCGGGCAGGCGCGACACATACAGCCTTCTGAGTCATTCAGCGCTTTTTCCTTTCTTGATTTCCCTGCTGCACTCACATCTGGCTGAGTGTCATTGCTTTTTGGTCTTTTAACATGTAACATAATTTCCAGAAATCCTTGAGAAAAAAAAAAAAAAACTGTTGGCAAGGCTTTTTGAGTGTAAGGATTTGCTCTATTTTGCAATTCAGCCCACTGGAGAAAAACCTTTTCTGACACCATAACTTTTTGAACACAGTGATGTACTTTCATACTTTCAAATGCAGCAGCTGAAAAATACAGCATCGTGCAAAAACCAGCCAGGTGAGTTCCATATACCAACTGGAGGTGTGATAAGGGGGGGAAATGAATTTTAAGCCATGCTTGTTGTACAAGAAAATGGGAAAATGTGACTATAGTTGAGTGATTCTGCTTATGATAGATAAACAAATGAAAGGGAGATGCTGAAGGAAGATGGGCAGTGTAAATTAAGAGTACGGGAGGCAGGAGAGGGAGTGGGGGGGGGGGGGGGGGATGGTAAGAGCCGGGTCTCTCGCAGATGTGTGAAATGTGTTCTTGTTGGTCTTTAGGGAGGAAAATTGGAAAGACTAGACGACAGTTTGGGGAGGCACAGAGGGGAAGAGGAGATCTGTCTTCCACAGAGACCTTGTCTGTGAAAAGAAGATATGGATGGGACATGCTTATAGATCCATGGACAAAACACAGCACAAGCTCTTGAATACACACACACACACACACACACACACACACACACACACACACGCATGAACACACACACAAATGAGAAGCACAAACTTCCAAAAATACAGCTCCAAAGCTGAAAGAAGGAAGAAAAAAAAAAAAAATCCTGATTGAGTGAACAGTGTGAAGTTGTAAATGCGAGCTTGGGGAGAAGAGAAAATAGCTGTGAAAGTCACATGCTAAACTGAGGATCTTCTTTTTATACCGCCTAAAGATGAAAAGTGATGAACAGTCAGAAACATTCATCAAACTAACTTTTTTCTTCCTTTTTTTTTTGGATGTCGTGAAAAAAAAAATGCCGCACACTTCTCTTGCTCAGTGTCAACCAAATTTAATAGAAAAATCACAACGTTTCGGTCCCTCTGGACCTTTGTCAAGTGTGTTCACAAACATGTTCCAGCATGGTCTTGAGTAGACAAAGCTCCACCCACTGTGTGTGCTCAGGTGTGGGGCATTAGTGTGTCCCAATCATCAGCAGTAATACAGTATGTGCTGATTCACTCACACTCACAAATATTCACATATTTGGAGGCAAAAATACAAGTTTGACCATCAATAGGGCAGAGACAGTACATTAATAATTAAATCAAACATTGAGACTACACCACACTCAGAATTGACCTATTTACAGGATGTCGGAAATTGCAATGCTCGGCATTGACATTTTAATTATTATCCTAATTCAAACGGCCCGTAGTAACCACTCGCACAACCCAGTTTAAAGAAAACAATGCATTTAAAAGGAATGAAAATGAAATGCATGTACTTCATTATATCTTCTACTTTAACTGCATTTGAGAACACATTTTAAATATTTGTATTCTGATGTATTTTGACCCTTTACCATAATTGTGTTCACAGAGCGGGCGCCGCGGTCCGTCTCCGGAGTGTGCCACCAGCGGCACTTCACTCTGCTGCGTTTCAAATACGCTGCCAGTCTGTATTTGACAGAGTACGCTGCAGGTTTGCGTCTAGATAGGCAGAATATGATAAGCCGGACAGGAAGTCAGACAAGGAAAAGCACAGAGCATCCGGTCAATTTTCAAAATAAAACACAGTATAAGGACTCACGGTCGTATTTTTCAATGGGGATGACTTGCAGCAAAGGGCCGAGGTCGGATTTGAACCCACTGCCGATGCAACAAGGACTCGAAGCCTCTGAACACGGGGCGCGACATAACAATCAAAAATGGAATTAAATTCAGTTTGGCCTGCATCGATCAAATCATAAGAAATGTCCTTCAGGTTTTTTTTAGCACAATAATTTTCTGATCCTGCTCATTTTTTTTTTTTTTTTCTTCAGTTCAGACGTTATATCATTTGTTATTTGTCTCCATCTACTTCTTCTATTTCCAGATTCTGACCATCCCTTCTTGTGATAGTTTGTAAACCATGGTAGTGTTCATTTGTTCACTGAGAACATAATTGAATATATTAGAATATTGTAGGGGCGTTTAAATGATTTTAGTTATATTCATATGTAATTACTCAGAGACAGGTTCCTACTGTACTGATGCAAGTATGCTTTTTTTTTTTCCTTTTCTTTGAAGCTGAAAAATTCCATCATGAGACATTTGAACAGTGTGTTCTTTGTGTTTTTGGTCATACATTCAAATGTCTAGGGGGCTTTTTTATCTTTAAACAAAGCACTCATTTTCTGAATATATTCTTCAGCACAATAACCAAGCCCAGAAAGCCAGACCCACCTGTGTGCATGACCCCTATCAACACCGTCTGGGAGTCACTGCCGAGAGAAAAGAAAAACCCCGCCATGGAGGAAAGTTAGTGAAGCTCAAAGAGGTTCAAAGGGCTTAGATTAGAGTTACGCCAGAAGATTAGAAAGAGAAAAACAAACTGAAAGTAGGGGCAGAGTAAAAGCCTCTGAACTAGAAAACTGTACCTCCTTGAAGTGGGAGAAGAAAATATACCGTGCAAGACATGAGAGACTAAGCAGAACCTAATTTAAAACTGTGCTTTATTTTAGAGGTACAATGGAAAGAGACCACAGAGGATTCACTCATCAAACAAGCCCGGAAACGTCTCCATGGGTAGGGGGGGAGAAAAAAGGAATAATAATTGTGTACACTCTGAAGGTCTAAGATTTGTCATTATAGAATGGAAGAACAGTGGGAGGAAATAATAAGCCAGGGATTTCGAAGCGTTATTTAAAGAAGTTTCTAATCATTAGTCCGCTGTGCAGCGCGGTCCGAGGAGCCACCAAGGCCTCCTCCTGTGAAAAGAACATGATCAAAGAGGATGAAGGTTAAGTAAGTTTACTGCGCAGTAAGACAAGGAAGCTGACAGGAGCTTTCTTTGCTGCTCACTTTGACTCAAAAGGTAAAATGTAGAAAGTAAAAAAGACATAAAACATTTGTGAAATGGAGAAAAAAAACATGATTTAAAATACAGTTTAATATTAACTGTTATGTTAAATGAGGCTGATGAGGGAAAACAGCAACGATAGTTTCTGTTTGGGAGCTTACATGTTCTCAGTCCAGCCCGTCTGCAGCTTGAGCTTTGGCACTAAGCTTCAATAAGTGACAAAGTAGGAGCTAAATCAAGCTTTGGAATGGGCTTCAAAAAATGCATCACCCTACAAACTTTGAAAAAGAAGAGGTCAAGCTAGCAATGACAAAAGAGCATCATCTTGTTTTAGTTTCATCTTAACTTTGAATGACTTTCAAAGGCTACAGGTGAGTAAGCTCCGTTGTACAATGTACGATTTCAGGTCAATTCAATGTTACACTCTGTTGCTGAACATGCTACACACATCTAGCACATGTGGCACCCACAGGTACCCGCAGGTATCTGATCCTGGCTGTGGTGTGAGAACGAGGGGGGAGGAGCTTAACTCACACTTTCGTAGAGAAACTGATTCGAGGTTGATGGAGTTTGGAGGTCATATAATTCCTCAAAGAAACAAATCAGAATAAGTTTTGCAAATAACAAAAAGCATTGCAATTTAAGATTGGTTCCATTATAGCTTTATCTGCTGATGATTTGAATAAATGTCTCTTTTAGTCTGTAAATGACTAAAACGTTGTCAATGAAATTTGTGAAAATGTTCAAGAACCCCAACTTCACATTTCATCATTGTCTAACCAACATTCTGCGATGGGCACTTTCTCTCGCTCCTCAGTGTGTTGAGGTGAGGAAATCATCTCAGTGCAGGGTCAGGTGTGTGTGACTAATTGAGCCCTTATTGAGACCAGGTGTGGGAAGCTTATATCTTTGGGTTCCATGGCTATGTGCTGACTGAGTATCTCATCAGCAGAGGTAGTGAGAGGTTTCTTTCACAGTTTACGCCTGTTGTTCAGGAGTGTGACTCTGCATAAGCAACACTTTAACCTTTAAAGTGTAAAGTTTGTCAGTGCTGGGAAAGTCTTTGATAGCCCTGTTTTTGGTTTTGATTGACAGATGTTGCCTGGGTGTCTCTGAAAATGTCGTTTCCAGTTTGCAGCAGTGATTTTAGTCCCCCCCCCAATTCATTAATTAGTTGTGAGCTTGTTTGTCTTAGCTCATTAATGATCATTCTAGTTCATTCTCCCATCTAATCACATGTGAATGTTGTGGTATCACTGGGATATCTTGGAGACACCCCTGGTCCAGCATTTCAACCCACTCTCCCCAATATTGATGAATTCTTGATATAGTGTCATAGATGAAGAGTATTAAACCCTTACCTGAGGCTGTTAATGCCAAATTTAATATCTGAAAATGTACTTTGACATGTAGTAAACACAATAGCTTGTGATTAATTCTGCTTAATCATCATAACTCCACAACATTGACCATTTTTTTAAAGGAATTCTAACCTGTCACCTGGCTGAAATTCTTTCTTTTAAAGGATCCTTCATCCTGACTTTCACCCCAAGCATGCATACGCACACTTTCTGCGGCTGTTGAGAGTTATCGTTTATACGACGCATGGCGATGCGGACTTGCACGTTTCTTCAGCAATGTGTTGACAGAACATGATCGATTATTTCCTACTGCATTGCCTGTACATTTTCCAGACGAGGTGGGACCTATAATCTATCTATTGGTGAATGTTAAAACTTCATGTTGATATTGATTTATGAGGCACTTTCTAAGAGTTTGTGAGCGAGTGTATGTCGTATCACAGAACAAAGATACCCAAAACCAATACAGTGGTCAAAATATGTTCAAATCTCACTATGTGGTGTTGGGTCACATTGACTGTCAGTCAATTTTATTTGTCATGAAGCTCATTCCATTTTTCCCTTACTCCATGGTTCCTCTTACTCCCCAATTTAGCACCTCTCTTCATATCTTTATGTTGTTCATGCACACTCACTCACTCCTAAACTTATTTCAAACCATCCTTAAAAGCTTTGCAAATCCACAGGATCTCCTTTAAATACCCAATGGTACTGTTTTAAGCCTTGTTATTATTACATCTGTATTTGCACCAACCACTCAGTATCAGATCTAAGACAGAATAATGTGCTTTGTCTTCATACTTACATTTCTGTTATTCCTGTTTGCAATAAGCTAAACACTGCCAGATTTCCATCGCTGGTGGAAATAATCGTGTATGCCATGGGTGATATAACTTTATCTTCTGGCCCCTGGCTGTTAATATAAAACCATACTAGACACAATAATTTGTATGGGCACTTTAAATATGATATTGATTCTGCAATATATCCAAGTGCTTCCTTTTTTATTGGTTCTCACGCAGCAGGCTATGAAGAATGCCGTGGACCTCTTTATCACACAGATTAGAATGGATTGCTTTTAATATTACCTCCAATAATGTCTCTTTGTTCCAAATGGCCATTTCCCTTCAATGCATGAAAAGTCAACTCCCATTTGACAAGACATTAAGTACGGCTTATGTGGCACAGACTGTGCAGAAAGTTTCAAATTGAACTTTGGGGGGAAATTCTGAGGATATTTGTGGGTGTCCTCTCAGGGAAGAAAAAAAAATGAAGGAATTTCTAGATCATTACATGCATTTCTTCTTCCTGGATATCAATAGGCAGAATGTTACATCTCCCCCCTCTGCCATTAGTCAAAGTGGTCTAATTTAAAGCGGGGACACTATTGGGTTTTGTGTGATAAATGACCCGTGTGAGACGAACCCACGGTGGGTAATGGAGGGAAAGGGTTCACTTACAAGCAGTTAGAATACAAATATCCTGCTTCTGACACTGACATTGAGACATATTTCACTGTCTGTACAGTTGATACCATGCTTCTTTGCAATAATATTTATCCATAGCTCTTTACGACTTGCCCTAAAGAGCTTTTACTTTGCAGAATTTGTTCCCAGCAGTCGTCCAGTCTTAAAAGCTTAGATGTTTCTCATAGTATATTACATTTTAGAATGATATAAATGCCTGTATGTGCGTGTCCATTTAGGTTTTATTTTAGTTTAAATCTCTCTGTAGACAAGCAGTAGCCTTGGGACACTGTCAGGCACATTGTTACCACTCTGTTGGTCTGCTTAGTCTCAAGAGGCATTTGCTTTGGACAGGCATCTTGCCAAATGTGTTCAAATAAATAAACTGAATGTTTGTCATGATATGGAACCATAATGAGTCACGGAGATAATTTGAAGTGCCAAACATTACACATTTAAGTGTTGCAAGAATTATTTACATGACTAATTTCTACCATATCTTACATGTTGTTAATGACAGTCATCACATCTTATGATTAAGAACAGGACAATATGGAACTGCTTTGCAATTGATTGTATTGTATTGACTATTTAAAAACATGATACAATCGTATTTACCTTTTCCCCTCACCAAGGGCAGAATAAAGGGGACATTGAATAACCCGGCTGATTTTTTTTTTTCCCCATCTGAAAGTCTTGGGCTGCACATTTTGTGTGGATTACTTTAATCGGAAAGATTTTGACCCAAGCATGTGATTCCCCACTCTCACGTTTTCCTGCTCTATGACCTGTTCTATTCACACTTCATTCACACACTGATGGCAGAGGCTGCTGTAAAGTGTCTAGTGCTGTCAAATGATCAAAAATTGTAATCACAATGAATCGCTTAATTTCAATAGTTAATTATGAATAATCCCATTTATATTGGCATGTTTGAAATTCCATTATTTTGCACTTTAAAAAAAATGGTTAGGCTTTCATTTGGATATTTTTGTACTGTCTGAGAGAACAGAGAGTACTTGCAGTTTGATTTCAACTCTGCTTTTTTTTTTAAACTTAAAGTAAGGACCTTGTATTGGATCTGAGGTGACGACATTAACTTAACCACGGAAAAAGGAACTAGTTACGGATCAAGAAGTGAAATGTTTAGTTTCATAAGGTGTATATTACATTTGACTAGTCAGCCTAGCTGTCTGAGAGTTGTTTTTTACTACTTTGCCACCACTTTGCCTACAAAGAGACACTGCAGAGGCTTATCCACAGTATGTCTTAAGAAACAAAATATCATGCAATTCTTTGCAATTAAAAAGATTGCATTAATTTTAGACCTTAATTAACTGTGATTATCTTGGTAATGCTGACGGCATTAGTATCAACTTATCTATTCAGACACATTCACATGCCGCTGATGCAGCAGCGTGAGGACCTTTGAGTTAAGTGTCTTGCCCAAGGACACATCTACATGTGCCTGCAGGAGCTGAGGATCGAACCCCTCCTTCCTTCCAGTTGAGGGATGACCGACTCTACCACTGAGCCAAAGCAGCAAAGGAAAAAAGACAACCTTCAAAAGTAATTATCAGAAACCTATATATTATCAGAAATCACAAAACAGGCATGTGAACAACCCAAGTGTCTCTTGATCCATGTAAAAACCCAATACCCTGAATCAGACCAAAACCAGGATAAAGCTCTAAAAGAATTTACTGATTATAAAAGAATCACACAGACTGGTGCCCTGGATTCATTGTGTGCAGTCCCAGTTCAGTAATTGTCACCTGATGACAGCAATCAGCACCATTTCCAAACAGCTGCTTTTTAAATACCAATCCAATATAACACCAAGCAGCCAAATGGTAATATGTTTGGCTCTCACTCATACTCATGGCAACGTTCCTTTGCCAACATTTTCTACATTCCAGTCCAGAATAAATGTTTTCACCTAGCTGTCAACATTCTTGTTGTGTTTAACTTCAAGTCTGCCTCACAAATTGTTTTCTTTCCCTATTCACAAGGGGGGCTCAGCCCAGTCTGTTTCTGAGCCTAATCTGTATGATGGTATAGTGGAGTCACCACAGCAGGGGTTGGCTGGTACACTGAGGTAAATTAACTCCAGGGAGTTTTCTTCTGGCCTCGGAAACACAAACAATATTTGTGTCATGATCTCCCGTGGCCTACTGAAAGAAAACTCCAATAAAACAACAGCAGCACTGTATTTATTAAGCTGTCTTCCTGCAGCCAATGCCAAACAACCCAGTCGTTGCACTATAAATAATTAAGCAGGGGTACTACTTAGAAGAACGACATGATAGATATGACTTATAACAGATATTAGTACACTTAAGAAATCCTTGAGATAATGGGAATGTTGCCCTGTTGCACCACACGTTTTCATTATATCCAAAGCAAAATGTTATTTCTCTGGATAGGCTGCCATTCTTTCAAGCCCAGAATTAATCCATGTCATAACAGCTGTTGCGAAACATCAATAAACTGTCAAGTAATAAAAAAAAAAAAGGCAGGCTTTAACTGAGAATGAAAGAAATTGGCACAGACCAATAGACGCAACAAAAATGTCATCTGTCTGGGAAGATTTGAGGAGCTTCCATGAAGTGGCTCGCAATTATACCACACATGTCGCCACAGACAGGCAGACAAACAACACTCTTTCAATTGGGAATGAATCAGCCACAGCCATTGATTGGAACAAGTTTTTTCAGAAATTGCCTCTTTGATTCGGGATCATTGATCTGAATCGGACCGATTGTCTGTGAAATGTAGAAAAAGAATGAAATTATCAGTGTTTGAAATTGTATTTCAGTACGCTTGATTTTCCTATACATGTACAGAATCACAGTATTTATGGATTTTTTTTGTAGTGTAACAGGATAATATGTTAGATGTATTGGATTGGAACAAGCAAAACCAACTATGGTTTCTTTATAATGGAAACAAAGTGTAGTTAAAGTCTGCAATGTAACTTAAAAAGTCTTTAAAGGTAAAAAAAAAGGGGGGGGGGGGGAGTCAACAACCTCCATGACATGCCCTATATTTCCTTTTGCAGGATCTCTGTCCTGAGGCAGCCAGCCGACAAATACATCACAGACCAGTCTGAGAAGACATTAGCTCGCAATGAAATTTGTAACGCGACACTTTTGAGAGAGCTATTTCTCATTTGGTGACATTGCGAGGAAGGAATGGTAAACAGCAGCTCCTGAGGATAATGTGACCTCAGTAAAAGGAAGGCCATTTATTTTCCTCAGCTTAATGATACATATTACATTTGTATTGTGTGAAGACGTACTGCTGCAGATGGGCATCTGTGTGGATTCAATCCTGGAGCGATATTGGGAGCACATGGAGTGGAATCCAACAGCCACACAACTACAACTTAGCATGTGAGCTTTATATTGAGATCTGATGGGACTTCCAGTCAAACTCACACCAAGATAAATACAAGCTGTTGTGAGCTGAGCTGATTTTGGCAAACAGTGAGAACAACACGGAATCATTGCAAAACCAGATTTTAAATTGGAATTTAATTTTACTCTGAGAAATGATTAAATTCATGTCAAGCATGTAATTTATGATTTTTGTATTAAAAAAAAGTTCTTCCTGTCTACAACAGATACACAACCTGTTCTCACTGCAAATTGCAACTTGTTTTAGATGCCTTAAATCAACAATATGTAACCTGTCCACCTTTAATATAGTATTTTCAGAGTCAATCTAATGGAACAGTAACTTTCAACAGGGAGAATCTATCCCATGTCCGCAGAGCACTGGTGGCAAGCTTTCACAACTATGAAACTTTGGCAGCAAGCCTTGGAGATCTCACGAGAAGTGCATATTGCTTTACGGCACTAGTTGACACACCTTTTAGCTCTCAACTACAAACCTGCCACTTAGCCTGTCTTGGTACTGTTTGATTCAGTGGCTAAGGCTAAGAGACAGAAGAGGATGGTGATGGATGAAGCTAAGAAGAGAAAAAGAGCAAGAAGTCGGACCAGAGATATTGGACAGGCTTTGACACGTTGGCTTCCCTGAAACAATAGGCTGCGAGCCAGAAACAGAGCTGGCTATGTTGCTGTTGGACGGTTGGAAAATGATTGCACTGCTGCCCAGAAAGTAGGTATTATGATCTGTCTGACGGCTAATTGGAGAGCAACAATCCAACAACAGTGTTCAGCCATGCAGATTTTATTCATAATTTGATGTTTGAGATGTAGTGTTTGGCTGTGTCGTTATCTCGTGTTTAGCAGCTTCATGGGTTCAGAAAGTCAACTTACCCAAGTTATGTCTCAGGTTTGATTCACAGGTTTTAAATTACCCTGTCCAATGTACTGTAACTGTTGAATACACATACTCTGCAGGCAAACAGTTTGCATGCATCTCAGCCCATTGTTTGCAGAGTCATATTTGTGCAAAATCTGGTCACACAAATCAAAAATCAGTCCCTTTGTTTGAATCATCAACACATTTAAAAAATAACTTTCAAAATCTGAAGACATATCTCAATTAAAGCTAAAAGACAAAATCCAGAAATAACAGTGGACAGCAATAGCAGTTCAGCCTCATATGTCCAAGGTTTCTATCCAGTTTTGACTTTCATGCTCTGAAATGTGTCATCTAGTCAACTCTGGATTAAGAGGAAATTCATGAAAGTGTGCTCAACTCTTGACGTTTATACCTACCTCCAGTTGATACAATTTAAGGCCATAACTTTCCACTAAACCTCAGAAAGTTTGAAATGGAATTCACCTATCTCTGAAAGCTCCAAAAGCTTGTTTAAGTTCCTTAAACCTACAAAAGAACATCCAAAGTCCTACACAGGAAATAGGTTTTCTTTAAGTTTCAGTGGCTTAAAGTAACAAGACCCAATAGACTGTGTCAGTGATCTTACTTATTACCTTCTGAAGCTGAGGGGTTGAAGACAAATGGTAATGGTCGCCATGTTGGAAACGCTCTCAAAGTAACTTTCAGTCAGTGTATGTCTATGTGAATGGATGCAATGTAAAAACAGCTATTCTCTGTCCATAACAAAGTCTCATTTCGGTCAACCTAGTAACAAGCAAAGAGGTGGAGCTGAGGCAGGACTTAAGCCTCCTAACAAACAGCTACAACACGCTCTCCTGTGAGTCAACCCAGCCCACTCCTAATTATGCAAAACATGTAGAAGTCTTAGCCTTGATATATTCATATTAGGTAAGTAATTATAAAATTCCACCCCCATACAATGTTGAACCAATGAAGACATGAGTCACTGATACAAATATTTTTTTGTAAGAGGCTGAAAACATGTTTATTTCAGCTCTCAAGATAGGCAAATTAACATGGGTGATAATGGTAATTCAAGGGCTTTTGGGGGCAGCCTCAAGTGGACATTCGAGGAACTGCTGTGTGTTGCATTGCATTGGCTTAATTTTTTAACACTGGAGGTTTCCAATTGATTAAACCCTTGTTCCAGACACTTTTGAACTGTAACTAAACTGCTAACAAAGACCAGAGTAAAGGGTGAGTACAAGTCAAGTCATGATCAAGATTTAAGAAGCTATAACTCCACTGTTGAAGAGCGTTCATTTGCCAATAAAATATGGTCACTGACAGTTCACTGAACCTTTAATGGATTCTTTAGCAACGTTATCAAGTATTTTCTTTGAAGAATCGTACAGCCTGAGGGTTTTTCTGCTTCCAATAAGAAAAAACCCCCGAAGGATTTTTTTTTTCCGTCTTCTTCCTGCAGGTTAGAGTGCACCTTTACAGTGAATCAACGTTTTAGAAAGCCCAATTAGTCCAGATGCCCCAGATCAACTTGGAATTCTGTCGCTTTCATATATTAAGAGAAAAAATTGACACAGACGATCTCTGTCAACAAAGCAAAGAGACTTAGCACATTTATCTCCCATGTGACTCGGGCTTGGATCTGTGCCCAAAAAGCAAATCATTTCCCTTACAACATCTTCAAAAAAAGAAAAAAAGAAGAGGAGAAGCCTTTCATTTTTTCCCAGCCCAGAGACGCGTATTAATCAACCACAATATGAGTTTGATTCTTTGTATATGTGTTTGTGTAATCCTAACGAGTTATGCAAATAAAATAAAGTTTGAATTAATTTTAATGAGCGCGTAACAAAAGGGCCAGAGCTAATTAACTAAATTCCTTCTCTTTGAAAAATGGGTAATGCTGACCCCCCGTTGAAAATAAAACAAAGCAAAGAGCATTAGAATATTCATTATGAAACATATTTATGTAACTCTGTGAGGTTTATGTGACCATGGGTCCCACGGGAGGAGGAGGCAGATTGTAAGGTGGAAATATATAGTTTAAGCTTCAAAGCACAATAAGGTATATTGTATTAATTAATTCTGCTGCCTGCAGGGACTAGGGGAAGCACAGAGGCATTATGTGCTTATATTTCCTCCATCTATGCCTCACTTTCTGTCCCCACTAATTTCCATTTTGAAGTTTAGTTGCTGCTATAAAACTGCTCCCTCTGTAATGGACAAAAAAAATAGAAGAATACATTTAGTTAAGTCAGGATCTTTTCATTCACCGTAAAGCTTTTTTTTGTTTCTAGTATCCTTGGGCTCAATAACAACGCAGGATGCCACAATGGCTTAAGAAGATGTATTGCACTACCAGAGTACTATACCATCAGGTAAAGTCATTAAGCGACGCAACAGGATAGGATTTCTTGTAATGAATGCAAGGACACGGACAAGAGGAAACCATTAACACTGAGAAGAAGAATCTTAGAAAAAAAAGGTGAGACCAGTGTCATGTTGTTAATGGCCACAATTATCCATCAACGAGGAAATGAGCCATCAACATTTACTGCTAGCTCTCAATCACACAAATCAGCCCTGATTGCTGTGCCACAGTGGAACAAGCTCCCTGCCATGTCTGTATCTGCTCTAATGCCAGCTACCTTGTCTCGAATGCCCCTGTCTGTCCATTTGCACAGCCATTACCTATTGTTATGCTGGTGTCAAGACTGGCTGGAAGTTGCATCACATCTTAACTCTGCTGTTACATATGGCATCATCGGGGTTGGCCACCACCGAGAAATATCATTACTAACGAACACACAATTTTAATTGGGTGCTAACGGAGATGCCTTAAAAAATAGTCACAAGTTAGGAGCGAAAGCAGAGATTCTCCATTTCAGTTCATGCCAAAGCAAGAACAGCTTAACTTTGAAGACATCTGGTTGGCTAACTACTTAGCGGGGTAATGTAGCAGTTTTGTTGTAACATTTAGCTAACTTTATCTTCTATGTTTGAGTTATTTTATTATAAAATCTGCACTCAGGGGATTTAACAAGCTAACATTGTTCTTACATTATTCTAAAATTATTCTAATGTAATAATTAGCTAAGCTAAAGCTTGGTTAGAGTAAAAAATGCAGTCAAGCAGAATTGAACAAGACCCTTTTTTTTGAGTTCCTGATTTTTTTGTGGAGAACGCAAAGATGTAGACTTTTTGCACTTTATAAAACATGATATTTTATTGATGCCAAGGGAAAATTCAAGTGCCGCATCATTAAAAAGACGGGGGGGACGAAGCATGTAATTGAGTACAAAAAAATTAATAGTTGAGAATAAATACAAATAAAATGTATTTAAAACTATTTACTAGTCGGTATCAAATAATCTATAAATTGCCAAATCAAAGACTTTAAAGTACAGTCTGACATGTTGTGCAGCAAGTGGCAAATTTAAATGACGGCTGCTAGTACTTCAAAGTCTCTTCAGGGTTCTGTCTCTTCTCTCTGTACAAATCTCAGGGTTCTTAAGGTCCTGTTACATATATCTCTCTTCATTATGGATTGTAATATTCAATAAAGAAATATTTCAGAAGGGGCTGAAAGCTGTTCAAGATAGCTTGACTACTTTCTGCTTCTTCACCAGTGTTTCTTGCTAGCTTAATTGCTATTATGACAGTAAATGGACTGAATGTATTCAGAAGGTGGTGTGCTTTCACTTTCAACCCTTTTCTTAGAACTGTCTGTAAACAGTTTTTTTTACAGAGAACTTTATTTGAAATGCCAGTGAAAGAAGCAGCACAATTTGAAAGCTAAGATAGCTTCCTCCGTTTTGGACTCTCTATATTTCCTGAAAGGTCAGCGCTGTCCAAACAGCTTCATATCGCTCAATGGCCCAAATGTGAAAGTGTATACTGAAATGAATGGATATTGTTTCTATTATGACCAAGCCTTAAAGGTTAAACATTCTGTTTTTAATAGTTGCTGTGTTTTTAGGGGTTTTTTTTTGTAATTAATGCTATACTGCTTTGTGAGCCAAACGTAAGATAATGGTTTACTGAAAGATAAAGCTGGAGATCCTGAAAGAACTTATTAATGCATGACCTTTTTCAAGAAGCAGCGCTCTGGATCAACTTGTCATAATTTCAGTGAAAAATGTGGCTTGTTTAATTGTTTTATAGGTAACCAAAGTATGACATCTGCATTAAAGATATTATTTTGCAAACATAAACTACATTTTGCTTCCTCCATCGATTTAAATGATGTGACTCGGGATAACGTTGCATCATAGTTACAATATTACATTATGGGACCAAAAAGACTTGAGAGCAAAATCGATAGGCTCAAACATTATTGATTTTTTTGGTTTTAAAAAAATGCAGAACTGGATCCTTAATAGATTCTACGCCCATCCCTTGTCATCACAATCACATAAAGCCATATCAGTTTTTCCTTGGAGCTGTAAAGAAACAACTGGGTGAAATCCATATGGAAAAAAAAAAGAAGCTAAATGTTGCTCACAGCTCTTGAGATGTTTAGGGCCTTCGATATGGCCACCTGAGGAGACATTAAATGACCGTCTGTAAACACAGCTTACGCCTCCGTGTTACACAACTACTATAGCATGCAGTGTTCCTCTGGCTTACCCCGAGGCAGACCTGCTTGGGTCTGTGTGGTTTATTCAAAAATGAACCGTCAGGCCGTCAGATAAATTCCTAATCATTACCAGCATAATTTGTTTTACTATTTTAGTAGCACTTCATCTCAATGAAGCACCCCCGTGCTTTGGGTAGTTCTGAGGTAATCAAAGACTCACAACAAATGAAATGTTCTTTTAAGTGACAAAATTTCAGAGCTCAGTGCTTCTCATTCCTTTTTTATCTTGTTATAGAAATCCTCCACAAATCATCAATATGCACAGTTAAGACCTTTGACACATGTTGTATTGTTGCTTATATTATTGGAATAACTCAGTGGATGATAAAGATGAGAAACACAATTTGATGTTCCTCATTGACACTAAATAGAATCATTATTCATTTGATCTGGCATGCATAAAAGTGAAACACATTCAAACGACTACATGCAACAGTTCTTTCTTCATAAAGATTATACATGTAAAAGAATAAGAGGATGACAATGTACTGTACTGTAGATTTAATTGGATTCAGCACGCAATAACTGATGGGCTTTGCCAGAGAGAAATGATTGGATTTTGACATGTAGTATTCGGTAAGCTTTGTTTACCCTCTCAATACGCCGAGGATTTGCTGATCTCAATACTTCCCACGCCATCTGTCTATCCTGTGATTCTGAGCTAAAAGAAAAACCGGAGATGTTCTCCTCGGTCTCATGGTGGAGCGGTTCAGGTCCCTGATGCCACGGAATCCATTTGCATTTGATATCAAAGAAGTGATCACTCGCTTGTTTATGAGCCAATTTCACATCACAAAACAACAGCAGGATCTTTTGGGGATACTGGTTTAATGTACATCTTGAAATTCATAATGAAGATTAAACAACATGGATTATGCTGTATTGTAATGTTTTGCTCATAAAATCGTCCAGAGTATTTGTTGCATTGGGCAGCTTCCAGGGTTACTCTTAGTGTTGAGCTTTGTTGCAGTGATTGCACTCTAGATACATAATGGTACAAAATATATATTTTTCAAAATCACCATAACAATGGATCTAGAGAAAAACAAACATGAATGTAATTATAAACCATGCAGGGTATTTAATTTTTTTCTGCATACCATTATAAATTTCATCAGGGACAAAGCAGCCAAGTTCAAAATGAAACAAATTCTTCTCACTCATATTGTGACAAAAGGGTCGTAGATGGATAGTTCAGTATTTTTGAAGTGGGTTTGTATGAGGTATTTGGCAATAGTGTATGTATTATATTAGAGATGCCAGTCAACTCGTGCACTTTAAGCATAGACTGCCGACACAGCAGATATACGTCTATGCAGACGACATCATTTTTTCCATGTATCATGTTAATTTAAAGAAAAATCCAGCCAAAAAACAACAACGATTAAAATAATGACCGCTTTATTGATAACCTTTTCTCAGTGCTTTACTGTTCCACTAGCAATCCCTTTTGTTTAAGCACTACTTTGACACGCCAGATACAAAAAAAAATAGTATTTTTTACTGCGACTATGACACGTCCTTTACATGAGGATATTTTTATTGAATGGAGTACAGAGAAGACAAACTTCTGCAGACGGAGACTCAACGGGTCTGAAAGAGAGAGAGGGAAAACTTATACAACCCCACTTAAAATGCTGAACTGTCCCTTTTAACTTGAAAAACTCAAAAGGCAAATTGCATCATAAAGGCAGCCATCACTCAGCTTGAATATGTCTGTTAATATTTGAAATTCAAACATCACTTATGTTCCAATTGTTAGTTTAACAATTAAGTTCCATGAATGAAAGTAAGTTAAGACACAAGCACCCACATGAACGTAAGAACAATCAATTTGACGCATATTTTGTTCATCAAACATCCGTGTACAACAGTGTTGTAAATTGGTGAATATATATAAGAGAAAAATGCATGATCATTTAATGATCATATTTTTTTTGGCAGACATGGACACTTGTCTTTGTTACTTCCACTTACCTTCAATGCTGAGATTTCCACCGTCATTGAGAAGCATGTTTGGCGCCGTCTTGCTCATCCTTCTTCATCTTCTGCCCGTCGTCAACAGAATGCTGCCATACATCACAGTTACACAACAGATAAATAGAACACATTAAACTATTTGTCCCGTCTCTGGTCATTAGAAGGACAGGGAAAGTGGCAGCATTACATAACTCGCTCATAACGGCTAAGATGACATTGTTTACTGTGTGCTGTGAGTAAAAGCTTCTGGACAGGGAAGAGAGGTCTGATGTACAGAAAAACAAACTGTCCTATGTGTCTTGACTGTATGATGCTCTTGATCTGTCTTATGTGACTTTTTGTTCTATTATTGAATGTCCCAAAAGCCTGGCTGCACATTCACATGACATCATCTATACTATAATGTTTTAAACACTTAAAAACATTCATCTACAACTACGAGAAATCAGGGAGAGAGAGTGGGGAATGACATGCAGGAAAGGAGCCACAGGTTGGATTTGTATCCAGGCTGACAGCAATCGAGTGCTTGGCCTCTCTACATTGGGAGCGCTAACTAACCGCTAGGCTACTCATATTAAGTTGTTTCGGTGGAAAATTTCCTCCTTTGTTTTGGCTCAAAGCTAAAGCTAGGTTTTAGCCTCACAAGAGCTTAAAAAGCTGGCAAACACAAAATTAAATACTTATGGTTTCACCTTCAACGTTGAAATTACCAGAAAAAATAAAGGAGCCTTCTTGATATTTATAAAAAGGTGAGTGAAGTCAAACTCCCTTTGGTTTGTTGTTCCCAACCCTGTGTTCACAGTGATGGGACGGTGCTCAAACATGATTATGTCATGTTTCATGTGAACCCCTTCCTATACAACTGCCCTTCCACCACTGATGAGGCGCTGTGTCTTAAGGTATAGTGACAGAGTGTCGTCACAAGAGTGCAACTACAGGAGAAACAAATAAAAACTGGATCAACTTTAAGATGCTTATTATGTCCAAAGAGAGCATTTGTTTTGGTCTGAAATTATGCTTTAAAGGGTGCAAAGTATAGCTTTCAAATTACAATATAACTTAATGAATAGACACATTGAATATGTGTCAAAATCCGGGCTGGTAGCTAGTTACATAGTGTTAATGACAACACACAGATTACACTGGAAATGAAAAAATTCTGCCTTTGAAATTCTAGCATTAGAATAATACATAAAAGCTTGTTGCCATGGCCTGAAATTATTATTTTTTCCTCTTATAAAATGCAGCTGTTATATATTTAAGTTCCTTTTTTTCCTCTAGCGATGCTTCACAACCACTCCACGGCTCAGTGACCTCGGTTGGCTTCCTGCTTCTCAACAACAGAGTCATGCTCCTCACCTACGAGGCACCGCATGCCTCCACTCCACACTACATCTCAGAACTCATCTCTCAGTCCTGCCCTGCTCGCGCTCTCTCTCTCTCTCTCTCTCTCTCTCTCTCGCTCTGGACCTCTGGATCCTCCCAACACAAGGCTCTTTGCCTCCACGCTGCCTCCCACAGTCACAGCCACGAGCGATATTGTTCTTGAAGGCTTGAATTTCTTCAGCAGGAGCTTGACATGTGATGGAATTGTTCGTGTGTCTTTGCAATGTTTTTTTTAAAGCAGTATCGGTTTTTGCTTTCTTTGTGCTATTTAGATTATTTTAACCATCATGATGTTAGTCTATCGCCACTGTGTTGCTCCACCAGTATCCTCTATGAAATCTCCTTTTAAGACCTGTTTTATTGCAAGGATTTTAAGTAGTTTTTACATGTTATCCTTCATATTTTTTATTCTTCTTTGTCTTTTTGGTCAGCATTGTTTTCTGTATTGTAGCCTGGTTCTGTTCATTTTGTAAAACACTGGTTTTGATAATATAACTTATTACATTATTACTACTTTACTTTGACTTCACTATGAAGCATTTTAGTTACTTTTGAAGATCTAAATTATTTAAAAAACTGATATTTAGTTATTGTTTTGTACCTATAGACAACCTATTTAACAGCTTGTCATTGTAGTTTTTAGCATTTGTTACTAAATAATTTGTTGGGCACTATTTTCAGCCGTGGATCAATTCTTGTGCAGTCTTTTGACCAGGCTAAAATTAACTACAGTGTTTTTTATCGCAAAAATATGGATGGTATTTGTCATTTAGACAAAAAAAAGCATGTCGCATTCTGTCTTATACTTTAGTTCAGAACAATTTATGCCCCCACATATCACCCTCCAGGCCACCGGTGCTCCTAGCCTTTATAAAAAAAATGTGATACTTAAGAAAATTGCATATCAAATGACCATTTGTAGTTCTTTTGTTCAAATACACACTGAACATGCTCGTTTATAGAATACTTATAATGGCATATATATTCTCTTTAAACACTAACACATTAAAACCGAGTGATGACATAAAGCAGGCTGGTTATGAAAAAGTTTCTTCACCCCGTTGAACCTGTTTCAGTCTGTACAGAGCGAGTTTCCCCTCACAGCGTTAACCAGTCTGTTGTAAAGAGAGGAAGGCTGAAGAAGCTCAGTGTTGTCCTCACTCTGTCATATCTGATGGATCTGTAGCTGTGCACAAAGTTTTGGCCTACTTTTTGAAGTGAGAAGGTCCGGGGGTGAGGAGGAAAGGTTTGCCTCAGGCGCCTGCAGCTGTGTGATGGTCTGTTACTGGGAGTTTTACCCAACCCACCGGGACCAAAACAACTCTCTGGTCAGTCTCAATCCTCTGACCCGCTGGATGGAGGAAATCTGTTCCACACATTTCTACTCATATGCTCCGTGTACACCAGAAGCATCACCAAAATATCCCCCCCCCCACCCCCCCACCCCCACAAAAAAAAGAAAAAATACCCTCTATCTATGCTCAATTGGTTTGTTTCTTGTTTTTTTTATGTGGCACCGAAAAGCAATTAATAATTGTAGCTCTCCAGCATGACTCAGGGATGATATTTATTGGAAGATCGATGCTTGTTTTCTCCAGTATTGTTCCAATTTCCTTTTGAGTCACGGAGGTACTCAAAGTGATGCAGACAGCCATTAAGCTTGTTGTCCTCGCACATTATATTCTGCTAAAGCAACAGCCTTGTGTTTCCAATGAGCACACAATACTCTACTGAAACTCCTTCTTTACACGTGTTCTTCACACAGCTTGAATCATGTCGTATTTGTAAAGGCGTGTTGTGAAAGACGGATTTATTCCAACTCTCAGAGCTCTGCAGTAGAAATATGTCAACCAATGCATTGATTGTGTTTCTTTTGGCTATGTTGATGCCATTTTTGAGAGGAAATGCAAATTCTTAATATCCCTGGTATCTGTACAACCTATAAGCTAAAGTTTATGCAAGACACTAGACCACAATAATTCATAAACTTACTGAAATGTGGTCATAAAATGTAAACAGGGCAAAGAACTGTCATGTAAAAATCATTACATTTTGCTAAATGAAAGAACAAAAGATAATAATCCAAAACATGTGCCGATGTAAAAACCAGCTAAATATTTTTGTGTGCATAACTCGTAAATAAGATTCAATCAATCAATCGATCAATCATGTAACACTCATTTGTGAGTTTCTTAAATGGTAATAATTATTATGAAGAGGGGATTTCAACTTATTTTTTATAGTTGTATCTAGATCCAAAAGGTTATCTCAGTTTCTAAGATATTTGTTTTATTATTAGCAGATTTTGGAAGACAATTTTATAATTGTATCTAAATCTGCAAAGTTGTGCAAGTAGTTTAAAAATGATCTGAAGTAAGAAAACATTGAAGCAAGAGCAGAATTTCAACAGAATGATGCAAACAACGTAATGACAACATGATTATGCCCAGCCACCTCCGACGTGTTTTCACCACATCTCATCTTATTTAACGTGACAATGCAGTTATAAATTAACATGTTTTGTTTTTTTCACTTTTTGATCTATTTTTTTTTTTTACTTGTGAGTTATAGGGCACTCTTGAATTAAGGTTTTGACAACCATGACACTTTTGAACTCAGGATTACGTCCTGAATTTTTTAATTGCCATATTGTCACAAACACTTACAAATGAGAAATGAAACAAATTTACACATCTCCATGATTGATGTGAACACTAAGGCCTCCATTGTTTGAAGTGCTCCCATGTGGACAATTTATTATTTGAAACCGAACATCCACTTAACCACCGGTGTTCAGTGTTTAAGGCAACATGTAAGAGCTCTACTTGTGCACCCTCCAGGAGACATGTAGTGGGTGTTGTGAGCAACAAAACAACAACACATTTTAACTCTGATCACCCACTTTTAACATTTTATTACATAAAATAACTGATGTTGCACACTTAGTGGTACATATCTCTGAATTCTAAAAAAGCCAGAGGAAGGCACGTTTCTCTGGGATCTATCAATAATGCATTATCACTCAGCAAACTATAGGGACATGTAATGTACCTTGACTGTTTTTTTTCAAATTCTATTTAAGTGTTTAATATTTAAAATTTGTTCCCTCCTAACATAAGGCTGTGTCACTGAACTGACATGCATCTCGTTTAAAGCGCCGTGCCCTTGTGAGCCGATGCTAGCTTCTGTGACAGAGCTCGCTTTGCAGTCTGCTCCAGCATCTGCCAGCGTGTTTGATGGCACATCAGAGGACACAGTAAACATTGACAGAAACATCTATCTTCTCGGCAACCTGTTTTTTTTTTTTTTTTTTTTTTTATGGATTTATCCGGGGTTTAGATGCTGCCTGTCATAAATTTAAAAGTGCTGTGATCATTAGCAGCTGTGTCGGGTGAGGATGGCTCACTAGAATGGCGGTTTATTTTGATGTTTTGAACCCTGATTATGTCGTCTACTCAAGTAAAAAAAAAAAAAAAAGAGAAGCCCATTAGCTGAAATTAACTCCCACTTTGATTCAGATGACATTGTAGGTATAGATATGACAATATAAATACTTGAAACACAATTACGAGAGATGAGTTCAGTCTGCTCTTTAACCACTCGGCCTTCATGTCAACTGTGAAGGAGGCCTGTAACAGTGTTTGTATTCGTCCCAAATAGTCACAGTTCATTCACAGAGGAATGCGTCTGACTGGAGACAGAAGGCTATCACACATTGCAGTACAAACACTCAAACCCAGGTGGCGACAAAGCTGAAAACTGTTTGCTAAACGCTGCTAATCAAACAACGAAGGAGCAGACGACACAATCCACAAGAAGAAGAGTAATAAAGTTTGGGTGCGTTTGAATTGTCTTTTTTGCTTAGGAAGGTTCCTAACTGAGTGAAATGACCCGGAAGCATTTAAGTGGCGGCAATGACAAGAGCCGTTCAAATTCTTCCGTTCAAAATCTAAGGAAAGGTGGGTCAATGCTTCCTTTATAACCTCCTTTAGGATACACTGGACCATCCTTTACCAAAGGAGATGAGATATGCCGCCCCACAATTCCTTGCGGCCGCAACATTTAAAGCGAGTCGCTCATCCGACCGTTCAGGAACATTAACGATGATCGTAAAGTGACTCAGATGATGTAAGAGATAAAAGATAAGAGACATTTTTATCAGATGATGTTTTATTCAACATATTTCATTCACTTAAGAATGCTATGTGCAGTTGTACATTTGTATGCTTAAAACATTTTGTATATCTTACATAAATTTAACAATTAATTTCATATAATTATATTTATTTTGATGCTGATTTCTGATTGGACAGGAAGCTGATGGTTTCACTTTTCTTACTTGTAGCCTGTTGGTCTATATTGCTTTTATTTCAATCCCAACCTCGTGGTGATCAGGATTATTTCACCGGTAAGAAGCACAGGGGAAAGTTTTTTAGATGCGTTTTTTGTAGTCCATTATCGGAACATTGTAGTTTCACCACGGCGGACCCACGTCATTAACCTCCGCCGGCCCGTCGCATTGAATGACGTGGCCTAGTGGAAATGTGGTCGGATTGTCAGCGCAACGAGATCGCCTTTCCCTAAGTCCTTTATGAATTATCCTAACATCTTTCCTTAACCCGGGGTTAAGGTGAAGTGGATAGTGAAAGGAGATAAGAGGGACAATTCGAATGCACCCTATGACTTCAGCTTGTTTGTTTTTTTGGTTGGACTTTTAGTGTTTTGATTTTGTGGCGCCCCCCTGTGGCCAAAGCGGACTTTGCTTGAACATGTTAAGGAGAAAATCAGCTGTTATGTTTTTTACAAAAAACATCCGACCTTCTTTTATCCGTCAAATGTTTACCCTGGCCAATTAAAAATGTTTGCCAAGAAAATGTAAATAAAGACTGTTCTTCCAACATGCAGGTAATCACTTTAACCCTGTGACAGAGGTTTATGAAATTAAAAATTAGCTTAATTGAAAAAGTCAATCTTCTCCCAAATTGTCTCATTTGCTTTTGTAGCTTAAAGGGTAATTAACATTAATTTCAGTCTGTTTCATAAGCAGTTTGAAACTCCCCAAAGGGGCTTTAAAGTTTCTATTTTAAAACTCATATTCACTGTTACAATGCTGGATGCCCATACTAAACATGGGCAAAGTTTCAGATCATGAGGTAAATGTATGTTGGAGTAATCCAAAGATTAATCTGCAGGGGGCGCTAAACAGCCTTTTTCTGCAAATCACAAAACAGTTCCTCGATGTGTAACCAAGAACTTCAACAGAGACGACTTTAAGCCTCTATACCAACCGCATAGTAGCTCTTCTCCCAGCGCTATAGAGCATCCCTACTCAAGATAGCCCTGCAGCGTTCTGCCCCACGGAATGCTTCCAGAGAGCTGGCCAATCAGGGGACAGTAGGCATGTGGGGCCTTAAAGATACAGCTGGGGCAGGAAACGTTGTAAGTTTTAGAATAATAAGGATTTTTTTTTTTTTTTTTTTTTTTGCTGCAAATCATGTTAAGCTACTCTGCAGGTTTCACAGAACGTCTGCTTCCAAATGAAGCTGTAAGGTAATGCATTTGGTGCTAAAAAGCTTTCTAACATAATGACCTTGAACAGTCGTAATCATCGGATATAATACGACCTTTTTAAATAAGGAGCCTTGGTGTTTTTCATAAGTAGACCACCACTTGAGATATTTCCAAAGTAAGCATATCCACTTGCTAATACCTGCATATTGCACCAGAACGCTTCAGTTCGTAGTGAAATGGATGTGATGTGTGAAAACATTCAACTCAGTCCCTGACCCCATTCACTCATCTTTTATATAAAAAAAACACATTTTACCATGCACCAGTTAGTTCATCTCAGGTTTCCTTCAGGGATTATGAGCTCTAACTGCCTCCCATCTCCCTGCTGTACACTTCACTGTCCTCAACCTTTTTATGGACACTGTGGATTCATGACAAATGTCGCACTACACTCCCAAAACACAAAAAAAAGGCCAAAGATGAAGGATATAAAGTTTTTATGCACAAACCACAAAAACGTCAAACATGAATGTGGTGATGGAATCTACTCAGTCGTGAGGTCTTAAAAGTCAAACTGGGAGCACGCCAACATGCTGGTGCACAGTGTGGCTCCAACACCCTAATGGACCAGACACCCTGAGGCTGTATGGGGGTGTGAACACTGTACAGTGTCCGTGTGTGTGTGTCCGATAGTAGAAACTAAATGGGTTTTTCCTCCATTGGCCCACATCCGCAACCATAACAAAGCATTCTGTCACATCCTGAGGGGTATTACATGCCACAATGACATCATGGATCGACACCCGAGAGTGTTTAGTGTTTTTTAAGTGAACTGACGTGGTTACCAATTTCTATTTTAGGGGAATATTTTATTAAATATAGAGTCCAAGATCTTGGGAAATGAGAACTCTACTTCAACAGCTTTTTATAGTCAGCGTCATCCTCCTGAAACTCTATAGAAGCCCCCCTTTTTCTTTGTTGAGAAAACACAATATTTTTCCCTCAAAGGCATAGCGTGGCAGATGTATCCCAGATAAATTCCTCACACATCTCACATCCTCAAGATGAATAATAAAGAATAAACTTGCAGGGATTCCTACACAGAGATAAAAATTCAACAGATAAACTGAGTCGAGTGTTTCTGCCTCAGTAGATAGAGGTGAAAAGGTCACCAGGACCTAGAGAACTGTATTATTTTACATTCTAATATTGCCATAACTGTTTTTAAATGTATCTACTGTAAGTGGTATGAGTGTGCTGACAGGTCATGCTGGTGACTCACATCGGCCAAAATGTAAACAGCAGCATCTTAAATTTAGCATCGGTGTCATGATTTGTTCTTAAATCATTCTCATACTGTTTGAATTTTTTTTCCAGTGTTTCGTTGTTGGGGTTTCCTGTTTTATTTTGAAGTACTTCCCCCCCCCTTTTGTGATTGTGTGCCCTGTCCTCACTATGTTCCCCTGTGTCTTCTTAGTCACACTTGTCTTGATTACCCCAGTGTGTATTTATTCTACCTTTACATCGGATTTGTTGCCTTTTGGCTCTTCCTTATACAACAACTGTGTTTTGGGTGCCTGAAAACAAAAAGTTTTAAAACGGGTTCCAAAGTGCAAATTATGTGCATTACGGTTCCAGTCAACAGCCATGGACAAGTAGGTGGACTACTACTAAAATGGCGGACTCCAGAGTTCTGTTAGTGCGGCTAACGCCCAGTCAACATTCTCTTGAAATTTACCGTTTTTTTGTAGTTTAAGGTCATTTGGAGTAACCCCACCACATTGTCTGTCCACACAATTGTTAAAGGCTTTATATGCAATTTTTTGATCCAGCAGATGTTGTGTTAGCATGCTAATGCTAGCGATCTTTATTATGCTGGTATCTTCACACTGCATGTAAATTTACTTGAAATGAGCGTGATCTAGAAACACAGTTAAGCAGTGAGTACAGTATGTTATTCTTCTTTTCTCTAGTCCCTCAATTAAACAACTTTTATACGCGAGGGGAGGAGTCAGCCGGCCGTCCGGGCGATGTAAACAAAGTGAAGATAGGACTCTGAAAACTCTGAAAACATCACAGACAGTGGGACTCGGGTGTTACACCCATTGTAGACAGTCATGACTCAGAGTTATTTTCAGAGGAGATACTTGATTTATATTATAATTAAGTGTGAAAAATCGCATATAAAGCCTTTAATGTGTTAGCCATTTTTTAATTTTTTTGTATGTTTACACCTCACTTCTATGTGGAAGGAAGAGTCTATGCACATGCACGTGTTCTTTCATTAAAAAGCCACACCGCCAACTGCTGCTCTGGCATGTGTACTACAGCGCTTTAGTCTTTTTTTTGTGGCCCTGTGCACAGCGTTTGTCTCCTGAACGCTGAACTTTTTTGAAAAAAAGAAACCATTTCTGTTTTTCGTGGATTGTTCTCGTGTAAACGTGGCCTTAGTCTTTGTATTTCAGCCCTTTCCTTGTGTCTCTTGTGTGAATTTTTCTCTGATTGCTTCTTGTGTTTATCCTTGAATTTTTTTTCTCTTGGTGCCTTCTGTCTTTTATTCCTGCATTATGACTTTAGTTGGACTTTTGTGTTCGGTTTTGAATATTTTTTTTTATTCCACATTCGTCCTTCACCTTTTGTTAAATCCTCTAATCATGATAATTTGTACAGCTGAACCAGAAGTTAGTGAAAAAGTTTTGTGACGTCATCCCTTTGTTTCCCATATACCATTAATAAATTCCAAAATACCAGACGTCGACTGAGATCCTGCTGCAGTCCCCGGTGTATTGTCCTGTGTGTTTTCTAATAACAGCGTTGTCTTCAGATCCTCTCATGTGTCACTCACATGATCTACAGTCATTCTTCAGGGTTTTGTTCAGCTGTCACATCGTATTAAGTCGCCTCCACAACACAACCATGCTCTTCGATTTCTCCATTTGTCCAGAGTCGAGTTAATTAAGTCATGTTAGCTTGATCTTGCTGTTATTTTAAGACACATACACTTATATTAGGAATTTGTAATGACTATATACCTACACATTTTTTTTATTTGACATATTGGCAACACAAAAAAAAATGCCTTTATTTTGTGACATTATGACATAATTACTGCTACAAGATAGGACAACAACAGAAAGCACATGTCAGCGCCCTCGAAGGATGACGAACTTGAAACCGCGGCAGAAGCTCAAAAAGTGCACATTTTGCAATGACAGCAGGAACCCCCCTTCCTGAATAGGGCCCCATCTGACAGCACTCACTCTCATAGCTTTTCATTTATTATTCCTGTGAAAACCAAAGTTCGTCAATGAAAGTCACTGAAGGAGAATGAAGAGGAATTATCCGTCTGGGAGTGAAAGAAGAAAGAAGACGAGCGTTGGGATACTGGCAGACTTAATGGTGGTTGGAGGGGCCCCACAAGTAATTTTGCCCAGGGCCCCAACAGACTCTAGAATCGCCACTGATTAGGTGAGGAAAAAAACTGTGATATTTCAAACAAGCATCTCATTTGACAGCAAACCCAAATCAATAAAAACCAAAGCGGATGAGGCAAACTGTGTTTTCTACACATAGCTAAAGCCAACACTTCTATATATCTGTGAGGGTAAAGAGCTTAAGGAAGGTCATGACTCCCCCCCCCCACACAGACCCATGTTCACCTGCAAAAGCTGAACTCCGATTTCATATTGCATCATATCTGTTGGCTCATTTTGTGTTTTTTATCTTTGTCTCTCTTATCTTTTTACTGAAAAGGATCCTTTATTTCCAACCTGAAAGGAAGAAAAGGGAATAAAAGGCGACATGAAACAGACCTGATTGATCCCGTCATGATGAATGGTAATAGATGCATTATGCTCTTAGGTAACGGTTGTGAGCGGACATAATGATGCTTCGTACATATCAGAAAAAAACCTAGATCCTGTAATTCTTGAGGTCATGATATGGCATCATGTGAAAAAGCACCGCACTCCACTCCAAATGTCATTCTCACTCTCCTGTGCGCGTAACAGAAAAAAGGAGGACAGATGTACAGCATTGCAACCTTGATCTCCACCCTGGAACGCACCCCTCCTAACACCCTATTGCATAATATGTGTGGGTTATAAAAACCGATGAGTCCTGCAGCCCTTCTGCTGGGGTTTGGCTTACGAGAAAAAACGAGAGGAGATGGTGCAGAAAGCATCACAGAGTCGGTCTGTCAGAAAAACCGACCCCACTTTATGAATCTGACAAGGTGGTGAGGAAGAGAGAGAATGGGAGAGAGTGGGAAGTGGGATGGAATTGATGGGTGTAAAAAAATGTATGATGGGGGTGAACATAAAACGGGGGCAGAGAGAAAAACGTCGCTGTCATGGATCATGGGCGGAGGAAATGAAGTCGTAACACTGTTGCATACGGCCATAACCGAGCAAGTATAGTTCCACGTACTGCTTGAAAAAGTCCTCAATTTAATGCAGCATCACCTCTCCGCTGTGCACCTTTTGGAAAATGTAAAAATCTGCACATTTTCAACTATATGTCAAGTTTCTTCAGGGAATCGAGAGAAAGGGTGTTTTTTTATTCGTCACTAAATTCATCTATATTATCATTATTTAAAATAAAATAAAAAAAACAGGGAAGTCATGAAGAGCCTAGGACAAACTTAAAAAAAGATTAAATAAAATGTGATTTAAAAAAAAATAATAACTTCAGGGAGAAAAATACAACCATAAAATCTGCATTAATTATTACCCTGTTTGCACATCGTCTTTGTGTTTTCAGACATGAACAAAATGACCCTCCTGTGTTTGCTCCTCTGTTGTGTTGTGTATTCAATCAGCCTCAACAAAATCAGATCTAAGAAGAAGTAACATGCAATGATGCCACCGTATCGATTTTAATTATCCCATTACTGAGCCCGGAGGTCTTATAAAAACAGATAAGCTAAAGACCTCCAACTAATTACATACAGAGCGGCATCACGCATTTATTTCGCTGGTGATTAAAGTTGCTTCGATTTTATGTTAAATAACAGTGTGATTCAAATGCAAAACATATTGGCTCTGACGGAGAGAGAACAGGATGAGGGAGAGAGAGATTCAAAGAGCGTATACGTCAACAATGAGATTTATTTTTCTCTTTGTATTGACCCGCTGTCCAAGGAAATTCAGACTAAAATTAGTACCGTGCAGTACTAATACTGTAAATTGCTTAAGCATGCTTTAACACATGTTGAATTAGGCTTTAGCAATTTATAGTATTTAAGACATGATGTAGACAATACGTTTTGTCTGTTGCCATGTCGCCAGGTGGCTGTGGCTCAGTGGTAGTAGTTGTCTCTCTGCTGGGAGGTCAGGGGTTCAATCCCCAGCTCCTGCATGTCATGAACCCCGAAGTTGCTCCAACTGCTCGTCAGCGGCGTATTCATTTTTATGAATGGGATTAGTTTAGACTGAGAGAGTTACATTTTACACAGCACCTTCTGCAGTCTGTGTGTGTAAATGGGTGTGAACGGTTATGTGTGACCTGCAGTTTAAAAAGCACTTTGAGTAGTCAGAAGACTGGAAAAAGGGCTATACAAGCTCATATCTAAATCTTGTCACTTGCTGATTTCCACAATCAACATAAAAGCAACTCGAGTGGATTTCTTCTCCTTCTTCTAACACAAAAACATTAAAATCAAGATGCTTTTGTAAATCAGTTCACTTCATCTGTAACAAAGATTGATTCAAAATAAATTAACTTGATTTAACACAACTCCCAACAAATGTATCATGACTCTTCATGTGGGTTGACATTCCTGACTTTCAGTGAACTGATTCTTAATGTGAATTAATGTGAAATTTGGTTGGTATTTTTTATTTTTTGTTGTTTTTGTTTTGTGGTTGTCTTTTTATTTTTTATTTTTGCCCCCTGGTATGGTTATGTTATTGTAATGTATGTGTCTATGTGTGTGTGCATGTCTGCATGTGTATATGTATGGGTGGGGAGGGGGGGTATGTGACATGTTACCTAAAACAAAAAATTGTCCTTAATGATTATTGTATCACAATAGCTGTCAAATTAATAAAGAGATATTTAAAAAACAAAAAAGAAATTCCTGTTTTTCAGTGAACTGATTCTTCATGAATTAATGTGGTTCATATTTGTATCCTTGCCTTGGAAGCATTGTGATAACAATGATGATCCCTTAACTTCATCTAGTGTTGATTACTCTAGCTACATGTATTTTTCAAGCTCTAAGTACTCAATGGCATGAGTTTCTTTCTGTTGTGATCACTCATTTTAAAATGTAACCAAACACAAAGCATGCCTGATGCAAGAAACCTCTATTTGTATTATTTTTGTTATAGGAATTTTGAATTTATAACTCTTGAAATGCAAGTCATCTTCACACAAAACACCCTTTTTCAGATTTAGCCGGCTTAGTGTGAGCGTAGTCTTGAGAGTAGATCCAGGGACAAATGCAGAGAATTTAAAAAAAAAAAAAAAGGGAGGCAAACGGAGGACAAGAGGGAGTGTGAGAGAGGGGGGAAAGAAATGCGAAGTAGCAGAGTGGAAAGGTGAGGGCGCAAAGCTTGAATGCTTCAGCACCATTGCCACCACAAACAGTGCTGACCTGGAAAGTCTGTGTGTGGTGGAAATCAGCTTTAAGAAACCCTTTTAGAGACCTCCTCAGGGGATTAATACTGTTTTGGTGTTTGGGGTCTCTCTTTCACTCTCTCTCTCTCACTTTGTCAGCCTGTTTGTGTGCAAGTGTGTGTCCATCACATGTGTGTGTCTGCACTATGTGTTGAGAGGCTAAAAAAAGGAGCATACAGTGGATTTATTGTGTGTGTGGGAGAGAGAGAGAGAGAGGAGCAGAAAGGCTGATTGGCATTTTAGTGTTATGCAGAGGCAGAGATGCAAGGGAGACAGAAATCATTTCATTGGTTGAATTAAACCTCAATAAGCAGAGTGCATGATCCACCATTTTTTTTAGAGTGGAAGTTAACTAAACACAAACAGCAAACTTGAAGCTTCAGTCTGAACTTAAATTAAAATATGGCAGGATGGTTTTTTTTTTTCCCTCCCTTCATAAACTTTTCGTCTTCTCTTTGCTGGACCATTGGAGCACGCTGGAGGTTGTTAATTGCCATCCACCGTTTGGGAATTTCTGACGTTTGACTTTGAATGGAATGCAACATTAGCCAGTTGAAAAAAAAACAAAAAAACTTACTCTTTTGGAAGTAAAAAAAAATTAATTTAACGGATAATTAATTCTGATTTATTACAACGCGGATGATGTTGTAGCAGGTTTGGACATTCTTTCTTTCTGTGATGATATCTTTGTTCTCACCTAAATCATTTCTGGTATTTTCGAGAGTATAGACACTTTGTCAAAGACATTTTATAACAACAATTAACAACTTTAAAAAACAGCTGGAGGACCTATTTGCAAATAGGAAGATTTACCCCTTTTTTTTTGTCTTCTTCTGCACAACTTGGTGATTTGGCAGATTGTTAAATAATCACTATTGCAAGGGTTGGTGATGTTAGTCATGGCCATTATTATGTTACTCTTTCTGTGTGTGAGTCAGCATGGATTTCATCCTTATTCATTATTTAAGCTCGACGTATCTGTCTTTACTACAGACAATATGGTGATAAAAGTCAACTTGGGTGACTCTACATTCTTCTTCTACAGTCCGTACAATATTTTCCCACAAACCATAATTGTTTTGGTACCAATCTACCCAAGTGGATTTTTGTTCCTAAACATAACCAACACCAAGATTACAACCCATATTTTTTTCAGCTAGAAAACATATTAAAGTCAGGAAATTTGATCTTAAATGCACATTATGTAAATTTACAACCTCTCTGATTGCTTGACCTAAAACATTCTTCAGCCTTTTTTTGACAAACAATGCCATTTGGAACCACACCATGTGTCTTTGACGAGTAGTACATCTTTATTGTATGCAATGACAAGTTGGCCAGTTATAAGATCTTAGCTGTAATAAAACACAATTAATGAAGTTTGAGCTATAATTCAAATCTGCAGGAAAAGCAGACAGGGAGATAAAGTGCGAGGAAAAACCTCTTTGTGCATTCTTTTGCAGCTCATCAGCGCTCGCCTAATCATTGGACAGTGAATGGACTCGGCCCACTGAAGAGCTAATAATCACTGACAACAAACGTCACATCAAACAGGTATTATGTGAGCTGCACGAGGCCCCGCTGTGCTCAGACACTTTCAACCGACTGTTTCCACGACTCCGGATGCTAGATTACTTTTGACAGAAAACATACAAATAAAACATTACCAGGGCTTAGAGGGAGAGCTCGCCGAGATACCCACTGAGTAAATTATTCATACATTGACTTACTGACGGAATGAAAGCTTCTGTCTTTCCCTCTAATCCCCCAGCAAAGCTTTTGGTAATAGTGCCGCGCTCAAGAGTTGCCTCTCACAAGACTCTATTCATCAAACTTTCCAATGTATGAAATCAGTGGCTGACAGGCTTTTGAAATCCTGCAGCTCCCGCGTTATTACAGCGTTTAGCCTCAAACAGGCTCTCAATCTAATGACTTCTCCGCGATGGTGATTGCTTTGATTTTAATTGGGATGTTCTAGGGGTGCTGCTGCGTCTAATCCAGCTGTCTCCCACCAGTTAGACAAGGGTTGCTCACGGTGAGCCTTTATTCCCGCTCTGAAACCCATCACAGGGTAGCACGGCTGCCCTGTTGAGTTTAGTGATGGGGGTTTGGAGGAAGGAGGGGTAGCCATATGTCACAGCGGGGGAGCCGTGTATTTCTCTCTGAAGTCATGGGTAATTGAGAGATGAAAAATAGAACCCATCGATGGAAGGAAAGTCTCAAATCTGCGACGTCCTTCGTCTCCGGAGACGGGGTTATGGCACAGTAAAGCACCATTTAGCTTGTCCATCCTTGAAATACTAAGCCATGACCTCTCTGGGGAGGAAAATAAAGAACAGGAAGGGCTTACCTGTTTCTGCAGACAAGTGAAGAATCATACCGGTGTTGGGATTTTTTTAACACGGCTTCCTCGAGGTGAGAATTGACCACTTGGTTACTCCCCAGTGACAATAACTCTGGAAACAACCAAACCTCCAAAGTTTTCCAGACAGTTTTATAGCGATATGTTTGTTTACTGTTGAGCATTTTGGGGGGGAACTGTGGTAGTTCACTTTTGTTTTATTTTATAAACACCACTGGAAGGCAGCAACAGTTCTGCTGCATTCAAGGAACAAGAAACTGGCACATTGTATTGTACAGTATGAAATTGCATTGTATTATATTGTACCCCTTCACTCAGCAATGTTGAGGTATCAGAAGGAGCTTTGTTGAACAGAAAAAGGGAAGGCAAGATGTATACCAATTCAGAGACATAATGGCAGCAAACAAAGGTGTGTCCTTTAAAAGACCTGAAGTCTAGACTGAACTGGTATCTAACCATACAGAAAATGGAATGAAGTTTTCAGAATAAATTGTGTTTGACAAAGACTTTGAGATGTCGCCATGACTGAATTGGCTGCTGAGATTTTCCCCAATTTGCCTTAATGGTGCCAACTCAAAAAGTCCATTGGTTAATTTTTTGAAGGATGAGTGAAGGGCGCTATAGCTGTACCTTAATAGTCCAAATATTTGTATGGGAATTGAACATTACTTTTAAACTTTATTTGCCATAAACCAGAGCAGAACAAAGACTGGGTGGCTCCATAGTGGGTGGGTTTTATAATTTAAACACATTTCTTTGTGATACAATTAGAGAACTCACTCTGGGATCTAATGGCAAACATCAAACTTTGTAATTTAAGAGTCTTGTTCTATTTCTACCCAATGAGTGTTTGATTTGTCATCTGTATTTGTGGCACAAAAATGTTGGGAGGAAAAAAACGTGCTTAGGAAATCCAGTAAGAGAAGAAAGATTAAGAATAGTATGAGTAATATGAGACACACTAATAGCATGAACACTAAAAATGAATTCCAAGGTGCTGCCAAGTCTGCCCCTGAAATTAGCCATAGCTGCAGGTAACCTCTGCCACTGTGAGTCATCCACTGTCAGTGAGATGTACCAGAATAAAGAGGACTGATGGATGAAAGCGGTGATGGATACCCAGACACACGAATGAATGATGGTTTTCTCTGTCTGTGAGTTGTCGACCATTTTTGGCCCACTGGCTCAAAAAGGCAATCGCATGGCATGCCATAACCCTTGTTACCTTTGACTCTAAATGATGGTTTAGATTTGCCCGTGAGAAACATGACTTCACTTGACTAATTATTGAAGGAATCCCCTTAGGCTGCAGGTATTCATTATACTACAGGAACAGGACATTCATCACAAAGATTTCAAGTTGATAATAAATGCATGTTGGAATTGTATTTTTTAAGATCCGGTCAGTCATTTAGTCCCACTCCCAAAGATTTTGTCTGCATTGTTCTCGTTTCAACTGAACAATGAGTGCTCAACCCCATTCTCAGGTTGTTTGTGACCAACCTCCAATGCAACTCACAGGAGCACTTTTTAATTAAAGACATTAAACACATGGGGTGGGGTATAAACTGTATAGAACACGGATGCAGTCTCAGTGATGTCACCCGTTGGTTTCCGAGCAGAATTTTAAAGCCAAACAATCTTGGTCGCCATGTTGGAAATACGGTCTCAGACTTACTTTTGATCCACCTACAATACAAGCAAAAAACATGGGGCTGAGCAGGCCTTTAGTCTCCTAGCAAACAGCTGCAATGTGCCAGCCTTTGGTAAGATCGACCACGCCCCTAATTATGCGTAACTATTAGCCTTGATATAATTAAAAAAATTCAACCCCTGTACAGTGTGTACAAATACAGAAAGAACTATCCAGCCCAAAACTGTTCGTTGAACCAGGCTGTCTACATGGTGTTAATGGGACTTTCAGGGCTTTTGGAGCCAGTCTCAAGTGGACACTTATTTTTTGCACTTCTTCATTTTCTGCTTGGGGCGGCCTAACCTTCATGACACAAGTAACATGTCATGTCATGACGTGATAGTTTACTTTTACTTCCTTTCTGTACATGACCTACAGCTATTCACAGCAAGTATTGCTCCCATAATAATTTCTAAGGCCAACAGAGGGAACAAACTCGTTTTTAATGCTGGTCGCTGTCGCACAAAAGACAAATACAGTCGGATTTTTTGGCACAAACATTCCCAGCAATCATCATGCTTCAATTTATCCTGAGTCAAAGACTGTTTATTGAATGGCTAAACTGTCAAAACAAAAGATTTATTTGAGGAGATTGATGTAAAAAGATGAAAGCAGCACACACAAATAAAAACATTCAAGATACTGGCAGGCATTTTTCTGTAGCCTTTTACTCACACGTACAAGATAACCCATGGCTATCAGCTCGCTCAAAAGTGTGCTCACACACACAAACACACCCCTCTTTTTTGATGATATGTTCCCTTATGCACTTTTGTGTTGAATCACTCCTGATTTCTGCCTCGCCTTGCCCTTCTTCCCCCCCCCCCTTTTCACATCACCTTTGTGTGCCGAGCTTTGTGAATATTTCTGCTCTGAACCTCTCAGTGAGTTTTGACAGGAGCCTTTTTTCTTTCTGAAGTGATTCCAAAAGGAGGAAATGTAAAGCACTGCATCCATTATTGAGCAACATGACAACCTGGGAAGCCTGAGCGAGACATTTACATTTTATGGCCTCTGTCAGTCCCTTTGGTAAGCAGTCAAACAAAGAGGCTGTGCATGCTGGGGGCTCAAACTGATGAGCATTTGCCACGTACATTTTCATGCAAAACAAGTGCAGTTAGCAACATTTCTTTAAGGAATTAAATGGGGATTTTTAACTATCATAGTACCTCCTCTTCAGCTGTTGCCTGGGGTAAGATGTCATTTATACCCACGGTTCAGGCAGGTCATGAAAAATGATATTTGATAGTAACTTTCCTTGCTACATGCGCTGAAACATTGCAAATCCTCAGAAAACAGTTTTTCCCTACACCCAGTGACTTCCCTCTATATCAATCCTCCACAGTTTATGATTGGGGCTGGTTTAATGATAGATGACAAGGACACACATGGCTCAGAGGAAGGTGTGTTGTAATTTCAGTCATTTTTAATAAGTGCTCGGCTGGCCCGCGAGACTGCCATACTGTATTCTGCTGTCTTCCGGGGCCTGCAAGTGATCTAAGCGGTCAGCAACCTATTAGGATGCTTAGTAAGAAAAACAAGTTGCCCATTGTTGCTGAAGAAATGCTCTGTGACAGCAACATTGTGTTTGCATCCCATTTTAATTTGTCCGCTTCTCCTTTAGAAGATTAATTGAAAAAAATAAAAGCACCACGATGCTTTCAAGGTTAATACAACACATGCTCAATTAAGTGCGGGGAAAAAGGCTCGGCAGCCGTACTGTATTTCACAAGGCTTCGCTGGCAGAAGTCGTGCCATACTATTTTCCCTGCCTCCTCCTTATGATAAGCGCTCTCTCCGCCAGTTATTTGTAATTAAGTTTCTCTTCGGCATTTAGTTAGAAAGATGTCAAAGAGGAGAAGAGAGGAGGGGGGAGAATCTAGTGAGCTAGGGGGGCTGAAGCTGCCCTATTCCTGAATAAATGTAGAGGGTGAACAGGCTTAGTGAATTTCAAAGTCACCCAGGCGGCTTAATAGCTTTCCTAAATGACTCAGCACATTATTTCCAGTTGTACAGTAGTCCATTACACGCTGCGTTACCATACCCGTACAGGGTTAGGACTCCCTCTCTCCCCGTCCTTCTGGCTCAGGCCTGGCATGTGTTCAACAAACCACTTGAGCCTGAATGCAAAATGAAGTCCCCTGGCTATAACTTTGAGGACAGTTCAGTCTTTTTAGTGCTTACCCAGGAGCCTGCAGCCTGTCAGTGACACCCGCAACCCGGTGCAACCGCGAGCTGCGATGGCAAAAGGTGATAGCTGAAAGTGTATTGCATTGGCCACGGGCGTGGATGTGGATGGAACGAGACAGAACGAGGGAGATAAATAGAGGAGGAGGGGAGCAAGAGAGAGCAATTAGTGGTGCTCTACAGCATAATCCCTTGGAGACAAGGCCCATCAATCATGTTACTAATCCTTTGTTTCTCAATAAAGATAACCATGCTGCAGGGAGTTAACATTTTCTTAATAAGTCATCCCGCTATAGTACACCTGAAATGGCAGATTGGGCCCAGAATTATTCTTATCCTCTATGTCTGACATTGAGTTGATAAGAGGACTCTAAGACAATCTGAACAAGAGCGTAATTCCTGCTGTTATGATTGAAGTAGAGCAAGCAGAGGTAGCCTGGACGAGTGACCACGGGTTGTCTGGTCAAGTGGGCTCTTCCTCAAAAAGCGCCACTTGTTCAATTTTCTTTTATTTCTTTTTTTTTCTTTACTCTGGCATGCTCATATCTTGGAGATCTTTATTATTCCCCATTGCATTCCAAAAACCTTCTTAATGACTTTAAAAATATATATATTATGTAACCTTTTTATGATCTGCCTTTACAATAATTAAGGTTTGATTACTTATGTATTTAATAGGGTTGTAACAGTTCAGTTTGTACATCTCTGTTTTGAGGTCACGGTTCTGTACGAGTTCGTTTCAACAGGAGAAAAGACACCCCAAAAGTCCCTGGATGCATATTTGTCAGTTTCTCTCATTTATTCAGAAGTGACAGTAGTGCAAGTTACAAGTTCTTGTACCTGTGATAGTTGGTGTGCCGTCTCTTGTGTATTAAACATGAAACAAAGAAAGAGTGAAAAAAAAATGATGCAACACGAATAGCAGCACAGGAATGAATTAAATCTCCTGATTTGAAAATGTAAAAATAAATAGGCTATGATGTAAAAATATGACAAATTGAAATATGTGCCTCTAGGAGCAGTAATCATTGTCATTTTAGTGCGCGCTCACATAGCGGTTAAGGAACAGCGGGTCAAACCATTTCTGAACTGTGAAGTTAGCTATGTTGAAGTTAATTATGTGTGTTGGTAATCATTTTAGTTGCATTGAAACAAACAAAAGTAAACAAGCGGACATTTTAGGTTTTTGCGGTGCAGCCTGAGCTGAGTGTAACACTAGCACAGAGTCTGCTCATGTTAATACCATTTTGTTCACACCGCATTTGTGGCAACAGCTAGTCCACTATGAAGTCCAGGAGCAATCTAAGACCACAGCTGTCCTCATCAGTGACTGTTTTCTAAGCCCATAAGACTGCGTCCCACACAGCAGCAAACATCCACAGTATATGTGCTCAGCATCTCCAGGTGACATCGGCTTTGTTATGATGCATCCGACTCTGTCAAACTAAATATGTTGCAAGCTAGATTCAAGCTCAATAACAACTTTTTACTTCCTGTTTCTCTGGAATAGCTTGAATGGTATATAGCACTAACATTACACTGATCTCCAGACTGAGATGGCTGTTGCTTTGGAGGCAAGTTGTCTGGCTACCTGTGGTTTTTGATGTTGTATAGAAGCTTTCTCTATCTCTTTTTAGCTTGTTCAGTCACTGTGATTGCGTATTCCCATGGGACCCTAGAAGATCAAGGTTTTTGTGCGTACTATGACAAATTAATCCTGCCGCTGCCACTCTATAGGTACCATTTTTGGGGGAAATAAATGGATAGTTGGGGAGATTTTTCAGTCTGCATCAAAGTGGTAGACTGACCATCTGACAGATCAACGTCTCCATGATACTTGGCTAAAAGCAACTCAGTTTAGAGCAGGGAAAGACCAAATTGTTTACAGTAACCAATATTAAAGGCTTTCTATTTTTACACACTTAAATGTAATATAAATCAAAGAGAGCGAAGTGCTTTCTGTAAACAGCACAGGAAATCAGCAACAAAATAATGGAGTAAAATGGAACATACTGTAAGCCTGTGTGCTTCGTAAACCTTTCCTAGAAAACCCACCATGATGCACCGCAACTCTCCCTGGATGAAAATAAAACACTGTTGGCTGTGTTCAAATATCTAATCAAATATGTTAAGGTAAGATTGAATATCTAATTGCACGTTGTACCTTTAAGGCACATGCTCTGATATTTTACAGTAAAAAAAAAAACAAAAGTTAGCTTAAATATTCATTATGACAGCCCAAAGGCAGCGCTTCAAGAACGCAACCGCCCTTACGAGGAGCATAAAGGGAATGCCAGGAGGCAAATAACATATCTTTTTCTTTCCTCCACTCTCAGCTTATGCTGCATGTTTTTTTTTCTTCTTCTGTTAAAATAACAACATTTTCTCGATATCGTCCATGTGGGCGACCTTTTGTAAAACTCAAGTCAGCTCCAAATTGAATGAATTCAGCGGTGACCTTGAAGGCGTCTCTCTCTTTCTCGACTCACTCTGCTTTCCTCTGTATGATCTTCCCTGCAGAGGCTAGATCTATCCATCATGTTCTCTTGTTCACCTTTTTGTCTCCGAGACAACATTTTGCACCTTGTTTTTCTACTCCCCGTTTCTTTACGCTGCTCCCCCCCCCCCCCCCACCTTCTCTGGGAGAAGTCAGGCATGGGTGTGTTGGTGTGGCCATGCCTCTGTACCGTCATGGATGCTTCAAGGTCAAGAGTGCTTAGCTGGATATTAAAGAGACAGATGGGTGTAGAGACCGAGTGGGATGGCAGCGCAATGCAATTATAACCCATGCCCACTGTCCACCACACACACACACACACACACACACACACACACATGCTCACTCAGTCACACAGCATGAGAGAGAGACAGACCGACCGAGAACGCGGGTGAGAAATCGAGATCACTGCTATCGCAACAAACTCCGCAGAGACAATCTCGCATCAGCACGAGTGTAAGTCCACAACAGTTAGAGCACGCACCGCTCTGGTGGACAAACAAACGTGTGTGTGCACATGCACATGGCACAGAGATCGTCTGATAGGAATTGTAATGGCTCATTAAAGCGCCAAAGTGATCCTGCGGATGGTTCCAGGAGGAGGAAAACAGAGTGAATGATTGATACAGTGATACAGAGTGTGCTCCCTCTACCAGCCCATTAGGGGTGATTTAGAGCGACGGTGGAGTGCAACTGGAATAGAGAAGAGGCTCCTGTCTTTACATTTTTGATTCTGACTTATCCTGTGACTGATTGAGGGAGAAGAAAGACATATTTCTCACCTCTGAAAGATCTCACTAATGGAATGTAGGAGGGCACGATTGCCCAGGTAACAGCCTCAATTGAAGCAAAATAGGGGATGTGTTTCCCCAGGTGTGTCTGCCTTATTCTGTCTTATCCTGCATTGTCATGCTCGCTGTATGGCGTCATATCCCACGTGAAAAAGTTCTTCTTCTGACTCTTTTATGTTCTTTACGTCGTCATATGTACAAAAAACAGATGCTATACAAAGATAATGATTTGTATGGATGCCCTAAGCTGAAAAACATCCACACATTTTATTTTAGCGCTTTCGAGTGACAAGTATTTTCAAGATATTATCTCACTATCTCAACTTTTTTTTTTTGTCTTTGTCCAGGGATAAAAACACTTTTTTTTGCGGGATGAAGATTTAATTTCTTGAGAGCTAAAAAACAAATAACTGAAATTAACTTGTTTTCTACCAGCGTTGTAAATGCTGAGATAACAAGATAAATAAGTCAAACAACGCAAAACATACTGGTTATCATGGGGAAATTTGAGTGGAATAAAATATTTGGATTAATGTCCTCTTAGGGCTTCCGTAGTGTTATATTTCATTGCCCAGAACTAATCTAAATTACTCTACATGGATAGCAAATGAAGATAATAATCATATACCTTATTTCAAATTACAAATAAACCAAAATGCTATACTAGATTTTTTTTTTTTTTTTAAAGGCTAACATGCATTTTATTCCCCCATGTTTCGACTTTTTCATCCACCAGAATGAAACAGAAGCAAACTTCTGTTTGGCCACGCCTCCTCCATACTGAAGCCTCCGCTCTCATCCAGCGTCACACCTCCAACCCCCCTCCACTCACGTTTGCACAAAGAAGATATGACATGGAACGCACCATAGTTAAGCAATATTAAGCTCAAGCGGCGGTCGAAATTGCAATTTTCTTCTCTCTAGTCCATGACTAAAACAGCTTTGGTGCACAAGGGGAGCGGGCCGTCCCGTCCATTTAAACACTGCTCCGACAACAACACAGTTAGTGGGACTTGCGCTACTGTCGACAGTCATCACTCAGAGAGACGTTAACTTAGGATAATCTTGATTTCTGCCATTTGTATTCATAAAATGTCACACATGCTTCCTGTAACTTTGGTCTTTAAATCTGGAACCAACACTTTCTCAGACTTTCCATTTGCAACTATTTCACATTTTGTGGTTTGCAGGGAGTGACTTTCCAGCCTTTTCGTTCAAATGTAAGAGAGCCTTCAAGTGAACTTTCCTTTGCCAGAAGCTAATTTTTCCAATTACTCCGACACCACCTGAATGCATGATAAGGCTTTTCCGTGTGAGGTATGAGTGGCGGTGGGGTCATGATACTGCTCAAAGTCAGTGTTTGTGACAAGCATAAAGGCTGAAGTAAAAAACAGTCAAATGGCCTGGAAGAAAGGGTTGTCTGCAGGAAACAGTGCATGATCAAGGCCTGGTGTAATTTCCCCAGATTGGACGTTATTTACTATCTCTAATGGTCGTGCAGTGAGGCGCACTCTGTGGTTGGATGTTTCCCGGTGACGATAGCAGAATGCGTTTCTATCTTCAACTGAGCCTCGGCTTTTTGTCATTCTCTGGCTGTGTCCTCCTTTTAATTTTCCTGCCTCATTCAAAAAAAATAAATAGGAACCATAAATACCTGTGGGGAGTTGATAGTATTGTTGGTCAGCACTAATGAGCTGAGGATTACTTCTCCAGGTGTAATGACTGCTCAGTGTTTGGCACAAGAAGCTCCCAATCCACTTGCTCTACCTGCTCGCAGTCTGAAGTGCTCAATGCAGGATTATAGCGCTGCTTCTACTCCAAAAACCTTCAGTCTATTGTATCGTTGCCAAAAATGTAAATACCATAGCAGGTACTGTGTGACCAATGCAACCTGTGAATCACTTACTCTCATTGTTTTTATGATGTGTATTTGTCCTTCTGTCGTGTCATGTAAAAAGTCTATATACGGTAATTATAGCTTTAGAGCTATACATGCAAGTTTTATGTTACGTTGTTGAGCTTGAGCAGTGTGAAACCAGAGGAAAATTAATTTTCATGTGTGGGAAGCATTCACACACCTTGCCAATAGACTTAGTTTCAGACTCGAAAAATTTGCAAGTAGGATTACATTTTTTGGGCTTTTGCCTTTATTCAATAGGACAGTGAGGAATCAGGAGAGAGAGAGCGAGAGAGAGTGGGGGATGATATGCAGGAGAGGAGCTTCATGCAGGTCAGACTTCAACCAGCCTGCTTGGAGGACTTTTGCATCCATACATGGTGCGCGATCTATCCACTAGGCCAACTGTGCCCCTGGAAATAATTGAAAGGATAATTATTTTGTGTAATAAACAACACTTTTTTTCACAAAAAGGAAAAAGTAATAAAATAAAAAGGGATATAATGCCCCAATGACACTTACAAATACTCTTAAAGGTCACATATTATGCCAAATAAACTTTACCATGTTTATCTAACACTCATATGTGTCCCTAGTCTGTCTTCAAAACCCCCAGTTTTGACAATAGTCCATCCTCTCTGTTTTTTGCCTGCTCCATTTTTCAGAAAATGTGTGCTCAAAAAGGCAGTTTAAAGACGTTCCCTTCATGACATCACAGAGGGCAGTAGCCCCTCCCCCAGGTGGGTGACACTCCCACAGCTAGGTGTTTGTTCTGCCCTCTGTGTCTGCCTTCTCACCGTAGGGGCTGAGCTCATTTGCATATTTAAAGCTACAGGCACAGAAACAGCCTGTTCTGAGCAGGGCTGAAATAGAGGGCTTCATAGGCATGATCAAATCCAGGATCGGAGTGGATTTTTATCAAGAAACTTAACGGACACGTTTTTGGGGAGCTCTCAGACTTATTTAAACTGGTTGAAAAGGAGGATAATATGTGACCTTGAGTATAAAATTTAAAAGGAAATGACAGTAAAGTGCCTAAAAACTGCTGATTGAGCGACAGTCATTTAAGAAAAATTGTCATTAGCTTTCAGAATCAAATGTGAGTCCATATTTGTGTATCTAAATATTAATTACAACAGCCCAAATGCCATTAGAAAAAAATAGAGGTAAAAATATTTTACAATTTGATAATTTTCTTTTCTATTCTCTTATGTTGAATTATTTCTCTGAGGTTGCACGGATTGAAACATCTAAAAAATACTCAAAGAAATGATGTCAGAGTAAGCATGAATCAATGCCGGCACTGGGGAACGATCTGTAATTCAGAGTTCTAAAAGGTTAATGCACTTAAAGGAAGAAAAAAGAGATCTACAGTTGTGTAAGCAATACCAGATAGCATTTAACAAGTGGTGTGATCCCTTTGTCATCACCAGGGGAAAGAGCATAAAACAACAGACAGTGAGGAATACACAAAGCAGCTGCTCCCTTCAGGTCGTGAGTTGATGGATGTTGGAGGATTGCTTTGAAGAAAGGCGATTTCCTTACACATGTCGACCTTGATTTGGTCGCTGACGGTTGATTATAAATGGTTCCGTCCAGGAACTTTCCTTAATGGCGTCCATCATGGTCACGCACAGAAGAAGGCACTGCATGACTTTAACAGAAATGCAAAAGATGACACACACATGCACAATGATGCTTGCACAAGACATCATCCATATGTCAACAGTGACGGACGATTAAACTGCAGACGGCAGTTATTTGCGTTTTAATCTAAATTCAATGTTCAGCTTTAATCGCTTAATTCATGGTTGGCCAATTGAATCGTCTTGATTGCACCAGTGGAACTCGTTTTAAATGCAAGTCTTTTCCCATTAGAGATCACACGGCATTGTGACGCACGATCGCACAATGACCCCGTGTCGTTATTTACCCATGATGATAGAGACGTCCACGGTCCAGACTCCCACATGTGTCCACATTATTGTGGACGAGAGGAAGAAACAGCGGTGCTGTGAAATGGAGCCCGGCTCATGCTGAGGCAATTGAGACAGGAAATGGGGGTCGGCGCAGGGTCACGGCGTCCAAACTCAGCAATGTGAGGATTTTGTATTTCCCACAATCCCTTACTCACCCAGCATCTCCTGCTGTCACACACACACACACACACACACACACACACACACACACACACACACACACACATACACACACACACACACACACAAATGCACACAAACCCACCACGCCTCGTGGTCCTTTATCCCCTGGAGGTGAGAGTGTGATATCAACCAATCTGTTCCAACCACCCCCGTAACCCTGACACCTCCCCCGATCCTCACAGCTCCTTCCCGTTCCCAATGCGCAGAATGTGCCACAGTGGAGCGACAAGCCACACCAAAAACACACACTGCAGCTGAGCACCGGACCGGCGCTCTCAAAGAGGGTCAGCGAGGAGGGTTAAGTGAGCCGAGGAGAGGGAGGCGGCAGAAATGAAGTCCTGCTCACACTATAACTTTAACCAATAGTGTTTAAAAAAAGAACACACTTCTAATTATCCTTGATTATTCTAATACAATTGCAAAGCAGCTTTGATTTGTGCGCATTCATATTTGCATAGAGTTTATCAAATTGGCCACACATGAGAAGGATAATATGTCTCCGTATCTCTCTGCTATACTCTCATTTGGAAGTGAAATGTGTTGAAGCTCATCTGACCAATGAGGCGAATTTTGAAGCAAAAGCTGTGACTACTTAGCCAGCAGGAGGTCGGCAGGGCTGAGAGGCATGTCCTGCCTTGTGTTGCTTTGAATTTGGCTGCTTCTTCTTCTTCCTCAGATGAAAAAGCAGTATGTACTCAAAGCATTGAGCAACAATTCACGTCAAAGATATTACTCCACAATGATGCTTGAAACTTTACATTAACACTCATTCAATGTTTTCATTTTAAGGCTCAGAAGCTCATTTAAAAGCTAAAGGACACACATATTTTTATGTTAACATGAGCACTGACGCTCTAAATAGTACGGCCTGAGAAGTGATAACCAGAACCGAACAGAAACCATTTTTTTTTTTAAGCAAACTTGATGCTAACCTGATAGTTTGTAGGTCATGTGCTGCACACTGTAACCGACAGTATTAAAAGTCAAAGTGATTAATCGTATAAATCCGGATTGCAGAACACGTACAAAATATATATGACAACTAGGCCTTCTGCTTAAAGGCTTTATATGTGATCCTTCACACTTAAATGTAGAAATCAAGTATCTCCTCTGAAAATAACTCTGTGAGTCATGACTGTCTACAATGGGTGTAACACCCGAGTCCCACTGTCTGTGATGTTTTCAGAGTTTTCAGAGTCCTATCTTCACTTTGTTTACATCGCCAGGACGGCCGGCCGACTCCTCCCCTCGTGTATAAAAGTTGTTTAATTGAGGGACTAGAGAAAAGAAGAATAACATACTGTACTCACTGCTTAACTGTGTTTCTAGATCACGCTCATTTCAGGTAAATTTACATGCAGTGTGAAGATACCAGCAGAATAAAGATCGCTAGCATTAGCATGCTAACACAACAATGCAGCGCGAGTTGTTTTGGTTTCATGCTGGTGCTCAAGGGCGACATCTGCTGGATCAAAAAAAACCGCAAATAAAGCCTTTAAAGTTTCTTTTTTTTAAATGACCAACAAAACAAGTTTGTTTCTGTTCAGACTGATGGCGACACAGAGGTGATGAAATGCAGACTTATGCAGCCTAATAACATTTATTTTCATGGGAACTTTACAAGAAGTTGAAAATCAGACACATATATGTATGAGCGAGCCAATTTATCAGTATAACAGTAGTTCCAACATCTCCTCTGTGCAAACCATGGGAGAGGCGAGGAGAGGAGGAGGAGGAGGAGGAGGAGGAGGAGGCTCGCAGAGGGGAGGCAGCCATGAAGGCGATGAAGCAGAGCTCAATTTGGACATCAAACACAGAGGGAGAGATGTGAAGGCGGTGGCACGTGGGCCTGAGATGTCAGGAAGGAGCGGTGTCCTGACTCCATTTCCAGCCCTCCCATGGGAGTCCCACGCATGTTGCAACAATGTGGCAACAGACTTCATCCCATTACCCCCGAGGCTCTTTAGCCTCAATCTGCTCTCGTCTCGAGAAACTGACAACTTGACTGTATTGAACTTGTTCAAAGGGTTTTGAGGGTTCCTGGAAAGTCTGCGGGGATGAGAAATTAATCATTTCTGTGTCTGTGGAAGTTTGAAATATGTACAAAAAAAAAACCCATCAGGGAACGTGTGGGCAAAGTGTTTTTTAATATCAGATATTCACACGGCCATCTCTGTAGCAATAGACTGATGTAGCCTAGCTTAATGATACATTTATGAAGCACTGATAACACACATATTGGGAATCAGCCGACATCTGTAGTCCAACAAGAATGCAACCATGAGGTAGAGGAGTTGGATTCTTATATTTAAAGCATTCAATTCCTTACTTTACACCTTTTTACCATCCAAGCAACAAATTACCAATATCACGACTGTTCACATGCTATTAGCACAAAGCCAACGCGTGTGGTGTTATGTTTGAGAACACTTCAGATCATCTCCATTATTTGTGAGAGCTAGCACCACAGTGCAATAACACAGGGGAAGTGCATGGGAACAATTAGTGCCATCGTGAAAGGTGATAATTGCAAGTTGCACTTCTGTAATTGTTTTGTCCCCCCTCTACATATTCAATAGAGAGTTGCATGTAAGCAGAGGAGCCATTATCACTGTGTGCTACATGATAAATGGAGACGGCTCAGGGATGCCAAATCTATAAGCTTTTTAATGATTGGTTAGTCATGGCTTCCGGATCGGAATGAATATGGAAAAGATCTTTATCCAGCGGTGGATTCAAGGTCACCACTGATCTCCTGTCCCCTGGGTGCTTACCAGGAACTTTTCTTTTTTTTTTTTACAAGGTGCAAATGATACCTGCAGTCCTGCTCTGTTTCTCCTAGCACAGCATGCTGGAATGTGACACATGCAGTATCATTTATCATCATTTTTTTTTTCTCAAGGTGTAATTAGAAGTAAATTAGGCTAAGGACACTTATATTCTCATACGACTTTTAGAATGTATATGCACAGATAATGTCAGAGAAATCACTGGTGTGACATTTAAACTGAAGGTGTCTCGTTGAGAATATAAACATAAAGCAGCCAGTATAAAACAAAAGGGGAAAAGTTGCCATTAAAAAAACATTTGACACTTTTTTGTCACTTTTTTTTTGACACAAACATGTGAAATGTCCTGCAGACAAACTCTAAAAAATGTGCTATCGCGAAGCAGACAGTTTTATAATAAAGAAAAAAAGTCAGGAGGACTTTTAAGTGTAGAAGTCAAGTCGGGTTTTCTGGCACAACTTCATCAACTACCAAGGTGCATGGAGTGAGAGGCTTGCAGAGGTCAAAACGCTCCAGCAACACTTGAAGGTGAATTTAATTCAATTTATTAGACATTCATGAGGGACATCTACTTTTACTACTGCTCTTTTAAACCTCTGCAGGAGGAGCTAAATTGACAGTAGAGTTTGTGTTGATGTTTTCTTTTTGATTATTTCTTTCCTTTTGTTCCTCATCTTTTACAGATATGTTATTTTATTATGTGCACAATATAATCATCTTGTGGGAACAAGTTATCATCTAAAAAAACAAAAAAGAGAACTTAATTTAAATTGCATGTCAGTGTTAGCCTTCGGTTTTGCATACGATAAACTGGTGATAAAAAACAGGCATCACAGTTTTATCACAATATTAATACTAAAAGGGGGGAAATGAAATCAATAGCCAAAAACACAACAACATATATCAGCATTTCAGAATAACTCATTCCCAGTTCTTCTAAACTCTTGAAACTAGAATAGGAAAGTGTGCCAAACTCAAATTTACATGACATCCTCACAACTCTAATTGGGGTCATGTGAATTTTTGGACCTGAAAATTGGGTCACAGACCTGAAAAAAAAAAAAGAACGCACCAACATGTCTCAGGTGGAGTTAATCAATCCAGCATGAACGGCTAAAAAAAATCACCTGAAAGAATTGGATCCATTAATCCTGTATAAGTGGATTTAAGAATCCTTGTATCAATGTTTTTTTTGTTTGTTTTTTTTATGTGCAAATGTTACATAAAGATGTAAAAGTCTTTAAATGTCAAAGATTTAAACAACAATATCAGGTTTCAAAAGGCTGCACTGGGTGAATGCTTATGTGTAGCCTTGTAAGATTAAACTACAGGCAGTATGTATAAGCAGACGCTCGCCCAACAACAGATTGCATTCATTTTTCAAATCAGCCAAAGTGTCAGTGATTGATTTTAGCAGGAGGCACTCCAATAATGAGATCTGTGTTTGATGCCACTGACCAGTCTTCCCGTTGACTGATACACTGATTGAGTGATGTCACCTGCACCTTGATGAACATGTCACCGCGGCGACTGACAGCCTCCGCCGCCACCTCATGCTGTCGCCATCCTGCGAGTCGCTCACCTGATTTACCGCCCTGATCGCTCCGCTTGTCCTCATCATTTTTTAAAAGCTCCTGAAGTGTCATTTCCTGCGCTATGCTTGACTTGAATCTGAGGAAATGAAGCCTGAGAGAGGTGAATTATTACCCACGGTGACTTTTAGACTAATTGAGACCATTACGCCCATGCAGCACAGCGAAGAGAGAGAGAGAGAGAGAGAGAGAGAGAGAGAGAGTGCCAACTGTGGTGGTAAACACAGATGCCCAAGTGTGTACACCCCCCCCCAAAAAAAAAAAAACCTGTGCTCTAATTTGTCAGTTAACCTTAAATGTCAAGGTGAAACTGCAGCTGGAATGCAAAGGTTGAATGTAAATTAGAGGCATAAAAAAAACATGCTCCCATGACCCCAATCTGTGTAGTTCACGGTCTATGTTTGGATTTGCTTTTCAAATGGGTTATCTTTAATTATCACTGACCCTTTGGCGGAATTGCTTGGTTAGTTCATTTTGTTAACAGTCCACCCAGCAAGGATAGTTGTCTCATCAAATGTCGGAGTTCACTTTGCAAGCACGGTGACCTGCATCATTTTTAGTTTACTGGAGAGGGCCACCGCATTACCATGATATATGGTGGTCGGATATATTGCAGTGTCTGAAATGGGATCCCGGCGGATAATACATGCAAGGCCGCAAAGGAGATTTCATCCTCCTCCGAGTGCGAGTGGAAAAAAAACAGAGAGAACGGGACGAAACGGAGAGCAAAATGGAACCCAAATCCCCCTGAGAATAATATGGAGATCTGCCTAACATAAGATCCTTGTGGTAATGCAATTTAAGTTAGAAGAGAAAAATGTCAGGGTAATCTCATCAGTCCGTCAGAGAGAGGGATGTCAGACGTAGCCTGTGGCGAGCCTCCAGCAGGGCCGCTTCTATCTTACCACTCTGCACCGCTCTCTGTCTCCTCTCTCTCTCTCTCTCTCTCTCGCCCCTGCCTTTTCTTCTTTTTCTTTCCACGACATCGCTCCTTTGTGCCACCGCCGTCCTCCGTCAAGGCTTGAAGCTGCGCAGACCTTGCAACGCACTCCAAATCCTAGGGATAAAAATGCGGAAAACAAAAGGGCATGTAAACAAAAAATCTGCATAGGACAAATAGCCTTGCTGTGTCAAAAAACTGACAGGTTCTATAGCCTCAGGTACCATTATGCAGAATGTTGCGGGGTCAGTACAGTATGAATATAATATAGCCGACATAGGAAGGCTGAAATGACATGCGAGAAAAACCTCCTGTCAGTCAGATTGTTCCTTAAAGGCCCGTCCATATGGAGATGGGATCTGTAAATCTCTGGCCCCTGAAGGCTCCAGGGCGTCGAGGAAGAAGGGGCAATGACATCCCCTACAGTGGAATGGAGGAAGTGGGTGGGTGCGGGGCGCCCTCGCACAGAAGGAGGCATCTTTTTTTCTTTGGACGCCTTGGGCAGCGTTTGCTCCTCAGGTCATCAGCATGTTGGGGGAGAGAAACTCAACAGAGACAAATTCACAGCAGGAGCATGAGAGAGCGGCAACAGGATGTGGGACTCATTCTTAGTTAAAGAAATGCTTGATGGAGGATGGATGCAGCGAGAGAACTCTGCTATAGAGCGCCACTGGAATGAGTCCTAAAACCCTGAAGTAAGTTAGCATGTTAGCGCCATGGGGTCTAACGTCTAAAAGTCAACGGGGATTTTGAATGTGTTTGTGGTTAGACTCCTGAAATAAGGTCTGTGGTTAACACAAGCTGAAGAGATGTTGGTGTTTTGTTAGAGCACATAAACTACGTTAGGTAATACCTCCACTTGTTAAGTTTGAAGTTTTTACTCGTCTTTAAAAAGGCGGTTGCTAACAAGCGGCTAAATGTGACTACAGTGGTTGTCGGGGACATTAAAGGTCATCACGCCGGACACAGAGGGCGGGAACTCTCTCACTAGTCGGAGATGTCTCCTGTAGGTTTAATCTTTAGGTTAAGGTGAATATTACGTTAGTAAACTATTTATTAAGCTACGCGAGGATTAGTTTATCAGAGATCATCTGAAGCATAACGGTCGTGACGTCACAATCATCTGACCGTGGTGTAGTTAGCTTGTAGCATAACGTTAGCTTTTTTACTTCTGTCGGCCGCATTAACGCTTCAAACATCATAAAAATGGCGTTCATCTGTGAAGATTATCCTGCTGAACAAAACGCCTACGATTCAGAAAAAGTGTGTTTGCCACAGACCTTATTTTCTGCAATGATCCAAAATCCAATGAAAACATCCCAGAGGAGAATCTCGTTAGACCCCATGGCGATGCTACTTCCGGGTTAGCCTACAAAAATACGTCATGTGGTTTGTTATCTATATTGGGTGGGGAGGCTATAATCTGTTTTTCTTAAGAAAAGTTATTTTACAAAATTTAGAATCTCTGAGTGTTTTGGGGCGATGCTGACTCCAGGATTATTGGAAAAAAAAAAAAGGTGGCGATCCATAATTGTTGTCAACGTTCTCAGATGTGATGCCGGAGGACATTGGAGGGTGTGGAAAAGTGGCTGTGCAGCATATCAGACAGGAGATAAGGCCAGATTGTGGCGTATTGATTCTAGATAGACATCTAACTCTCCAACACAAGCTGCTGCTCTGCTCTCGAGCGCTTGGAGAAGGCCCTGATAGGTTTGGATGTGCAAGTCCCCCGTTGATCACATCTGTTATTAGAATGCCTGGCCAGGCCACTTATAGTATTTTTCTACACTGGGGACTCAGATTCATTTAAGGTTGCACGCGGGGAGTGCTTAGTGTGTCACCAAACAGGACAAATCAGAATGCCATGCTGTTTACTCACCGCATGCAACAATTCCTGAGCGAACAGAGTTGTTCTGTCTAAAAATAAAAACCTAACTGTCATCTGACAAAGTCTGAGGCAAATAAATCACATTACTTGACTCACAGCTCTGGGAAAAAAAATAAAAAAAGATTAGATATTAACACGGTAATCTAGATAATGTGTTCTAATGCTGCACTCTCTGTGAAATCTTTAAAAAAGACGCGCAAATATAATCATGTGTCATCCTACAAACGTCAAACGAGTCTTCCAATAAAACAGTTAGTCACAGCTCTTTGATGTTTTTTTTAAAAAAAGATGCAAAGGGGTTTTTTGTCTGTCTCGAGGTACCCTAACTTTCAATTTCCACATTGGGCGCCGCAGTCTGTCAGCAACCTACGCTCTGCTCCGTTTTCATACACGCTGAAAGTCTACAGTATTTTCGACGCTGCAGACGCGCGTCAAGCTGGACAGAATGGAAAAACCTGGACAGGAAGTCCGTTTTACCTGTCGCAGCTTGAGTGTTTTATATATTTTCACAGATCATTTTAACATTTAGTTGAAACTTTTTATACGGTCACTCCCAAGTGTGATCCCACAATATCAGGGTTATGTACCAATTTTAGTATCTTTGTTTTTAAGGTACAAGCCACCAGTGAAGGAACTCATCCTCGACTATACATCCCCGTCTCTGATACTGGAGGTTTTTTGTTTTTTTTTGATAAAGGATATATTAACCTCAATGTGTCAAGGCGCATATATCATCACAGTGTCAAGTTTATCTCAGAATTCAAAATTAATTAACGGCTTCAGAACAAAGTGTCTACCTGGGAGATGAAGTCTATCAATTAAGACGGTTAAAAATAAGAAGCAAAAAAAACACTGAATGACAGTTTGTGTGCACAACTTGGAGCACAGTATTACGCATAAAAGAAACCCTTTGTATCGCGGACAATGAGACTTTGTAAAGGAGTCTTGGACAACACTGAGCCATTGTTAACTTCTTTGAATTAAATTGCATGACTTCTATAACCTCTGCCTGCACTCATTTCTTGTATTGTAGTAGCTGTGGATAATGTGGATTTTTATTAATTTTTTTTGGGGGGGGGGAATATTTTCCATATAATATTAATAAAATGAACCAAACAGATTTTCCCTGCATTCTGCTCTTAGACGTTTCCATTACCAGCTATCACTCTGGATATGTGTAGTAAAGTGCACGACAGTAACAGTCGTAGTAAAAAACAAAAAAACATCCAGGTTTTTAGCTGCTGTCCTTGGTGTGACCTTGTCCTTCGCTGCGTTCATGCCAAAAGAAATGCAGCTATCTTCGAGGGGCAAATCAGTGTCAGGGTTTGGAAAGCATGAATCAGTTTGGCTTAAAGATACACACTCTGTGTTTTCATGCTTCAGTAGAAGAAGGCAGGTGTTCATATTTGTTAACAGTTTGTTAACCAAGGGTCGCCCACCATGGCACAAACATACCAGTTTGCTTTAATAGGAAAACCTCAAAGTGTGACAATGGATAGCAAGCAGAAAACATTTGGAAGCAGATTATTGGATTAGCTGCCACGGTGGAAATGTGGACTCCAAAAGTCCCCAAAAAACACAAAGGGTTTACATTCCAGTGATGGAGCCCTACAGCGGCCTTAGTTATTCTTAAAGGGACAAAGAAGGAAATATACAACATCAAACTTTCACACAGATTTTTGTTTCCTGTATTCATGCCAAAGTTTTTTATTATCAGAATCAGAATCAGGATTTATTGCCAAGTACATTTACACATACAAGGAATTTGACTTGGTGTATCGGTGCTTAACAATTAACAAGGAAATAGGGAAATAAGGAAATAATAATAATTATCATAATCATGATAATGAAGCTCCTCCAACTTTTTCAAAGAACTAAGTTAAACCTATAATTTATCAAAGGACGCTAGCAGCTTCTTGTTACAAAACCCATCGTTGATCGTAACATAAATCCCGCCTCTGAAAAGACAAATAGCCAATTATAGTTTTGTATTTTTTCTTGGCACCTGGGGTGGCCACTCAGATTTCAAGGGGGGCCCTTACCACCCATTTGGCCACGCCCCTGCCCAGACCATCTGTGCACCCCCCCACCCCCCTCCCAATTTGAGAAGCAAAGGACTACATTAGCTTAACATGGCTCTTTATTCTTTCACACTAGATGCAGAAAAAGAAGGCTGCACTTTTACAAAACACATTATATAACAAACGTGGGGAAAATCTGCTTGCATCAATCTAAAGACAACAAAACAGAAACTAAAAAAAAAAAGTGAAATCAGTTAACTGTGTGACAAGAAGGCTTATAAGCTGCACTGTGTATGTGGTGGCTCTCTTCATTCTTAGTAAAAAAGTATTTAACGGCCCTTTAAACACCGAGTTGTTTACTCCACTGCTCCGTGAATAACATCAACTCAACAACACTGAGAAAATAGAACCCATTCGTTAGGGACTCCCTTTATTTCCCCTTTTCTCCTCGTATGCAGACTGTACTCTCCACACACACACACACACACACACACACACACACACACACACACACACACACACACACACACACACACACACACACACACACACACACACACACACACACACACACACAGTCAACGCTGCACATTTTAAAGGAGAACAGAGAAGACATTTTTCTCTCTATTGCCGAGAAATGGAGAGCACACTGTGGTTTTGTTGTTCTGTTGCCCTGCTTCTTTCTCCTCATTTATTCAAAGCTGTGAGGCAGCAGTCTGGTGCCATCAATCTCAATCCGTCTGCACTTCCTGCACGGGCTCTGATTGGATGTAATGATCTCCGGATGTCACTCCACACACTGATACGTTTCTCTCTGTGACCCATCTGCTTCTCTATTCTGCCACGAGCAGCCGAGTGTTTACCGTCCGTGGACACACAGGCACAGGATCCTCCCACGCTCCCATCACTCCACACTACAAATGCTGTGTTATTATCATCCCATTATGCGTGGATATCACTTACATATGTAGGGGGGAAAAAAAAAACATCAGAGTGAGGTTTTTTTTTTATTAGATCGTTCGTTTGTGAAGAGCTTCTTCTCCTCGCTTTTTGTCGACTCCTGATGAAAGCAGTGACCTTTTCAGACAAAAGACCAAAACACAGTGCCACACTGTTTTGTTGCCTGTTTTTTGTGTGTGAACAATAAACTAATTTAACGCACTAGATGAATCGTCTTTGTTGTAATTGCACAGTTATCACATGTTTGATATCTCTAAAATCTGTGTAACCATGAGCTTAACAATTATGTGAGATAATAATAAACCATTATGATGACAAAAGTATTGAAACGGTTTTGAAAAATGCAATTATCTGACTTATTTTCTCATCAGATTTTACTAAATCAACACAAAAAAAGAATAATCCAAATCATATCAAAGTATGAATTAGTTAATCCTCAACACTCTTATCAAACTTTTTTAGTAATTAGAGATTTTATTGTTTTTGTGACCAATATGCAAAGGTGTTTTGAATGTATCATCTGCAAAAGAAACACAGAGCCTATTATGTTGGCAAATTTTATTTAAATATATTTGTAGCGTGGACGTTATTTTAACTTCTGGTTGCTGTTATCATCCAAACTCTGCTCTCACATGGTAAGGTGGATCGCGGAGAAGAGCATACCGCCTCCCGTACTTCAGAGAGCATATTGAATAATAACAAGCCAAAATGGCCATCTCTCCCCCTGGGTGCTTTTATTGTGAAAGGTTGCTTGGCCTACCAGAAGGTACTTCCAGAGTGCCGCTAGAGTGAAGACAGTTAGGATATATATTTAAGAGTTTATATCATGTGGATTTTTAATACAGACATTTGTGTAATAATAATAATACCGGTGTTATGGTTTAAAAGAGTGACCATGTTAAATGGTGACTTTTAGCCAAATGTCTCTGTGGTTATCAAAGTGAAAACAGCTGTTGGAGACGGAAAGTGTCCTAACGAATGCCTCTTTGTTTAGTTTTTTATTGTAGTGTCAAAAATACCAATCACATGTGTTTAACTACGACAACCAGGGACACATTCGACTTAAAGTCACCAGTTAACACGGTCACATTTTAAACCAATACACTGATTAACGTTAATGTTAACTTCAGTTAATTATAAACGGAGTGAACTGAATAATTGTGAGCAAAGTTAACACCTTTAACTGTGCTCGTGTCTGCTTGTCATAGCAACTGTCCGACCTAAAGGTTGGGTTTGCTTCATGAGTTATGCTTTAGAAACAACATTTCTATGGCAGATCATGTAAACCTCCCTGCTACCTTGGCATTTTCACCAAGTTTACACTGCGTCCAGCATAATGATATGATGTCCTTTACAAACCTAAATCATTATGACACCAAAGATGTACGCCTTTGCTTTCAGAAGAAAAAAAGGATGAGGTATCCAACTGTTATAGATCTCATTTTAAATCCCTGTTTCATTATATTGTAAAGATGTAACACGAGCAAACAGAGCTTTTCTCGTTCATGCACCCATTACTGCTGATACTGTATATCAGGGTAATTATGGCCCATTTCTTTGACCACTGCGGATGCCCTCAAACTACTCACATCTCATTCTCTCCCCAAACTGACGGAGAGAAACGCTCAGCCGTCTGTTGTCTGCCAGCCAAAGCAGCCCCTGTGTAAGTCCGTCTAAGTGGCTTTTTGTGAGGATCAGATAGCAGTCATGTTTCAGAGATTAGGAGGGGAGAAACAGCACAGTGAGGAGGCCAAATCTGTGTAAACCAAACCCTCCAAGAACACACATTAGCACTGAGAACGGCAGCGCCGGCGAGACCCAGCACGGAGAACGCATCAACGAGACATTAGAGGAACAACAGCATGAGGATCACGATAAGGACGAGGCTAAGTCAGATGATACCAATCTGTTTTGTCTGACTTTGTACTTGACATGGAGGAGTGGACAGTGGGGCTGTATCGCTGACATACAGAGACCCTCAGCTTAGACACCTGAGGCAGTGATCAGATAGGATGCTTTTATTGTCCGGCTCAAACTCAAAATGCAGCTGTGAGCATCACCAGTAACATGTGAAGAAAAGAGAAAACACATCAAGCAGCTCAGATTCCTCTTCTTTTTTTAGAAACGGTGCAGCTTTGGAGGAGTTTCCTGCACCTACACTTTGAGCAAGGAGTCTCCTGACAGAGAGTGATATCAAGTGTTTCACAACACACACAACACACCAATCAAAGGAAATGAAAGCCTCTCGAAAACACGATTGAAAGTGTTCAATTGTAGAAGCTGTGTTATGCTGAAGTTCAAAACTACCTGATATGGTAGATATATCCGTAGATGTTGCATTCAGTATTTGCTAAAAGTAACATTGCCTTGTGAGGTGAAAGATGTCAAAACTTAAACATTAAACACACATTAAACAAAGTTAAACCAAAGCTTAAAGGCTTTATGTGATTTTTTGATCCAGCAGATGTCGCCCTTGAGCACCAGCATGAAACCAAAACAACTCGTGCTGCATTGTTGTGTTAGCATGCTAATGCTAGCGATCTTTATTCTGCTGGTATCTTCACACTGCATGTAAATTTACCTGAAATGAGCGTGATCTAGAAACACAGTTAAGCAGTGAGTACAGTATGTTATTCTTCTTTTCTCTAGTCCCTCATTTCAATCCTCCGATGTCTCCAATATAATATGTTCGATTTCAGTCGCCATGGTTTCCCCTGTACAAAAAGAGCAGAAACCAGCAACTGGCAAAATGACTAGCATACAAATTGCACTTCCAACTAGCGTTTGTAGCTGGAGTATTGGAGAGCTCCGCAGACACACCAACACACAAGTATGTCACGCTTACAACTGCGTAGGCCACTGCGGCATAGATTGGACGCAGAAGTATCTTACCAGCTTTAGACAATGTGCAACAATTGCTTACAAGCAGATGGTTGGCAATGTAGCAACAGCAATGGAAGTTGTATTTGCGTTGGAAAGCTGCATTTCACCAAAACTGTAGGCTGGAACAGATCTTGGTTTTCAGCAGAAACACTGTGTTCTCATTATTGACAGAGCAACCGCATCCCACACAAGGTCAGCTCCAAAAAAATGATTCCATTATTTGTCAAGATGGCGGTTTTTAATAAGCTGAGTGTTCCCAAAACATCTCCTCTCCCATGGAATGTGCCCACGTGTCTCCGCCTGACAGCAGTCCCATGGCAACTCCTCACAGGTGAGGAGACCTCTGGAGATCTCTTACGTTCTAGCAGAACGATGACTCATTTCTCCTCAGTGTAGAAAGTTTATGAACTGTTATTTTTCCATGAGCCTTAGAATGGTACGAATATGTGTCAAGATTTATGCCAAGTTAAGACCCTGACGTTTGTGATTATAACAGAACCTCAAAGGGCTGAATGTTCTTTAACATCACTCTTGTTATAGCTTCTTGATCTACAAAAAAACCCCCACAGTACTATGATGATCAAAGCTGTGAGTAATGTGACAGTTGTGCACTTTATGCAGGACGGCACAGCATTTGCATCACTTTTTTGGGCGTCTGGTAAGTTTATACGATGTCTCGCCTTTGATTGGCTCTTTGGTTTAGTGCAGGACACTAACCCTTGCTTTTATCCAATGGCTGTTTAGAAAGCAAACGAATGCTATCACCATGGCCTGTTTTAAGAAAATCAGTCTATACATGTCGTCAAAAGCTCGGCAACCTCTTACCATCCTCGTTATCTGCGTTACACCCCGTCGACACAAAACCAAGACACAAGCCACCAGGATGCACTTGTTGTTGAAATATGATGGAAACTAAAAAGATAAAGATAAACTTTATTGATCCCCCATGGGGGACATTTTTTCGTTACAACAGCTCAAGAAAACAAGAATAAAATTACTAAAAATAACAATAAGTTAAAAACTACAACTAAGGAAGGAGATGCAGGAACAAAAAATTCTGAGGAAAGTATTTACTCTTAGGTGAAGCAAGTGGAGGGCGATTCCCAGAAACTTTTTTTTTTTTTTTTTTTTTTTTACGGCATTTGCCCGTTTTTTTTTTTTGTTTTTTTTTTAAATCATGCATGGAGGAGAATACAACTTGAAGTGACACACTGCTTGCGAGACTCACAAGAAATGTCTAGCTCATAAAGGGAAATGTTGATCTGGAGACACCTGTTCATTGTCTTGAATCACAAACATGATGATGCCATGAGGGCCAAACACGTTAGTTTGAGTATGTAATTAAGTCAAAAGAAGTATTTCAGCCTTGTTGTCTGCTGTGAATCTTGTTTTTTTACTGGACAAAAATGTTTTTTTCATATTAATATCAGAACCTTAACTAGCCTTATTCCAACAAAACATCAGACTGGCTTCCATGAACTAAATCACAGTATCTCATTAAATCAATAGGTGTCTTCTATTATGAACATAAAAGCCTAATTTGAACAGTCAGAAGGCCTTTTCTTCTTTGCTTTCCAGTGGCTTTAACTCAGAAAATCCTCACAAACATAATAAGCGCTATGTACTATAGCTTATCACAGGGAATAACTAATATTACAGACACAGATGAAACACCCAAAGTTTATTTGCTCCTTTTGCAGAAAACAAGAAGGAGCTCCATGAGGTCCTTCTTGGGAAAAGAGAGCAGAGAAGGTTTCATCATCTGGTTCAAGAGATCTGTCTTCAACTGTTTGTTGGTTTATTTTACATATAACTCTAAGAGGGTGAGACTAAGTCTAAAAGAAAAAAAGTTCACGATAAGAGAAAATTAGTCATATTCTGCTGTGAAGAGGAGATGTGGTTGTGAAGTTCCAGAGCATCATGACGCGTGTAGGAAATGTTCCGCTGTGTTGAAAGAAAAGCTTCCCATGTGTTCCTGCCAGTACGCTGAGTAGCTGAAGGTGTAATTATTGCAAAACAAAAGGATTTTCAGGCATTTTTCGAGCAACACAACAGCCTGTGGAGTCTGTGTGCGGTGAGGAGTGTGTGCGCATTAGTGCTCATGTTTTGGGGGGGGGTTTCCCGATGATCAAAGCGTTGAGAAGTCTGTGCTCAGCAGGTAGGGAATATGTTTGGTGAGCTTGAGGAAAGCCCGTTCCCCTTGAAACCCCTGAAAATGTAGAATATCAATTCACCATATGGACGTAACACTGCGAGGGAATTTTTAACTACAAGAGAGAAGAAATGCAAGAAATCAAAAAAAAAAGAAGAAGCACACAAACCAAAGCAAACACAACCCAGAGGCATGTATGAGAAACACATTCCTTTTTATGGTTTTTATTAATATGAACAAACATTGTCCAGAGTGTATGAATAAAAAATAGTGTTTCAGGGTGTTCTTTTCAAAGACTTTGCTCCCTGGACGCCCTTCCTTTGTGAAGTCTCGGCCTCGACAGTGGACACAGGCCGGCACAAAGAGAGAATACGTTAGAGGCAACAAAAGGACGGGCGCTGACATGACCATCGTGTGTCAGGCGGCGCGGGGGGGGGCGGCAACGGTCGCTGACATGCAACTACGAGTGTTTTCATAATTTATCACATCTCACCCGAGAAATAAAAACAGCAGTCCCCGTCAAGAGCGATTAATACAGGCACGCTGTGAGTAAAGACGTCAACAATCTGTCAGCTCCATTTGATGCTCAACTTGTCATGGCCTCTGCCAAACACCTACACAGCTAAGTGACAGGGAACAAAGGGAGGTGGGGAAGTGAGGCGGGGCGAGGCGAGGCGAGGAGGAGGAGAAGAAGAGAGAGAAAACAAAAAAAAAAAGACCCAGAGGTGAAGAAGCAGACGCAACAGTGGGTGTTAACATGTCACAAAAAAACAATACACACATTGTCTATTTCAAACTTAGGCTTTTTTTCGCAGTTGCAACTTCAAGCGGCTCATATTGTTACCCTTTGGATTTTCACCCCCCCCCCCCCGCCCCCCCCCATCGTTCTCCAAATGAAATTCAGGTATCAGGTTTGGTCACTTCTCCACTCCCGAGTGAAACATGAACTGTCTCCTAAAGAGCCCCGAGCACTCTGTCCACACAAAGATGGACTCAGCAGTGTTGGATAATTTGCCTCTGGTCAATTTGCCTCTCTCGTCCCTTTGCTATCCTTTGGCATAAAGGGGATCACAGACCGGCTGGGTCGGTAAACATTAGCCTGCTGTCTGCAGTTTACTCACATCGTGTCACATGATTTGCCGCCATCAAAGCTCACAAAAATTCCTGGAAATTTGGCCTGAAATAGAAAAACTGAATGTATAATATCAAGGTTGAGAGTCATTGAGTATCCACTAAAAAACATAAAATAAAATCCTGCTCAGAAAAACAGCTCTTTTTGCTATTTAAATACTGTGCTTAAAGTTGTGGAGGTGTGAGGATCATGTTTTGATTGACATGTCCTTGGCTCCGCACACAATACAGCATGTGACAATCAGCATAATACAAACCCTTATCATTATGTTTGAGGTAGGTTTAGTCAGATTGAGAGGAGGAAGTAGAACCCTCTCTTAAAACATAACTTCCACTAGTTTGTCAATGGTGAGTAACTAAAGTCCAGTTCGTCCGCATCTTTACACGACAAAGATTTGAGTCGAAAACGGTAACCTTTTGTTGTGTTTTTTTAATTTAAACAACATCTGCGTTTTAGGTGCCTGAGAATGGCAACGTTTCCATCGCCTTGTAACCTGGAAAAAACACTGTTCATATAAAAAGCTGTTTTCTCTACAATTCACAAATGCATTTATCTTCAAACTTATATTAATATTTTAGATTAAGACAAGTGTTATAATGAATCATGACTGTTGTTGGCAGAGAAAAACATTAACAAACACATTTAGTGTTGGCTTTGTACAGGTGGATTGACTGATTTCCCAATTTGGCCTGCAGTACTGTCAACTTTCTGCTAACAGAGCTGACTGTGGGGAAAAATAAGGGCTGCTAATGCTTCGCTTTTCCTGTCAGAGAAAACAATTAGCATGAAAATAAATATAACATCCATGTCTTAACTCTTGACATATAGAATGCTATCAAACGCTAACAGATGAGGTGATAATCAGGCCTTTAAAGATGACAGCACACTGATAAATGTACACAACTGTCACGAGGTAATTAATCAATTCCACATCTTAAGGGATTCTCTGGCTGTAAACGGTGAAACTTTTTGACAAGCTGAAATCGCAGGTCACCCACTTCTCAGTACATCTTGTCTGTGTGGATGAAAGATGTGTGCTCCACACACATAACTGTCTTAAGAGCTTTGGAATGATTTTTTTCAAAGCAGAGATTGAGTGGTATTACCCTTTAACCTTAACTGTCCATGCACTGTTTCTATGCCAACGGCAGAAGAGTCTTTTAGCATTGGCTGGCCCCCAAGTGTGTGTGATGGTTTGTGTGCATGTGTAGGTCTACTGCCCTGCTCTGACCAGCAATTTTCTATTAACTGCAGAAGATATTTCATATACACTTCAAGGCCAAACGTGTGTGGACAGCAGACCTCATCATATTTGTTGAATGTTGAACATCATGTGCATTAATCTGATGTTGTAACCACCTGTGTGGTGTCAGACTTCCAACATGACCCTGGGTGGTGTGACTGAGACTACATCCATGTTTAATTAAGCCTATGGTTAGTTCACCTTCAGTAGTTACACGTGTACATTCTGCCCATCTGAAGGACCAGATGATTGGACCACAACTTTTTTCGACAATTGCAATGAAAGGTTTTATTATCAGAAGGAATGGTTTCAAGGACTATTGCATGGGCTTCACCAGGGATCACTTGTCTTATTTGACCCCCTTGTTTGCAGGGATTGTTACCTCTGTGCAGAAGTTTTGCCACACAGAACTGACTGTTTTAGACACCAAAGTCTAAAATATGATAACATGCTGAATCACCCAATCAATCTACAATTCACTTAGCAGCCGCTTTTATCCAAAGCGACGTACATCAGAGAGTAAGTACAACACTAATCCATTCATACACCGCCACCGAAGCAACGGGAGCAATGCGGGGTTAAGTGTCTTGCCTAAGGACACATCGGACAAATTGCTCAGCTGGGGATTGAATCTTTGACTTTCTGGTTGCGAGGCGACGACTCTACCAACTGAGCCAGAGCCGCCACAGTCAATCCCTATTTGTATAGGGCCAATTCATAACAAATGAAATCTCAAGACACACACAGAGCAGGTAAAAGACCTTACTCAATATTATATTGTCTACAAAGACGCAACATTAATCCATCATGAGCACTTAGCAACATTTAGCAAAGTTGCGGTGGCAAGGAAAAACTTCCTTTAAACAGGCGGAAACCTTGATCCAATCAGACTCGTGTCAATGTCAAAGCAGACAATACGATTTTCTATTACATAACTCAAAAAGGGTCAAAAAGCATAGCAAATGAAAAATCACTGAAGAGCATGGCGAGAACTCTCATGCATTACATGAAAAAGGCCCCCCTTTACCCGTACTTAACTGGTCAACATTTGCCAAGCACTGGACAGCATTCCTGTAAAATCCAGTCGTATTAACTTTCCTGTAAGAGAATTTTGGCCAATAGTTTAGTCTCATTTGAATTGGGATCGAGATCACAGCTCAGTGTTGTGTTTCGGCTTCATGTAACTTAATGGTCACCCAGAACAAGTGTGTCACTTAACAAATGGGCTGCTTTGCTCAATATGCAATTAACCTATATCGTGGGATGGAAGTTTTCATTCCAGCGAGGAGAGTTTTCATGGAGTGAATATCTAAAAATGGCAGTACACTGTGCAGAAATCAATGCCCTTTCTCCCCATTGATTCCATTAAAAGCCTTTTTGGAGATTGATTACACTGAAAGCCTCCCTCCGCTTTGGATTACAGTTGCACAGTTCCAATCTCATTTTTTACAGTCCAAAGATATGGGCATTTATTCTATTACACTGCAAGGTGCAAAGAAAGCCTGGAGCCTGGAACATCAGAGACCACCCTTTTTCTAAGAATAATACTTTGTACAGATAGTAGAACATCCGCTCGAGTATTGGGTATTGCCCTGCTTTCTCAGATAAGCGCTATCACTCTTGTTGTTTCCTTTTCAAGATCGGTTTTCTCCCATCAAGATGAAAATTAATGTTTCATGCAATCTGAAAGAAAAAAAATAAAAACTCTGCAATCTGAGGTGACTCAACCTGTTTGCAGCTTCCTGTCGTGCTGCTTTTTTCTACAAGCACTGACGATAATGCACACAATTATTGCAGTGCAGCGGGCGATTTGTGAGGTTGCATTGTTTTATGGTAAAAAACTGAGAGTAAGTGCAGCAGCTCAAAGGTCTAAAAACAAAATAAATTGCATATAGATTTCTTTGTATTCCGTAGCTTTCAGTCGCGCAGCCTTATCTCTGTAATGGAATATTTATCAGTAAAGAGTACAGCAGAAAGAATGTCGCCCCTGGCAACTGAATGCATAAAACATATTGTCATTTTTTTTCTTTCTATTCCTAGTGTTTGTCTATGGATAAATGATCAAGAATATTACGACTTGTGCAGGGAAATCCTTACTCAGCGCCTTATGGAAGCAGCCATGTGCAGCGTACACTGTAAAAAATGAAATATAAGTTCAATATTAGATGTCAAATCAATTCACATGCCTATTTTATGTCTGACAAGATATTTTATTCTTAGCTGGCAGATTTTTTGTGAGAGCTTTTTACTTGTACCAACAGTCTCTTGATACGTTACCATATGAATAAAATATTAGGACTTTTTCAGAGTGTTAATACTCAGTAACCCTAATGCTTAAAAATGTTGGATCAGCAGAATTATGAAGATGTTTGATCAAAACAGATAGAAGGAAAACTGTTCAGACAGTTTATTTCATGCTCCGTATTCCTACAGATGCATAGAAAAATCTTTTTAATATCTGAGTAACACACTGTGAGTCATTTCAACTGTTGCACAATTCTGTTTTATCTCAAAGATGCTCTTAAACTTCTACAGAAGTTTGGGGAAGAAATATAAATTTACTGAGGTTTTATTTCTTTATATAAGCAAGAAGTCAGAATTACTTTGGCTGATCATATTTTTCGATTTCAGTCTCTTTCTGTTTATTCAGTCGCACAACTGATTCTGAAGTTGGACTGAATTCAGCTCGATTATGCATCATTTGTCGTGCGGTGTTCATGTGGGCACGAGTGCTTATCATGACACTATCTGCTGCTCTTGACGAGTCGGATTAATTCCTGGCTTGTTTCAAGTTTTGGACCGTCGACTTCATGCTCTCGCATAGTGAAAGACGGGACAAGAACCAGTACAATGATACTACACACATTCAGAGTTTTTTGCCCTCATTGCGCCTGTGTGGACTGTCAGAGACGGCGACCGAAACCACCATGGCAACAGTAGACATGCCTGTTTGATGTGTTTTCCCCCTCCTATCACAAGGCAGGATAAAGCTGCAGACCTCCAGCTAGCAGGGAAATCTTGTTATAGTTAAGCTTGCTAGTTAGCATGTGTTCGATGGAGATGCTCTATGTGAGAGAGTGAGAGCGTTTTTGACGTTGTTTGTATGTTTCAGGGGTAAAAGCCTTATTTTGGGATGACTGTTGTAGCTTTTGGCTGCATGATTCTGCAGTGGTTTGCACTATTTCCTTACGTCGATAGGGTTCCTAGTTTGAATCCCCTTTCTGCGTGGAGTTTGCATGTTCTCACCGTGCATGCGTGAGTTCTCTCCAGGGATGCTAGCGCGCCCTCCAACCAACCAAAGACATGCTTGTTGGGTTAATTGGTGATTCAAAAATGTCTGTAGGTGTGAATGTGAGTGTTGATGGTTGTCTGTCTCTATATGTCAGCCCTGTGATTGACAGGCGAACAGTCCAGGGTGTACGTCCAATGACAGCTGGGATCAGCCTGTGGATGCATGGATGGATGCTATAGCCTAAGATGCTCAATTTGAACATATCACAAGTCTTCATTAACAAAGGGGCCAAAATATCCAGAGCTTCCCCACCTCATAATGATAAATAAATTGAATATATAGTCAATTCAGACAAAAAAAAAACAACCAAACCTACATCCTTACACAAAAGGAATACAATAATAAGGTACCAAGAACCTGAACATTACTTCAAACAAAAGGGCTCCTTCCTTTGTGTCAGAGAGCTCCTTCTTCTTCTCCAGCCTTCCTTTGATATGTGGGCAGGGCCACCCACAGCACCTGACCAGCAGCACCTGAGGGAGAGAGAGGAGGAGGAGGAGGAGGAGAGACAGAGAGAGAGAAAAGGGAGGAAGAATCCAAAAAGAAAAACACACCTACGAGCAGTGTGCCACATGGCCTCCCAGGGCCACACATAACAGAACACGTTCCCACATATTGAGAAAACAAAATCATACATCTTTTTCTGTGTTTCTATGAAGCTGTAGGTATTTTTAGAATACTCTTCTTGTTTTATACATTGACCCTGGTTCTAGCAGCTGTGATTATTAAGGACATTTTGAAGGTTTGGTGTTGGTTGTTCGACACCAGATGTTTAAAAACATCCTTGCGGCATTGTCGTCTTCTGTTGGCAGATAATTCTGTATAATTTAAGCGATATTTTCCTCCATTTTAATGCTTAATTTACTCGTTTTTCGAGAGCCGCCTTTGCAGTGTAAACTCAGGGACAGTGTCCTTGCTAGCCCCGCTCTATGATTCATTTATCTGTCATGTATTTCTGCTGAGCATACCACTATCTGCTGCTGCTGCGATGTTTATGAATACATCCACAAAATGATATGAAAGCAATAACACTTCACAAGATCTGGCTTATTTCACTGAAAAATCGATCCGACGTGTCTCTTGAAATTGCATTTCTCTGTTTAATATCGCGTGCACTTCACCAGGGTGCAGCGGCGTGTACTATAGGGAGGAGGACAGCTCGGTTTTTTGCATATGGCTGTGCGTGACCTTTCCCCGGTCCGCCGCGCTGCTTAGTGCGGTCTTTTTGGCAGGCCGAGGTGTCGTTTGCTGAGAAGATAAGCGCTCATCCTGAAACCTGTCCCTGTGAGGTCTGGCTTCTCACTATCCATGCTCGCATTTAAAAAGGTTACTTCAGGATGCCAACACGAGCCTTCACAGCGCCCAAGGCTACTACTCCAACAGCCCCCCCCTCCTCCTCCTCCTCCTCCTCCTCCTCATGGCCCTCCTCCTCCTCTGGCATCCACCAATAGGGTGCGGATTGGGTGACAGGACAGGATGTGGGCGTTTGGAGTTAATGAGTCATGAATGGACTGCCAAGTTGATCCAGAGGACAGGGAAGTAAAAAAAAAAAAAAGAGGGGCCTACAGTCGGTGGACGTCTGCCCAAACTATTTTATGAGTCTAGTGTGGCCTTAAAACTTCTGTTCCATTTACTGTAAGTGTCAAAACAATGTCTTATGATTATTCCATTTGTGTTTGTGTCTTTGTGGGCATTCATTCAACAAAAACGGTTCCCCTCAAGGACAGCGAAATGGAAAATCCTTCCCAGTGAGGACACCTCCAAAAGAGAACAGTTCAGTCCTTGGGTTCAATGTGAAAGTTGGCTTTAACTGATAAACTGAAGTGATAAATTACAATGTGATTCAATTAATTTGAGGTCAATTTGGCAAAAATGGTTTTGATTTGATGAAAATAGAGACATGTTTGTTCATTAGCAACACAGACAATTTCCTTTTATCGTTTTCGGGAAGGGGATCCTCAAGGGTGAAAGCTACAAAAAAAGTGATGACAAAAATGAAGGTGATGAAAATGCATGTGTTTTGAAATGACGAGGAATAAAAAGTCCATGGTTTGTCAAAGTAAAGCGCATGAGTGAGTGGAGTAAGTGTGTGTGTGTAGTTATTGTGAAATGCAAACATAGCAAAAGGTAAACTTAGTCTGTCGTTCTCAAACATGCAGTATGCCTGTGGAGAGAGTGTGTGAGCCTGCAGGAGCTTAACTCACTCTAATTAGTGAGCTGCAACGAGAGCACAGGTGAGAGACACGCCTCAAGAGGATCACAATGACAACAATGCAATGGAAACACCACCCAATGGCCCCCACTGGAGCGTCACACAGTCATTAAAAATAATTCCCATTAATTACATCCAACAAACATTTAGCATTTATATCTGTTAAATATGTCTCTTTTTTCAACAAATCACAAACAGTTTCTCAATTGACATTAAATTCATCAACTCACCTCATGATCGGTCACAGCATGTTTGAATTCACATGTGGTTCAGACCGCTTGTAGCCATTTTGTAGGACTGAACTATGTTTCTGATATGCAGCCCAAAGATGATTGGGTTCTTATTTTCTTCGGTTCATGAATTTGGATAGTAGTAGTAGCAATGTGGCGTTGAGACAATAATCTGTCACCATGCCATCCCTAAGTGGGCGGGGCCGTCTCCCCTCTGCCATGCGGTGGCCGGGCTAAGTGTTGGACATGTTGGGGTTCTGGTGAAAAAAGCATTTATATGAAATACGTTTGAGCCTCCCGGTGAAACGTGAACAACAACCTAAAGGAAGTGAGCACAGAGCTGAGAACAACAAGCAGAGAGGGAGTTTGACTTCAGCCTTTTAATTGTTTAAGAAAGTCATTACTCAGCAATATGTCAAGTAAAGAAATATTTGATATCTGCCATACTAATGTTTAAAATGCCACATATTATACCTTTGATTGGGATCATATAACAAAAGACCGCTGTGGTCTGTTGTCAAAGGGTTAATGGCACTTTACATTCCCTCTGCAAATATCTAAAACTAGAAGAAAAATAAGTTTTCACATCCTGGTACATTTTTAAAAATCTTAAACTCAGCATTTAACTTGAGCTCTGGCTGTAGTTTTTCATTAAAATGTGCTTGTACTCAGAGCTGTGTGTCTCCTTTGTTACCTACAAGGCTCTCTCTTCTTCCTCTCCTCTCAGTCCTTGTGTTGTCACTTGTTTGGTTGCTGTTCACTTCCTTAATTGGAATTTCTGCCACCCAGCAGACTGAGGACTTGACAGAGTGTCCACATTTTTTAGTTTTGGCTGAGACCATCTTGTCACTAACTACGTCTGCACACAGAGCTGCTGGGCGGTGGGATTGCTTTCTAGTGTTCAAAGGATGCAAAAGGAATGGAGGGGAAAAAAAGGATATTCTTGTTGCTTTGAGAGCAGCTGAAATCACAAAAAATCTGTATTTGTAGAGCATTTTATATTTAGTACCCATTTTCCAGATCAAGTTCCTTGTGGATTCTTGTTGATTTTGAAGGATTTTGTAACACAAAATGAAAACGATTCCTAGGATTGGTGCCCGTCTTGTCCATCTGTGTGCAGTGTGTCCAAGATATGTTGAAGATAATGGTGCACAGGATGTGACAAACCAACCATTAAAGCCTGTTTTTTTTTAACATAATGACCATGGAGAAGTTTTAACACACGCCTATATGTACATTTTCAGAGTTTTTGGTTACAGATATTATTCTTCCTTTTCATACATGCCAACCAGAAATATGTGCCTGACGCAATCCCATTGTAAGTGACTCTGGGACAAAATCCACACAGCCTTTAGTCCGTGCAAAAACATTTTTTTTTTCCAGCTCAGCCGAAGCCGATCAGAGGCTTCAGCAGTCTGCGTTAGAGAAAATCAAGTGGGTATTTTCCAAACTTCGAGTCTTTTTTAGTGCAACATTTCGTCTTTGTGCTTCCATGAACAGTGTTTAGTCGCTGAGCCGTGGCACAGGGACAAGCTTGAGCTGAACTGTAGAATGCTTTTTTACAGAGAACAGTGACTGTGGAATTTGTCCTCCGTCACATGCATTGAAATCACTTTAGGAATGGATCTCATTGGAGCCAGTAGCCAGTAGAGAAAAAATATATCCAATTCAATGCACGTACGGCCAAGTGAGTGTTGTTAAAAAATAGACCTGCAAAATGTTAAGATTGTCAAGATGAATATTCCCTAAATACCTTAACAGCTGCGAGCAAATATATTAAAACAAGAACAAATAAACATGTCTTTAAATATCTTAGAATATCATTCTAAATTTGACAGTAACATTTCATGTCCTGATTTCATGATACAGTTAATTTGCACACTTTTTTCAACGTTTGATAGGACTAGATTTAAGTGCTGATGAGAACCGTTTTCACATTTCAAAGTCTGTTTAGTAGACACGGCGAATACTACTGATCCTATGTGGAGTTTTGTATGTATTTATTTATTTGATTTGTTTGAGACTTTACTGGATGGGACAGCTGAAGACGGACAGGGAGGAGAGAGTGGGGGGGGGGGGGGGGTGACATGTAGCAAAGGGTATAGACGTCGGATTTGAATCCACTGCCGCTGCGATGAGGACAATAGCGAGTGTACATGGAGAGAAAATCTTTCTGTCAATAACAGGTTTGCTGTTTAGTGGATGTGTGTGTGTTTGCACCTGAATAGTCGGAGTTTTTGGAGCAAACACTGGAGAAAAGTAGAAGCAGCATTAAAAAACAAGCTAAACAAACTCAAGGAAAGTTAACATTTACATGATTTTTTTTTTCTACTGGGCTTTTTGTGCCTTTGTTTGAGAGATAGGACAGAGGATAGAGTCAGAAATCAGGGAGACAGAGAGAGGAATGACATGTGGGAAAGGAGCCACAGGTTGGATTTGAACCTGGGCCGCCCGCTTGGAAGACTTTAGCCTCCACACATGGGGCGCATACTAACCACTGCGCCACCAGTGCCCCTAGGAAAGCTAACGTTTTAGCCTTAATTAAAACATGACCATTTCTTTTTTTTTCCACAACAAACCTCAAATTAAAACAACATTTTTTTTTGTTATTGCTGTGATGCAACATATCTTTACCTTAAAGGCTTTATATGCAATTTTTTTCATCCAGCAGATGTCGCCCTTGAGCTCCAGCATGAAACCAAAACAACTGGCGCTGCATTGTTGTGTTAGCATGCTAATGCTAGCGATCTTTATTATGCTGGTATCTTCACACTGCATGTAAATTTACCTGAAATGAGCGTGATCTAGAAACACAGTTAAGCAGTGAGTACAGTATGTTATTCTTCTTTTCTCTAGTCCCTCAATTAAACAACTTTTATACACGAGGGGAGGAGTCAGCCGGCCGTCCCAGCGATGTAAACAAAGTGAAGATAGGACTCTGAAAACTCTGAAAACATCACAGACAGTGGGACTCGGGTGTTACACCCATTGTAGACAGTCATGACTCACAGAGTTATTTTCAGAGGATAGACTTGATTTATATTACATTTAAGTGTGAAAAATCACAGATAAAGCCTTTAACAGATTTTTGTGTCCGCAAAAAACATGCATAAACATGCGTACATCCCATTTGTACAGTGTACAGCGGCTCGATCCAGGGATCTAGCGTGAGTGTTGGGGGGTCTGAATTCATCACAGATAAGCCGATATCTGTTCGCCATTAGCAATGTGTGCAAAGAACAAGCAACAAAAACAAAGTGTATTGATGCCCCTCCACACCAATATGTCATTATCAATATCTATACCAATGTTTCATTCCTGACCCAACCCTTTTCCCGGCATCTGATCCTTTCAATTTGACCGTTTACTTTGAAAATCGGTCTCTTACTGGAATTCAAACCTTGATCGCTGGTGCACCAGTTCAAGATTAAAGTAATTACAGTTGAGAGAATTTTTTAAATGTGTTCACGATTAGACACAAGGTGAGGGGATGCATGGCCTATAATCTTGGGTAAGTGGGTTTCACCCACACAGGAAAAAAGGGAACACACACATTCAGTCCCACTCACACATGTGGACACCTACCCCCCCCTGACAGAGCCATGACTAAGCCAGCTAGATTACCCCTGGTCCCTGTTGGCACGGCTCTGCTGTTGGGAACATCAGGCCTTGTCCTGTGTGTGTGTGTGTGTGTGTGTGTGTGTGTGTGTGGCTGGCTGGCCAGAGCGCTTCGTGTCCTGGAGGGGCTCGAGTCACAGGGCTTAGCTAGTGCTGTCACTGACCACAGCCATCTGAACCTGATTCCCATTCTGACCTCAGGCAGCGCACAGTCTGCTGCTTCATTAGGTCACTCCACCACCTCTAGCTCGGGGGGGAATTTCAAGGCAGGTCCAGTCTGGATTACCATATGGCTCCTCGTGGTTTTGCTGTCAGGAAATGTGAATCCAGCACAAAGACCGCTGCTCCTAACGCGCTCAGAAGTGTCACAAGCCCCGGTCGAGGGACTGCGAGAACTGCGGGGCCAGGGATGTTGCAAAGATTTCATCATGTGAGATAGCCTAGGGTACACATTGTTTACCGTATAGCTCAATGTCAATCCATATTGTTTTCACCTTCTTAAATGCACAAAAGATGTTGCAAGAGAAAAACAAAAACAAAAAAAAAACCTGTTGGGAGAAATCTGCTCTGCTGGAAAAAAATGGATGTTTTTTTTTTTTTTTTTTTTGCAGCTAGTGAACCTAACATCCAGGAGAGAAAACGATTCTTCAACACCCTAATTGTCTTGTCTCGTTCTACACCCACACTCTCAATTAGTGCAAATAAAATCCTCCCTTTGTGAGAAAGAGCTCTGCAAAACTGCAGTAGAGCTGTTCTACATAGCATACAGCGAAAAAAAATACAAAAAAGACTTTTAAAGCACAGAGCCGCAGCCGGGGTGTCAGGTAAGGAAGCAGTAAGGGTTGAGTTTTTTTATTTTTTTATTCTTTAAGGCCCAGAGGTGGCTGAAGTGACAGAGGCCAGATGGTGGAGTGTGCATGCCTGGGAGGTGAACACAGACTGACAAGACAGCCCAGGGTCTCCCATAATGAAGTGTGTGCAGAGGCTGAAAACATTCTCCTACAGCAGTCATCTCACCCTCGAACTTTGGTGTTTTCTCTTTCACTCATATATAAAAAATTACAAAATTGGCCTGAGCAGGTTCCTTAGGCACACTGTCTTCATGGGGGTCACTTGTTCAGCCCTTGTGTTGCAGCACAGCCACAGGAGAGACTTTATTGTCAGGGGAGCATTTTAGCACAGATATCTGCACTTTCTACATTCTCAAAACAAAGTCTTTACTTTGATACAATTGAGGGAAAATACCAATTTCTGTAAATAGTCCTGGCTTTCATTCACATCAGTCTATGAATTGCCTTGCCTCTATTTGGGACAGGTCAGGCCTTTTTTAATTATTTTTCAAACCAAAAACTTAGAAAAGAAAAGACTTTAAAAAATGTAACTCATGATATAACATAAATCAAACTCAGGAGCAAAACTTTAGCGCAGGTCCGCCATTTTCATTCTCACTAGTGAAGGAGTGATGTCTACTGGGAAAACTCAGGGGGGGGGGGGCTCATTGCATTTAAAGAGACACACACACCAAAACGGAGCGTTCTGAGAGAGCTGTTTATACAGGGTCACAAACCTCCTCTGGTGCTTGATTCATGTTATATTTTGACCAAAGCACAGCACAGATGTTTCATTTAGACCACAGGCGGACTGTTTGAAAAGGTGGAAAAGGGGTTTAATATGTCCTCTTTAAGTCTTTATCAGATCATCATGTAGGGAACTCAGAGAGGCAGTGCTCGCATTCTGCGGAGGCACATACATGTCCGAATCTCCAGCTCATCTTTATATGCGATTGTTCACACTTAAATGTAGAAATCAATTATATCCTCTAAAAATAACTCTGTGAGTCATGACTGTCTACAATGGGTGTAACACCCGAGTCCCACTGTCTGTGATGTTTTCAGAGTTTTCAGAGTCCTATCTTCAGTTTGTTTACATCGCTAGGACGGCCGGCTGACTCCTCTCCTCGTGTATAAAAGTTGTTTAATTGAGGGACTAGAGAAAAGAAGAATAACATACTGTACTCACTGCTTAACTGTGTTTCTAGATCACGCTCATTTCAGGTAAATTTACATGCAGTGTGAAGATACCAGCATAATAAAGATCGCTAGCATTAGCATGCTAACACAACAATGCACCGCAAGTTGTTTTGGTTTCATGCTGGTGCTCAAGGGCGACATCTGCTGGATCAAAAAATCACATATAAAGCCTTTCAACCTTCTTTTACAAATATGTACGCATAAGCACTAATGTGTAATCCGCTACATTCTCTGTGTCTTAGACCTGATTTTATTTATAGTCAGAAGGAGCTGGGCCTTAAATTGCGATGAACTTTAATTTGAAGTATTTTTATTTTGCATCATTTTGTTCTGTCTAACAAACATCAGGGGCAGTCTCTGTCTGAATAAATGGTGCAATGACAAATACAAAATGAGATTCCTTGGCATGTCCCTATGTGCATGTCAAGTCTAAAACAAAAAAAACAACATAAAAGTGTAAAAACAGAGATACTTCACCACGAACAAGAGGCGTAAATCATCTGTACCCAACAGGCAAAGGTTACAGGAGATGGATGGATGTGAAGCAGCAAAAATGTCACACAGAAATTGTTTTTAAATCATGCTTCTTTATTAAATTTTCATCAATTAGAAAAGCTTTTGTTCGTTTAACACAGAAATCGTGGGTAGAAATGTGAAGAGAGAAACTTTTTAATTCTCATATTATCAGTTTTTTTTAGGACCTGTTATTTTCTTTTCAACTCCAGGGAAGGCGTTGAATGTTTTTTCTACTTTAACAAGACTTTCTTAAAAAAATATATATATATATATATCCGTACCTCTCCATGAGTAGGGAATAAGTGTATTTTCCATTTCACTGCCGTATAATAAAAAATGATGTAATAGTCAAATTATGAAGTTATACTTGGAAAAACAAGTAAAGTCATCCATCTGGCAGATTGTCTCACTCATCTGGCAGCCTTTTGTCTGCAACAGTGGAGAACTGGAACTGCTTCTGATTCACACTGATAAACTTCTTCAGCCCCCGTTTGCCATTTCTGACAGGTGTTGGCCCTACGTACGGAAAAACAATATCTGAAACCTGCCGGTCTAAGCTGTGGGACAACCTTTGGGGTGTTGAATGTCACCATCTGTTGAGGACCTGCTTAGTTGAAGTCATTAGAGCACGTGGAGGGAGAGCACAGCTCTAGCTCTCACCCATGAGGGCCACGCTTTATTGCACAGAAACTCAGGTGGGCCCTGATCTGATTTCTGAGGCGCAGTCGGCGATCGTTGGGAGCATTTGGGGGCTGACATTATCCACTTCTAATTGTGGTGCATGCACGGAATTAAGCTTCCTCAAATGCTTAGATGTTAAAAAACAGAGATTTCCTTTTTTTTTTTATAATATAAGCTACCCTTAAACCGACAGTGTGTAAATTCTGTTGCCAGGGGGAATCTCAATCAAAACAATGAAAAAACATAAACCCCAAAGAAAACATACTCTGAGTTGACTGGGTCAAGACAATCGGGTTAATCACACCACAGGAATAGAATATCTTTACAAACAAGGTCATTTATGTAAGAATCATTTCCATAATGTTTTTATTACAGCAACACATTCAGCAACAGTAGTTTCAGTATAGTGCCCGCTCCCTTATGTAGCAGACTTTGATATGCCAGGTGTTTCCATGGCAACAATAAACATGTAATGTCTGTCATGGCAACCTCGGTCAAGGTGGCCACCTCGACAAAACACATCGGAAAAATGAAAGATATCTCCGGCTTTGATCACATTTTCATGTTTATATGTCGGGTTGAGTTGCTCAATGTTTGTCAGAATCTTGCTAACTGTGCTGCTGCCTGCTAACTCTAAGAATAGAGATTATTTTACGTCAGCAAGTTTTCTCCTGGTTGAGGTCAAATAAAAAATAAACATTTTTTTTCAGAATCAGAATCAGAATTGGGGTTTATTGCCAAGTACATTTACACATACAATTAATTTGACTTGGTGTATTGGTGCTAAACAATTAACAAGGAAAGAAAGCAGAAGCTAGATGCAAACTTTTTTCCTAGCAGCACTTCCTGCTTGCCTTGTTTTTTTTTTTTTCTCCACACATCTGCTGCTCAAGAATGAGGTTGATGAGACATTATGATTATTTAACAGAATTGATTTAACCTATTTAAGACAGAGTTTCGCTGTGAAACAAAAAGCAGAGGGCTGAAAGCCGAGTACGAGCTGCATGAAGTGATGAGAAGTCTTTGTAGCCTCTTAACTCTGAGAAGCCTTTTATATCACAGGTAGTGTTGACATTGATTTTTTTTAAACCGATCTATAGATAAGTAGGCTTTTGGTGTGGGGAAAAAAATACCACAGTGATGTTCCCTCCAGCAATAAGAACCCAGCTGTGTTCAGTCACCAGCTGTAATTGTTTGGTTTTGTTTTCACCGGTGTCTACAGTAATACTCTTTTTAAAGATGCTCACAGATGACTCGGGTCCACCGCTTTGAGATACTGCAACAATTAGTTCCGGCAGTTCTCCATCATCAACACAGTTTTGATTTAGTTTCCCGGTGTTGATGTACACACTGCAGGGCGCTCCATCCTTTCATCCCCGCCTCAGGTTCCTGTCACACATCAGCCAGAAAGGAGACTGAGGTGCACAGATCCACCATAGCCAAACTTATCTCCGAGCAGATAATTCCGCCGAGAGGAAGGTATTATGTTTCTCAAAAAACCAACTCACAGCCATAGAAATCCCGGTTGATGCGCTTCTCAGGTGGCCGTCATATTGCTTGAATGGATTTCAAGCACTGATGTGGAACGATTCCTTTGAGAGAGGAACCCATTCAAATGAAGATAAAGTCATTTAACTGCCGCAGCTGTCCATGGATCTTAGCTTTTTTCCTCGATTGCATGTGATCAGAATGCGTGCCACATATGTTTCAAGGATAAGAAACTCTTGAGAATGACAGTCTATCTTTGCATTGAGAGGCATTTTCCTCTATTATTGCTTGAGGACTGTCAGTTGTCTGTTTTTAACGCTTTCAAAGTCAATCAAGTTGATTTTTTAACAGGTGAATCATCATAGACTTTGAATACGTGCAATTTGAAGACATACACATCTTCCATATGCACAAATAAACACACATTCGCCACATGCTGCATTGCACAAGTTATCCAACCTCCCACTGAGTGGATGTATTTACACCCACCTTGACTCGTTCTGGGGATGTCTGCCTGCTGGCCTGGCATTCTAGCGATTTGTTACCACCTGGCACATTTCCCGTCTGTTTTGAAAAAAAAACAACTCGGCCTCATACCTGGCGGTGTCTGCTCCATCTCCCCATGCAGAATGGGGAGGGGGGGGGGGGGTTGCTGTCCCACAGGTCTGCAACATGCTAGCTTCTAAAGGTGTAGAATTCTCATTTGGCAAGGAGTGAAAAGACAACCCAAAATATTTCACTCAGTAACATTCAGTTAATTTGGTACAACTATGCAAACTGGCATATTTTAAAGTGTCTGCGTGGATTCTTTTCTTTTGCTTTTTTTGTGTGAGTGTGTACCCAGTTATTATGATTTATTTAAACACAGCACTGTTTTGTAATCCCATATGGAATTGACCAAACTTTGGCACAATTTGAAATATAGATAAACTAACACCATTTTAGATTTTTGGCAAACAGACGTTGTGCCTTGGACTTTTCCTGTGAAGTTTATCCAATTCCATTCTATTGTGCATTTTCAAACGTGTCTTTTTTTTGGTAACTTACCACTTATTATCTTCATTGCAGATGTAAAACACTTCACCAGAGGGAAATTGGGAGGTTACTGGAGTCATTGAGTTTAAAATGTTCTTGGTATTTTTTATTTGAAAGGATAAAAAAAGAGCTACAGGGAACAATATCAAGAGGCCGCATTGGTGAGACTGTGTTGCTGTGTTGCCACAGGGTAACAGTGTGAAGATGAAATACAAACTAGCAAGTCCAGTTAAAGACAGCGAGAGGTCATAGCGTCCTGCTTTGAGGGGTTGTACAACTAAAGTTACCATGGTAGCCGTGTTTTCTCCTCTTAGTCTTAAGCACAATGCTACGTTCTCATATGAGATTCCCCTGCCCACTTTTGGTCTGAGGCACTTTTCCTTTACTTCATATTAAAAAAAAAACATAGTGCTATGGCCTTCTTTTCAGAAAATAGAGTGTTACCACTAGATAACAATTTCAGGAAGACGTTTTCCTGTTTCAACAAGACGGGCCCCCATGAATAGTTCTGGCAGCGAATGAACATCTTTTGTATCGATTCCTTTCATGTTCAGCTGTTCACTTGTATGTACTGTGTTGGGAAATAGCCCCAGCCCAGCCTCTATTTCGCCTACTTGGCTCTATATTTTTGTAGTCGTAACAAGCTTTTAAGTTCCTTAAGGAGTTCTTTTGCTCGTAAAAAGTGCCCTGGAGCTGTTTTTCTAAAAGTGGGTCTGAGTCCACTGTCTAACGCATTTTCACTCTAGAGATGCAAAACTTGTTTCCTCCAGTGGCGTAACAGCTTTGCGTGACCTATAGGGGGCAGAAATGCCTTAAGGAACACGGGAATAGAGGTAGAAAAGAAAAATACTGATAAATAGCAAACATTGTTAAAGCAACAATATTTGGTTCGATGCATTTTTGCGCCCACTGAAGGTCTCTGAGTGCAACTGCACTGTCGTAAAACAAACATAGCACTGTTAGGCCTCCCACTCATAGATAATGTGCAGAAATAAAGGGTGGCAAAGCCAGCAAAGACGATGTAAGAGGCCAAAAAACCATGTCGAATGACAAGATTAAGTTATATGACCAGATCTACAGCTAATTGTTTGCAAACTGTTAGCATGTGTATGTGTATTCAAATGTTACCATGATGTCTATCGGCTAAGGCTAAATGGCTCCATTGAAGAGGGTACATTATGCTAGTTGAGATAGATTAGCATGGTTCAAAACTAAGAAAGTTAATTTGAAGATTGACATGGAAAGAGACAACATTTTGGTATATGTTGGTTTTGTTTTTTCCCTTTTTTATTCAAGCCTGCGATATAACTTATAACTGGCAAGATGTATTTCTGCATGCAGAAAAGCTGCTAAACATGCTACAACAATAACACTCGCAATCTGTTATGATGAAGTCCCACTAGCTGTGAGACAGTTCATCATGCCTACTTTCTGAGCGGTATTGTTACCAGTTTGCAAACCGTCCAAAACCAACATATCCAGCTTGGTGTCTGACTTGCATCCTGCTGTTTAGTGAAGCTCTCGTCAACATATAAAAAGCCTGTCCAAAATGAACTCTGGTCCTTGCTTGGTCACTCTCCTTTTTCTTTCCTTAGCTTCATAAATAACTGTCCTCCTCCGTCTCTTAGCCTCAGCCATTGTACCATATGATATTGAGATCGGCTAACTGGGTCCTTTTGTAATTGAAGGAATAGCCATTGCATATGCTGATGCTAATGGGGTCCTAAGAAAGAAAGAAAGAAAGAAAGAAAGAAAGAAAGCAGGCTGCTGTGTGAACTAGTGCTGTAGAGCCAATCATTTCAAGCGTGATGACCTCAGCCTGCTGCCAAAACCAGCACCTCTAACTGTTGAATGGAAGTCATCAGGTAGAAGTATTATCAGAAAATGTGAGGCTCTTATAACGAAATGAGACATTTAGCAATTAAACAGTGTCATGTTCAGGTAGCCACATCAGTTGGCAGTATTGTGTATTTCATTCACCAAAGCTGTGTGTGGTTGGAGGACGCTGTGTAACTCATGCTGTAAAAAGTTGAATCAGGGTCAACACTTTCTTTCCCCCTGCAGTTTCTCTCACTTGCCCTCTTGTTTCTCTCGCCGGATATGTTTATTTCAGGGCGCTGAAGGATTTTGGCTCTCAGTGTCTACATATCAGTGAATTGATCAAGAGCTTTATGTTTACACCTTCAACAAAAAAAGATGAAGAAAAACAAAACATTCAAGGATGCGATGACACCGGGGGAAGAATGTAACCAGGGCAAAATGAAAGCATTTCTATACAGATTTGGACAGCTGCATGACTAAAGAAATGCTGGTGAGTCACATCAGGGGGAGACAACACACTTATATTACAATGTACAGGTGGATGTTGGTGGTTGGGGGGGGGGGGGGGGGGGGGGGGGGATTTTGTGGGCTAGGGGAAATGCATGGTTGGTTGGGAACATATTGGTTGACATATTGTTGAAGGCTCATTTGGTTTCCTGTGCTGTTTTGTCTTGAACAAGTGTCATAAGAGAGTTTGTGGGTTTTGTGTGGGCTTTTTGCCTGACATGACTTTTTTACAAAAAACTGTAACTTCTTTTGTAATGAATAAAAAAAAGTATCTCTCAAAGGGATGTTCTTTGTAAAACTGTCACCATGGTCAGACCTAATCAATACGGCCCGCAATGGCTTGACTGAATTTGTGATGCTCCTCGCAACTTATTTCCCAGTTGATTAAACAGATATTTAAATTCAAGAGAAGTCAACTAGTCAAAAGTTAAAGCACACTCAGAAAGGAGGTCAAAATTGAGGGCAAATTATTGAAGTTGAGGTGAATCATATCTTGTGCAGTCATCGTCTTGATGAGCTGTTTTATCTTTTCACAGTACAGCAAGGGTGTCAAACTGGGGGGTTCTTTCTCATTATGACAGAGGGGCCCAAAGAGATACCATAATGAAAAGCCATCAAGCTATGGGCCCTGAGAGAGCCCTGAGTTGCTTTCATGCAACCTAACTGCCAAGTGCAATCATAGATGCACTATTTTGTCTTTGTCAATTGTAGCTAATGTTAGCAGTTAGCAGCGCCAGCCTTCGGTCGACCTTACAGGTTGATGTCCACATGCCTGAGCTAAACGTGTTTACGCATTGCAGCAGTATTTATGACAGTTTAAGCTGAAACAACCTTCATATAACTTTTCTCCACTGTCTACATCAAAATCCTCCCATACCACACCAAGCTACCAGATGCCATTCGTCAACTGTGCTGGTTTACATCTGGGTGGTAGAGTAAGGAGAAAAGACCAATTATGAGGAGCTACAGCCCCCACTAGTGGAGAGTTGCCGCCGTACAGCTTAGACACAACATTTAACCAGCAATGCTGACCTGTTTGCCTGATGAATGTCTAGTACTAGAATGTTGCCAAAATATTGTATGTGTACAAGTTAGTGTGCAACAAAGTTGTTCCTGTTAACATTTTAACATCCTATGGGGATTCCTTTGCTTTTGCAGCCAGACTCAAGTGGACATTCAAGAGACTTAAGCATTGGCTTCATTTTTCAACAATGGAGGTTGTCGCTTTGAAGAAACTAGATCTGTTTCAAGCTTTTAAAATGAAAGCACTGAAGCATTATCCCACACTTTTTTCACATTGCAGACCGCACTTTCAACTTTATTTTTTTATGATTCATGGTTAGGGAAAACTTTTTGTCAATGATATAACCTTGGCAAAATTAGGACACCTTTATTATGGAAAGAATGCTCTTTCAACCCATCTATGTAACTTGTATTTCACCTTTTAGTTATGTTCTTCAAATGATAGGGTAGTCATTTAAATGCCTTCAAACACCACTTAAAGTTAACCTTGCTGTATTTCTTTTATTTTCCCTTTCTGACCAAACTTGCCAAATTCACACCGTAACATCAACACATCTTTAGATCTGCAAATCACTGCAAAATATGCTCATATAGTGTAGCCATAACAACAGGAAAGAACACAATTTAGTTGAAGTTCATGTGTTAAAACGTGGACCTTAGTGGCTACTTAAGAGTCAGTGTGACTCAGCCTGCATCTCTAATCTGAGCACACCAAGTGATCCAAACAAAGTGCACACACGCGTCCCTTTGAAAGCTCCAACGTGGTGTTTTCACAACAAGCAATACCACTCAGCTGAATCTGTTAATTGATTAGATTAAGAGAAAAATCAGCAAGTCTTCTCAGGGGAAAAAAAAACACCCTAAAATCCATAAAACATTCGTCAGAAAACCACATTTGATTCTGTTTTATATAACTGCATTACTCATAATAATTGCTTCCCTTAAAGACTCTGCATGGCACAAATATCTTAAGTCCTGCGTTGTTATCTTCCCTTGCTCATAAATTAACTTTGCTCCTACCCAGAGCCTTTTCTGGCTTCATGTAACCTTGTTATACCGACCCAGCTCTAAAGCAGCACACTTAAGCATTCAGCCCACTGAAACGTTGGATCTAATCTTAAAAACTTGAACTAGAGTGAGTCATTATTGATTGTGAGCCCGGAGAGCAACAATGGGCGCTCTACCCTCTAATGGGATTGTGTTCTTTGTTCGAACACAAAAGTACACCTCTGACATGACTTTTTTCATTTGCAATCAAACAAACCGTGTCCGCCTGCATCATGGGAAGTTAGCCCTCTAATGTTAGCGCAGCCTGAAGCGCTCCTCGATTGTTGCTGTGCCGCCAAAATTAACTCTTTTCTAATTTCAGCCGCCACTTGTCGAGATTGTTGTGTGTGATTTTTCAGATTGCTTTCTTTGATTGTTTTGTCTCTTGAGCGGCTCAGATTGCCTTCAGTAATAATGTGTCACTTTTCATGTATGGTTTTATTGAAGCTTGATGAAATGTGCTGTGAGAGACAGTAGCTGGATTACATTAAAAAAAGGCTGTTGGCTGTATCGAGTTCATTATTCATTTTTTTTCCCCCCAATATCACAAGCCTTGTCCCAGGGAAGCTTCACAGATTTGTGTGCTTGATTGTATCCCTGATGACAAAAAAAAAAGGAGTCTCTGAGGCTTTCAGGAGGATTATCACTCCATTGTTCGTCTTTCATTCAGACCAAATTGTGTGTGAGGTTGAATTGGTAATCAATTGAAAATTCCATGTCTTTTGGTTAAAGTGGAGTAATCAAAGTAGTTCACTCTTGTGGACCTGTTTGTCTCTATCAAAGTGTCTGGATGTGTTTCTTCCAGCTCTGATTTCTGTTAAATTGAGAGCAGCAAATGACGCTCTAAAGATGTCTGTTAAAATTACTGTGAAGGAGAATCACAAATTCTTCTGATTTATGCTCAGGTACTTCCAACTGTTCCCGCTGGATTCCTTTGAATGAGCTACAAGTTACATAAAGATAGTGAGGTATGACACAATTTATAAGACACATTTCATGACCATTAGATTAATCTTTGTTCAATTTTTGTGCCCTTATTTCTCAAAATGTCAACATTAAATTAGTTGGTGGCAATACTATGCATCCATCAATCAATAATACGGCAATCTTCCATTAAAAAAGGAAGAAAGAATTGGGATGGATTGAAGAAATAAATTTAATTATAATGGTCCTTGTAAAAAAATAAAATCATTTTTACATTTTACCTCAGTTTAGTTTTATTCTCTAACATAAAGAAGTACCTTTCAGGAATAATTTGATGCAGAAAAGACTGCACATGAATTCACCAGAATGCAAGAAATGAGGTGTATGATGTATTCCTGTCGGGAATCAGTTTCAGGATGCATTTCAACACTTTTGACGTTGTTTCTAACAGTTCTGATTGTATTGTACTCAGTAAAGCATTTCGCTCCGAACTGCGAGTTTGGCATCAGAGCAACATTAAAAGTCTAACAGTGCATCAGGCAAGTTGTAAACAGCAAATCAGGAGGTTTAATGCAGGACTGAGTTCATCTGCGATGTTGGTAATAAGGTAGTTACCATAATGGATGTTTTAAATGAAGTCTCAGCCTTTACTAACTCAGCCTACCATTTACTAAAAGACTTTTAAAAGACTAAAGTCTGACATCATCTGAAGTTATAATAGTCCCAGATTTTACGCTGACTTCAGGTTCACTATTTACAAGGTAACACCTTCCTTCTGATGGAAATTTAAAAGAATAATAAACAACTGAGCAGATACAGAAGCAGATTTTAGCTAGTGTTGCCCTAGTTTTTTCAGTAGGGTTAGAATTAGGGTTAGGGTTAGGGTTAGAATCAGGGTTAGGCTTGCACACTGTGATTGGGGCTGGAAAATTAACTTGTGCTAACATTACAAGATACGGGACTGCTGGTCCTCCTGTAGGACATACAACTTTCACTTGTTCAAATGAGGTAACTGCTGCCGTGCTAGAATTGCATCCTAAATGTAAGCAAGCATCCAAGCTAGCATTGCCTGGTGACAGCTTATGTGCTTGAAAGAATCCCCTTCATTGACTAAGTGCATTGTTTGGTTGACATGGACAATGTTGACTTGATAAAAAAAAAAAGTTTCAACCTCCAGTGTTGAAAAATTAAGACATCGATTGTCTTGACGGTGGCAGAAATCCCCGATAAAATAAACCCATTCTATGAAAACGCATGTTAAAGCTTATTGAAATATTACCCCTTATAACTATGCCCCTCTTAAAGCATGAAAACAGACGCGTTTCATCATGTTTTTGGTCAAAGCGGTGTAGATATATGAGAAAAACAGAATGTCAGAAGTTACACAAAACCATCCTAATCTTTCATGTTATAGAAACACTATCATAGATTATTTTAAATCATGCATATGCTTTTGGAAGATTTTCTCCGAAATATAATGAAGATACTCGATCTGATGGCTGTGAACAAAAATTCAGTGGCGATCCTTGAACTTAACTTGAGATGTGTTTTTTTAATGGTCACAGACTTGAGTTTCTCTGATGTCAGCTGGAAGCGCCTCGCTAAAGAGCCTGGATTCTTCTTCCACTGAATTTCTTGGATGGGTCGATCTCAGTGGCACTCTGTAATGTAAGATCCCCCCCCTCCCCCCCTATTCTTTTATCTACTGTTATAAAAACTTTTGATCTGAATCTACAAGGGGGAGCCTGTGAATGTTATCATTATGAGCACAATTTCAACTGGAATATTATTTTCAAAGAAACTGCACAATAAGTGAAACTGACATTTATTTTTATTTTTTTAGATGAGATAGAAAACAGATGGGGACAGAGACTAAATGAATATTTTCAACTTAAGAGGGGACTGTAGTTTGAGAAGATAGTCAAGCTGTCTGCTTTAAATTATATTTTCTTGGAGCCCGTGTTCTGTTTCAGTGTCTTCATCAGCGACTGGATGGCTCACTTCTTTGTTTGTTTGTTTCATGTGGTATGTTAGTCTGTATCTTGTGATGTACAAAGCACATAAGCTTTTAATTAAAATGTTCACCGTGGCCAAGAGGAGGCATTGTTTTCTGCAGAAGTAATGATTAAGAGAGGAAAGCTCTTAAAGAACAACATGTATACACGCAATACTCTTACACTGTAGTAAGCATTTGGAAATGAACCAGCAAAGCCTTTTGTTCTTAGCCTTAAAAAAAAAAAAAAAAAAACAATGTGAAAAATTAGATCCTGTGGCAATAAGGCAGTTTTCTTAACGGGAAAAAAAATAGTTGATTGTATTTGTGTATTTGACCTTTATGTAATCACAGTGGGCCTGTTGAGATCGAAATCTCATTTAAGAACGAGTCCTGGCCAAAATAGCAACATAATTATGTTACAAGAACCACCAGAACGGACACTAAAAGACAGAAGAAAGAAAACCAAAAAAATCATAAAAAGGCATTTTAAAGGGCAAGTCCACAGGAAATAAAAAAAGGCAACACAGGAAATTGCTAATAAAAGAAACGTCCTTCCGTCTTTTCTTCATTCAGAAACATTTTGGAAACAATGTCAGAACCCATTGGCAATCAGCCTCTATTATTCGCTGATGGACGATAAATGCCTCTCGGAATGGAGGCGAATTTCTCAGTAACTCTGGTGAAGCAGCCGTTAGAGTAAAGAGACTTTATGCCAAGACTTGCATTTCCATGAGGCATTTACACCTGCAATGTTAACACAGCAACCTTTTGGTCCATGACATCCCATAAAGGCAGTATACATGTAGCACCCGTTCATCTGTTGCGTCTCAGTTCAATAGTAAACTAGCGGCTTAACTCTGGCTAACTTTAGTCATATGAGCACAAAGAAAAAACAGATTTTCTAGAGATATACTTGCAATCAACCGTAATTAAGTTTGCTGAAATGACAATACGATGATGCAGTTTTGAAGTGAAAAGTCAAGCTCTGTCGGGTCTGTGGTCAAGAGGTGAAGAAAACAATTGTTGAAATGTTTGTTTATTGAATGGATGTCGTGTCGATCATTTCTGATGCTTTTCGGGAAGCTGTGGAATCTGAACGCAGATTGGCAATCAGAATACCGGTGATAAAAGCCAGTATGTCTTTAGCCCTGATAACATCTGCCGTTTTTTTTGGGTGTCCAAACACAGACTGTTTTTGGTGCATACACCAAAGCCTTCATATGAATTGACCAATTGGCTGACTTGGTCAATTCAGCACGGACTACAAATTTACTACAAACAGAAACCGCAAAATGTTCAATTCTTACAAAATAGAAACCCAAGTACAAATTCCACATTTGTATGTAGGATCTATAAATAGAGATAACAGCCCCAGACCAATTTGAATCCCTAAACAATGGGATATGTGGACAAATAACCTTCCCCATTTTATTTGGGAGGTTATTTTGGGATTTCTTTAAAAAATCTGTGTAGAGATTTGTATGATAAAAAACATATTACAGTTAGTGTCCTTGCTGCCCATTCACAGTTGGAAGTCCAGCAGCTGGTCCGGTCTTTGTAGTGGAGCCCAGCCGTGTGGACCGGCTGTACAACACTGTGAGGAAGTGATAACTTCAGACACACTGTGGCTAAACAACTTTGTTTTTTATGTGTCCAAAAAAAAAAGTACCCTATAAAGAAACTTCAGAAGCATCAGAGAACCTTCAAAGCGGCCGAAAGCAAAAGGAGAGCCTTCATTTTGTCTTGTTTTTTTCCTTCACCTTACTGTCTCTCCTCAGCTGTAAAAAGTAACACAAGTCAACTGGGTCACGTCTCTGTCGGGTTACCTGTCTAACCTCTCCTCAGACTGACTTTAAAATAGCAGTATCCGCTGACTTTGGCTCTGTGCAGGTGTGAGTGCATGTCTTTGAGTGAGTTGTAGAAGACATGGGGTGATTGGGTGTGTAAAAGGACGAGGGGGAAAAAGCTGAATATTCGACTTGGTTGCAGTGCACACTTTTGCAATTACGCTGCAGGTAGCTGTGTGTTTGCTCATTTGTTTCACTTCATTATCCGGTCTGACATTGTTTATTTTCAGGAGCGTTGGGGTCATGTTCCCCCTGACCTCTCTGTATGCCTCAATCTGTCAACGTCTCTATTTGACGATAGCAGCTGCAGGTGTCAGTTGAGAAGGAATATCCCAAAATAAAAGTTATGTCTGTCAGTCAACTCGTACCTTCTTTCTTTCTGTCACAATGGGGGTTGGTTTTTGTTGTAACTTCTCTGTATCTGATACAAGTAGACCCCCTACTCCTTCATATCATACCCACATTGCAAAGACTTAGCAAGATCTTAGGAAGTGTATTTGTCTAATTTCTAGTCAAATATATTTAATTGCAGTCATTTTAAGCCACATTCAACGGACAAGTGACAAATGACAATTTAGATGTAGACACCTCATTTCAAAATTTGTTACAGGGTCGTAAGTGAACACAACCACATCCATATTTAAACCCTTGGAAAATGTCTTTTTGTCATGATTACATATTTAAGTGCGACTATCTGTTCATGGTCACAGCCAATATTCTAGTGTGTTTGAAAAACTGCCTTCTTCCTAAACTGTTTCATTTGCAAATTCTGTTTTTGTTTCCCGATTTCAAAATTGGAAACTGAGAGTTGAAATTAGCAGAGCAGTCCCTCCACATCTATTGACATTTTAGGGTCATTTTCAAGTGTTTCTGGGTATTGCACAGGAGGACATCACCATTCCTGCTCGCTTAGCTCTGATTGGTTCCTGTTGTGCAAAAATGGTGCAACAATCGTCAATTAGAGTAACACCACACCTAGTGAAACCCAAGAGTATCTATCTATCACTACTGTACATACTCATCAATAATAACAGATTGGTATATGACCGGACTAGTCAAAAAATATGAACCCCCTAGGTATGCCTCTTGGCTGTTTTTGTTTAGCTGTACTGTAATCTGCTCAGGTTTTGGGAATGATTGATGGGTAAAAAAAAACAAAAAAACATGGGACTTTCAGCCAAGACATGCTCGATTTCTGTGACAAACACATGAAGGGTTGACATTTTCTTGACTCATGTCATGAAGGCTAAACTATCAGTGTATGTATTATTTTTTTAAACCCAAACCATGTTCTTTTTCTTCAACCAAAACAAGTCGTGACATTACCTAAGCTAACGATGTAGGAGGTTTTTTGGCTTAACCACTAACCCCACATAGCTTATTATCCAACATTTGAATCAGTTCTGGTGCCAATCACAACAGCCCACAACCTCTTGGAACCCCTGAAAAAAAAAGGTGATATGTGCACCAGTTCTGCCACTGCCACGTCACAACCTTTCACATTTTATTTTAGCACGAGAACAGATTTTGTGTGACTATCAGGTCAAGGTCAATGCCAGCTGAGAAAATCTCAAGATGTCAAAACGCATTTATTAGCAAATGATGCATCCGTGCCCTGGTTATCAAACCTTCTGCTTTCCAATCTTTGAATTAGAGTTTGGTTAAAGGCTTTATATGCGATTGTTTTTAATGCTAGCGATCTTTATTATGCTGGTATCTTCACACTGCATGTAAATTTACCTGAAATGAGCGTGATCTAGAAACACAGTTAAGCAGTGAGTACAGTATGTTATTCTTCTTTTCTCTAGTCCCTCAATTAAACAACTTTTATACACGAGGGGAGGAGTCAGCCGGCCGTCCGGGCGATGTAAACAAAGTGAAGATAGGACTCTGAAAACTCACATCACAGACAGTGGGACTCGGGTGTTACACCCATTGTAGACAGTCATGACTCACAGAGTTATTTTCAGAGGATAAACTTTATTTACACACATTTACGTGTGAAAAATCACATATAAAGACTTTAAGTACACGTGGAAAAGACGACAGGCGGACAGGTGGCTGGTGGTCATTTTGACTACGGGGGAGCAATAGTGAATGGATCCTTGCATTCCCCTCGGCCAGCTCGTTAGTCAACGGCCCCCGTATGGACACCACTACTACCAATGGCTGATGGTGACAGCCAATCAATGAGCGCCAACTGCATCAACTGAGGCTATTGCACTAAATACTCTAAATCGACAGACTTTGTATCATACATAAGCGCTAAGAGGGCAGCTGTCAGTTGATTGGACGAGGTAAACGGATAATAGCTCCTTTAGCATTTATCACATTTGTAATTGCAGGGCCTTTAGGAAGAACAATGACTTCCTGCAGTAAGTAACTTCACATTAATATAGGGTCTTTGTGCTTTTCTTCAAGCTTCACACTTGTGAATATTTTCAGCCCATATTGAATCATTTATATGCAAAAAAAAAGAAAATAATGCAGCGCTTTGGGAATATAAGGTGACATGTCTTTTCTTAATTTTTCCGTCTGAAATAAAACAAACCTGAACTGTTTTGCATAATATTCAGTCGCAAGCTGGGAATACATCCGCTAAATGACAAATATTAGAGTGACAAGGATTTTACAGCTACAACACTAATTACTGACACATAAACAGGGATTCTGTAACCAAAGGAACATTAAACCCAACATTTACATAAAGTAAATAAAGAATTACCTTGAGCTTGACAAATTAGGAGGATACGCGCTGTCAAAATGTCAAGTGTTATTTCAGGATAATGATATTCCTTACGTTCTCTTCTCTGTGCAGTAAAATCAATTAATATGAATTGGTGTCAGCCTTTCTAAGATTGCTGTACAGCTAATTTTGGAACAAAGCTGTTCATATACAAATACAGTCTTCTAACAAACAGGCTGAGCCATCACAGAGGGTCTTATTCATTCTGCAGCGGCAGCCTCGTGTCGCATATGGCACGGTGCAGATGGACAATCTGTTTGGGGCTTCAAAGTTAGGAGGCAAAGTTCATTAACACGCCACAAGCTTTGAGCCTTGCGATCAGAAAATAATTTCATCATCCTTCTAATTATGCGCACGCGTCTCCAAAGTGTCTCTCAGCGTGCCAATCAAGGCGACTTTAAATAAACAGCAGGCTCGTCGTGGAGATTGCATTCACATCGGAGTCACTTTATTTGCAGCACAAAATAAATGTACATTAGTTTGTCTTGCTGTGAAGGCGCATGAGCAGGCATCAGGGAGAGATGGCAGAAATGTGAGAGGAATAAAATGTGCTGCACTGAGGAGTGACAGAGGACACATAAGACATTACACAAGAATAAATATGACCCATAATTCTGCTTGACTCTTAGATCTCTGCAATAGAAAAAGTTCTGCCTACAGTTGATTCTCTAACTCTGCTCTGTATAACAATGTAAGAAGGACGGAATAGATACATATCACTGTTATATAATTTTTTTATTTTATTTTACTATTATAGATTTTTTTACTATTATCATTATTTTTCTTTAATATTATTATATTATTTTTGTGTTTTTTTTCTTTTTTTTTGTTGTTTGTGTTTTGTGCTTGTCTTTTCTTTTTGCCCCCTGGTATGGTTATGTTATTGTAATGTATGTGTCTATGTGTGTGTGCATGTCTGCGTGTGTATATGTATGGGTGGGGTGGGTGGGGGGGAATGTGACATATTACCAAAAAGAAAAAAAATGTCCTTAATGATTATTGTATCACGATACCTGTCAAATTAATAAAGAGATATTTCAAAAAAGAAAAAGGTCTGCCTGTACAGCATACTGGTATCTTCGAAATCTTTGGAATCTATCTATCTATCTAAATTATAAACCCTAATTTATAAAACATCATCATTTATGAAAGTATTACAATTGTGGGTCTACTTTTGTTTCTTAAATACAAACATTTGACAAACTTTCATCACATTCCTTCGACATCAACACTAAATTATCTCACCCAAAGCAAACCTGAGCATAGAAACATGTACATAGTTTTTGTTTTAATTGTTCAAAGTTATCAGATGATGTTGTTTTTAGCTAAGCCTATTTTAATTGTTTAGATATAAAAGCAATTATTGTTTATATTTATATACTTATAATTATAATAATAATAATAATTATAATTTATAATTATATACCGCCAACCCACCCCCAAAGGGCGTTAGTCTCATCCATTGAAAGTTAAAAGGCTGATTCAGCAATAAAAAAATCTGCTAAAATCCCCCCCACCCACCTTCAACACACACACACACACACACACACACACACACACACACACACACACACACACACACACACACACACACACACACACACACATAGCGAATAGTATTGCTCAGGTTATTCAGCAGTCGCAGCTTTTTCTTACCAACTGAGTGTGAATGAAGCCGCTTAGCGCCCTCCACACCCACAGAGAAGGGAAAACGTCCTCGCCATTTGATTCTTTACTGCAACATGTTTTTTTTCTAATGAGCAGACATGTTTGTGCTAAAGCTTGTTTTTAGCATCTACAGTCTACATCAGTACATATTTAGAATAGAACAGAATGACTTTATTGATCCCAAACTGGGAAATTATGGTGTTACAGCAGCAGGTTATCAAAGCAAATAAAACAATATAAGAATAGATATATACATAAGCACTTAGAATATAAAAAATAAGAATAGGAAGAGATTTATACATCAAGGATTTAACTTAACATTCCTACTGGTTTAAAAAAAATGAAAAATGAAATACAACATTTATTCGGGCTTGTCAACAGAATGTAAAAATACTAAAAACTGAAAAATGACTTCAACTGAATGTAAAAATACTACAAAAGGTAACTGTGATACCAATTTTAGAATGATATTTTCAAGGTACAAACCCTGAGATCTGGACAACATTAAGGTAATGACCGATTGTAAATCATGCTATGGTTATAATGGTTTTGTTTCATAGTTAACTGACACTTAAAGGCTTTATTCAAGCACAAAGAGCATGAGACTTATTAAGACAGAGGACTAAGCTTTCTGTTGCAAAATGAATTAAATGTCTAGCTCTACAGTTTTTATTTTAGATCAATCTTCACGAGCATGCAAACAACATTCTCCCACGCCTCAAGTCAAGATCTGTTTCCACGGGGTTAATCTATAGAAGAAGACATAAACGGAACAAATCTGACGAGGGAATTCAAGATTTAATAAAGAAGAAACTTTCATCCAATTAAGTCGCTCTACTTTGTTTAACAGAGGCAGACGTGTTGACTTTCTCGTGTTTACTCTCTCTCTCTCCTTCAACACCTGTGTCTTATAGCTGTGGGCTGGAAAAGAAAGAAAAAAAACATCTCTAAGAGCACGGGGACATCTTCCTGTGAGATTCAGAAAATAGCCGGCTCTCCTGGGCCGCATTAGTCTGAAGGTCATCGAAGGGGAAAATGACCCTGGTTCCTCCCTCTCCTCTCTCCTGCTGGCCCTCTACTCGTCTCTCTCCCCCTGTAATTGAGTATGGTGCGTGGTCAGGGAGCCTGTGCTCATTGGCGGGCTGAACATGGTAGTTAGTTACACACGTTTTCACCGTAATTACCAGGCACACTCTCCCTGTCTCCAGATCTTTTCAAGGTCGCATCAATTTCACAGCTATCCACACTATCTGCCCCCGCTCCATCGCTGTATGTGCCGACCGCTGTCATTACAGGCTTTCAGACCCCCTCTTCCTCATTGTGGACTTCCTCCTCCTCTTTACTTAAAAGCATAGCAAAACCAAAATGGTAATTATTAGTCGATCATCCAACCTTTTTTTTTCCCCTGCCACTGTCGCCGTTGAGAAGGAGTGTTGCACTAACCCTCTGAGTATGAGGGTGACTCATCTCTGGCTGTAAATGTTATTACTGACTCACTGGGATGTAGATTTACTACTTATCTGGCCGCCATTAAACGCTGCTTGATTGCTTTGGAAGGGAAAAAAGGTCAAGATTTTTTTGGTGAAGGCACCAAAACATTTGACCGACCTCGCAGTGGAACACAAACCCATGTGAGTAGTAGTTCATAGTTTGACCCCCCCGCAGTTTGGCGCACTCTGAGTTGCTGATAAAAGGCAGACATTAACATCCACATGGGCGTGAGTTACAAAAAGGATTGTGCGGCTTTTTGGCGCAGGCTAAACCTGTGCAAATGAGTCAAACGGACACCGATTATTCTTAAAAAAACACAAGCAAATGGTTACATGCATCCTCATATGCGCTGCACATAATTAAATGAACCATTATGCAGTCGTTTGGGGATAAAAATAACTCCTGTTTGTGGAAAAAGAAAGCATCATTGTAAAAGGCATCTAATTGACAAACACTGCGTCTAGCAGACACATGAAGATAGAGTGCAGCAATAACCTTCTGTTTGGACTAGGTGAGAACTGAGTTGTTATTATTGTAAGAGATGCAAGACTAAATATCTGTAAAGACAGTCTGTAAATATCACCTTGACATAACTATTAGTAATATTACCTGCGGTTCAGTTAGTTTGGGGCTGTCAGCGTCTCGACACTTCATCCACATGTGTGAGGCTGGGAATAAAACATTTAGAAGGGGCTTCTGAAACCTTTATAAAGTTTTTCATAGCAGTGTTTCCCCTAGGTTTACAGCTTTGGGGGGGTGGGGGGTGCGGGCAGACGGACGCCGACACAAACACTTTAAGGAATCTTGGTGTTTATGCGTTACTTTTAATGGCAGCTGTCCTGTTCTATCGGAAAGGTATCCTTAAATGACTTCTTTCATTGATTTCTGACTCTATCCACCATCCAATCTCTACAATAAAGGCACAAAAAGCCCAAACATAAATCTAAAAAAAATATATATTTTTTTTATTAACTTGACCTTTAAGGGGGGGACGGGCCGCCCCCCAATATAATGGTAGGGGAAACACTGCATAGTATTGTCTATTAAATGTCCAATCTGAAACTGTCTGCTGAATATTTAAACAACAACGAAACCTTCTGAATAAAAGTGGTGCATTGGATTTTGTGACTAGTTTTGTTAAGTTATGAAATCGAGGCAATGTGTATTCAAATCTAAAATTAAGGATGAAGTACATCAAGAGCTGTTGTGCCGTGACGATCATGGATATTGGACAAATTGAAAGTTGCCTACAATGTAGTTTAATTTGCTGATCTAAAAAATTGTGTGTTTATTGACTCAAAACTGTAAATTATCTAAAAATCTGAGTTTTTGGGATGTGGTGCATACCCTGCAACAAAGGCCAAAGTAACTGACATAAGCAGTTCTGCAACACCTACAGTATGTCGATTCCATTCACGTTCACCTCTCTTTCACTGCATGTCTCGGATCAGCTGCATTGCTTATACAACCGGATGTCTGCTTCCTCCCTCTCTTCCTCCCCCTCCACAGGCTCCTCTCATTTGCTTGACACCCTTGTCAGACCATGCCCGGCAAGGAGTCAGAGTCAGTAGTTACTAGGTTCACAGCCGCTGTCAAGTCCTCCAGAAGGCCCGTCAGCCATGCCAGGGACAGAGTATACTTCAGTAGGCTTTAAAAGCGTGAAGCACCACTCAAATCAAGGCACGGCACAGCGGAACATCTGTTTCGCCATTTTATTCCATTTGGTGCAGCGTGTATTTGGCAAACCGCCCTGCACGGCCACCTGTTTACCATCATCACAACCACAACCCAATCCCCCCTCGACCGCAGCCTCAATTTTCGGATTCTTGCAGAAGTCGTCCGCTGAGTGCCGCTGAAATGATTGCCCAGCTAAGTGCTTGTGATTTGTTTATGTTGCCTATTAAACTAATAAGTCCTCATATCGTTGTCAAGGCTTGACATTGGAAAATGGAGGAGGATGATACCAGCTCTGACTACATTGGCACAATGATGGCATAGATTAGCAAGAGTGTCGCTTCACAGATCCTTGTCCTACGAGAGAGAGGGGGGGGGGGGGTGGTTTATTGTGCCACTCTTTGATTGAGTTGCAATGTGTCAGGACTATCAGCCCATGCCATCTGCACGTGTCCCGCATCCTCAGCGCTGAATTGATTGAGATTTATTGTAAAGGATGATTAAAGCACTGGCGGCTTAGTCGATACGAGGGGAAGAGCGGAGCTGTGAACACACATCAGCTTCCTGTTCTCTGACAGGAGAGGTTGACGGAGCCAAAAGCACCAAGCAGCTCAAAGTAACCAATCATTAGAAGGGCTGACTAGTGCTGTGTACTCAAATAGAAGTAGGTGAGTGGAAGGCCAGGTTCAGTGTGCATCCCCCCCTGGGCTGACCGTGCCCTGGGATTGGCAGCACTCGGCCCTAATGCTTCTCAAAGCTGTCCTTGAGTGGATAAAGTATCCACCAAGCCAATACCAGCATGATTAATTGCTTGGGTGGTCTCATCACTTTTAGTCCAGAAAAGGCTTTGAACCCCCAAGGAACAAACAAACCTACTTAACCATTTAGTGGTTTTCTCTGCCTACGGTTACTACTCAATCCACCTACCTGGATACACTCTGACAGGCGTGGACACGAGGGAAGCATGAATCTTACAACACTGCACTCTTAATCGTTCTGCATCTTTGAGCAGATGTATGAAGGTTACCTGCATTTGGGAGGTTAAAGCATTTTTACTCCAATCCCCCCTAGCTTTAAAAAAAAAAAAAAAAAAAGACAATCTCCTTGCTAGGATTTCATATAAAACTTTATTAAGTAACTCTCTGTATGCATACACATGCACAGGCAGCCAACTATCCCTCCTCACTGGGAGCAATACCTCACAATGTATGCTTGTGAAACTAAACTCGACTTCTTTAGAGGTTGTGATTCTTTGCTCAGGCAGACATGAGTGTGCAGAAATGGCAAGTGCAGTGGGTAAATCTATCCTGATTCAGAGCCAATCCCTCTGAGGCGAGCCCTCCGAGTAGAAACTGAAAAACTGAGTTCTGTCCGTGCTGATAAGGAGGTCAGCGTGGCCGTGCGACACCGACCAATATTGCCGGACTTCTCACGGTCAGCAACCTTTCCCTTTAATGCAGCCACCTGAGCTGACCCAGATTTCCGAACGTCTCCAATTGGCCCTTAAGGACTCCATAGCAGATGGCCGTCATACACCAAAGGGTGTAGATAACAGCCATTTATCAAAGCATTAGAGGACTGCCACAGAATAAGGCCACCGGACATGCATCACCCGATCCACAAATTCTCACTGCTGTTTCCAAAATGTTGCTCATAAATAATTCAGTTGCCTGTATGGCCACCGGCGCCTCAGACTATATGGGAGATTCTTATGAAAAGGACTGTTTATGGTTGCTGAAGTCACCCCACCTCTGGATTGGATTCCCCCTCCCCCCTTCACACAGACTGATTCTCTCTCTGTGTCTTATTTTCTGCTTAATGCTGGACCAGCCGGTGTGGTCTTTTTGAATCACTCAATGCTTGACCTTTTCACTTCACCCGTGAAATGAGGCTGATATGATCCAGAACTTGAATCTCTTAAATGAAACCGAAGTGTTTGGGAACCACTATCACATAATTGGGAACTAGTATGTTCCACAGAAAGAATCATTTAAATGGAACTGATACTTTCTGGAACCAGTATCTAACAAATGGAACTGACGTCTTCCAAAACCAGAATCCACATTGTTACTCATGACCCGTGAAGAAAGGAAGTCTTGTGGCAGAACCAAAGTGCTTTACTGTTAATTCTACATATATTTTCCACAACCAAAGACTGTTACATTCCCACAGCATCAACGGTCTGTCCCCACTTACGCCAATTTTTCGCTCTGGCAGCGGCAATTTTCTTCATTTCTGCAATGCAGTGGAACACTCGTCAATGTCGCTTGTCCCTAATTGACCAATCAAAATCAAGAGGGGGCAGGACTTCTGATATTTTCACCATCAATGGCGGAGGAGAAACTAGTCTGACTCGTCTTTTCGAGTGCACAATTTCCAAGTCTAAAGCTGCTACTAATGCCAAGGCAGGATCCACGATATTGTTTTTTATGATTTCTTTGTGAAATTTCCTTTAAAAATCTAATTTTAGACATACTGAGAAACTTAAAACTGATGTAACAGTCACTACATAGCAAAGTGGAAGTGCTGTGAGACAACTTTCATAACATAGCAACAATATGCGCTAGTGAGAATCGCTCTGACAATTAGGAAATTTGTGAAGCCAGCACAGACAAAAAACTGACCGCACACAGGAACTTCATACTTTATTACTACCATGTGGGATATTCCAATTTGCTTCTTGCAGAATAGTCATATGTCCATGTTATTGGCTGTGTGCGGCTATCATTTCTGTACTCGCATTAGTGATAAGACAACAATTCTAATGTAAAAATCCCATGGCAACGATGGAAGTGATACAGTATGGTGTTGTCTTGTAGAATATGCTAAAAGTCTGGCACCTGAGTTTTGAAACGAGCTGGAGACAGGAGCTGGCCCGCTGACTGAGCCCCAAATACAGGGAATTACAATAATCCATTTGTGATGAGATGAAAGCATGGATGACTTTTTAAGGTCTCCTTGTGATAAAAAAAAAGACTTAGCTATTGCATTGTTCCCAGGTCGGAGGAAGTAGGATTAGAATACCTCTGTGATTTGTATGACAATGTAAGGCTCACACTCAAAGATCCCATTCAAACCATAGGCGCGTTTAACGTCGGACGACTGGTTCCTAAGATTCCTAAGACTAATTCAGATGGAGGAAGCTGTGTGAAATCCAGCATTCCATGTAAGGAAATGTTGTTTTTCTGACACCATCACATTGCGTGTATAAAATAACTCATGATAAGAAAACTCCTGCGTTACCTTCATACAGTTTAATGCTAATGGATGGGAAGGCTAAATACTTTAGTATGTGGATGACAATAAAGAGTGCAGAAGGATGTGGGTTGAAGAGTGCAGAGAGCAAACATGCCAAGTACAGCTCTGGAATGATAATGCTCTATCATTAAAATGGTCGTATTATACTCATTTCAAATGTATATTTTCTGCAGTAACTTTGAATGATAGCAAACACCTTATTTATGTCACTCTATTGACTAAAACATAATCACTAAGTTCAGCCTCTGCCTGGCAAAGGAACTTTCTTCTGATTGGCCAGCCCTCATCATATATCATACAGAGAAAGAGGACACAGTGTTACAGCAACATGACCATACATGAAGTACTGTGTCATTGTGATTTCTGGATAACTGTGTGAACACCTGGTTTTGAGAGCCCTACCCATGAATGGTACTCTGTTAATACACTTGCCTTTCCTTGCCATTTGTCTTTGTCGCATGGCATGGACTATACAGTGATTTCTTTTGGAACAATAATGACTTATATTGAGACAGTGTGTTCAATAACCAGAATATGTGAAAAAGAACTGGTATGTTCCAAAAAAAAAGACATCTTTCAAAATGGAAACAAATGATCTCAGAGTTGTTTCAGTGAAGCTGGAGCTGTGTTTAGGGTCAATGGCAGTCGGAGGCCTGTGTGTAACAATTCACAGTGCTCCCTGCTACAAGTCCGAAGTTCCACAACATGTACGCCTTTTATGACCAGAGATCACGGTTTATATTGATTTTTTGCTTGCACAAGGGAGCCCAGTGGAAAAATATGTTTTCCTACTGTAACACCGACGTCCAAGTTCTTATGAGCAACTTTTTTAATTCCAACGTCTTAGACCTTTGGAGCTCAGTGACTGATTAGTAGTTTGCCAAGGTCCACCAATATCCCTGATTATAATTTCCAGTATGTCTCATTGCATGTCTTTTTTTTTTTTCTTTAGCTGTGGATGACACAGTCGAGTCTCAGTGGCCTCTAGACACTTAATTTGAGGTAATCAACAACTTGGCATGAACTCTTCTGATTACTGGTGACTTCATAAGCCACGCAGGGAAACCTCGCGACGCTGACAGTTCAGCCCTGCTATGATGGAAGGCAATTTCTGGCGTTTTGATTGGATATTTGTCATGTGGTAATTCCTAAATAGGAAGCATTAGTGATCTAGGTCAGAACACAGTGGTAGGAGTAGGGCTGTCATTGACCATAGTTCAGTCAGACATATTTCTTAATTAGCCTCACTGTCTGCTCCCCTCAAAGTAATTAACTTGATCAGAAAAGACCTTGCCTGAAGTCGGAGTAGACTCATGAAAAAAAAGTGTCAAGGCGATGACTAACTACATTAAAAATTCTGAAATCATATGTTTATCCCAAGCTGTCTGCAATTAGTATGCATAGAGAGCAGCCTAATTTTAAATCCTCAAAGATTACTCTCGGGGAAGTGATCTGGGAATGTGCTATCATAATTTATTTGGCTCAAGGTGTTGACTTTTTTTTTTTTTTTTTCAACTAACAGAACATCGTCGAACAGGTTTGTACTATAACAACAAACAAATTAAAATTGAACATGACACTTTGGCCTCTGCTCGTTTTTTTATTTCCCCCGTTTTTTTTTGGCACACTTTGCGACATGCTTCTGTTTCTCTGGTGTGTATGTGTGTAGGAGAGAGAGAGCGAGCGAGAGAGAGAGACAGAGAAAGTGAAGGCAGGATCCATGGAGACCAAGAGATAAAGTATCACATGATGGGCACTGTAATTGCATCCGAGACAACGGAGCACATTAAAAATCCCCTCCCTTTCTCTCATGTTTTATTGCCTCATCCTCTCCCCTTGATGGAATTATTACCCTATTTGTCCTAAGAAAGAGGAAGCTGGCAGAAACCATTCAGACAACAGCCCGTCCCAGAGGGTAGATTGTCCCCTGTGATATGGATGTGCACTGACACTGTGATAGAGACCTATAGTCATATCAGCAGGGTGAGGATTTAAAGCAGAGATGCTTCCTGGATTCTGCGGTGTCCATCATCTCTCTGTCTGTGGTCCTGAAGGTACAAAGCTGGGATAGGAGATACTGGCACCAGCTGCATATTATTATCTCGCCCAACAAGATATTATTCTCATATATTTACCACAAACATTTCATGGCACAGCTGTTGTCCCTCCTACTCACATGAATTTATCATCAGAACACCAGAACAAAAGGCAAACTCTCTCTCTCTCTCTCTCTACATGGACTTATGCAGCAGATTTGAGGATTTTTTCCTCTTTCCATCGCTCCTAATCTTTTCTATGGATCTGAAGGGGCTTAAAGTCCATCTTTTCCAATTGGCTAATGATCTATTTTGAGCAGTTGGAAAATATCTGTCTCAGTTAGTTCTGGTGTTGAAAAGTTTGAGAGATGGTGCTGAGGGGAGTGCAAAATCAATAAACCTATCAGGGAATGGTGACATGATATATGCCCGCCGGCCAGCCGCTCTGCAAGAGCAGGAGGACTTGGCAACAGACGTGGAAAGATGAATATACGCTACTTAAAATATCATAAACTGTGCGCAGGAAAAACAAAACTTTATCGGTAGTTGGCCTGCTTGTCGTTTATCACAAAAGGCAAGATTTACTGGTGTTGTGACCTTTAAATCTGAGGTGTAAACTAGTTTTGTAACCAAGGGGCAGCCTTCAGGGCAGAAAAATGAAAGCCAGTGCTGAAGTGGTGAAAAACAGTTCTCCTGATGTCCACTTGAGGCAGGCTCAGAATCATATCAAAAAGAAGATAATCAAATAAAAAGAAGATATGCTGGAAGTCTCTTTAATTTGCTCTATTTTCATGGCCAGCAGGGGGCGACTCATCCATTATCTATACTGCTTATCCTGTTTAGGGTTGAAGGTGGCTGGAGCTGATTCCAGCTGTCAGGGGCCAATCAACTTGTTACAAAAAGATGTCTGATTGTATAGGAGCCAATTAAAATAAAAGCCTACCTTTCAGTGGATTTATTACCTCAGTAAACATTTTACTGAAGAGTATACGGCTTTAATGGATTCCTCAAGTCTTTTTCAATGTAACAAGATTAAAGTTTTAATCCCAACTGGAATAAAATAGATAGATAAGCAGACTAAGTTTTGGGTGTAAACATTTGTTATTGACAAGTCGCTTCTCCAACAACCTTTACACCAAAACAGAGGTATAGCAATGCAATATCCTCCATGTCGTCCAAATATCGTCGCTTCTGCCACCAGAAAAACATGTAAATATACCAGACTTTAAAACAGTAGTCCACTAAAAATACTTGACATCAAATTGACTTTGTTGACTTCTTACAGGGTTTGGTATTGGTATTGCTCCTTGGGTAGAAAGGCACCACTGTCTGCTATAGGCATCACTTTGGTCAAATCCAAGTCACCGAACAGTACTACTTTGGCTTCCACTATCTTGGTCTCTACTGGCTCCCAATATCCAAAATTGGGATTTCCCAGCTGCCAAATTAAAGAGTTCCAAACGGTAGTCCACAAGCAAATGGGTGATGTCATTCTTGCTATGTCACTTTCAACAATACATTAAAAAAAAATGGCAATCCAAGCCCCCAACATTAGCTGTGAGTCTCCTCACATTTTCCTTTTGCGAGACACAATGAACTCCTCAATGTGTTGCTGCTTTATAAGATTCTTCGGCCAAGCGAGTCAGCAAAAGCATTCAAGTCATCAACTGATTTTTTTTTAGGTCAAATCTGACTCAGCTCCATTAGTTGAATTTGCTGTCCCCCCGTTACCTGAATACATACAAAATGTCATCGCCATAATCCTTGATGAATATACTTGTATTATACTTGCAATTACAGCACTAATCTGAAAACATGTTCTCTATGGTAAATTGGTGTTTTCATTCTTTTCCAATCCAGGATTTAGGGGCGTTATGGGAGCCATAGCATTGTCTGAGCATGCATGGTTAAATGAAGAAATAGATTTTGTTAATGAAAAATGCAACAGATGGTGGCTGTAAACCCTGTCCCTGCAGAGCATGAACATTTCCCGCAGAATGACGGAGAGCGGATTAAGGTCATTTTTGCCTGGTTTTTCAATTTATAAATTCATGCTCAGAGGGAACTGAAAAAAAAAAAAAAGAGGGGACTGGCATCCTGCCTCGACACTCTTTGGGAAATCCAAATGTCAATGAGCACATATTGGAAATGTGCAAATATTAGAACAAAAACCACAGTTTGGGAGCAGAACGTGAAGGCAGGCATCACAACAGACTATCAGGCTGACAAGGGCCACCCAGAGAGCCCATTGCCCAGAAGGAAACTGTTGTTTATCAGCATGAAAACAAGACCTGAGTTGATCAGAGGTAGGTATTTTAAAAAAGATGAAAAACAAAGTAAGTGCCATTCATTCAGCGCGCATTCAATTCATTTTCAATTTCATGCTCGTACTTAGTGCCAGATTACGAATCACACTCCATCTTTTTTTTTTTTCCCCCTGACCATAATCATGTAAAAAAAAAAAAAAAAAAGCTTCTATTCATGTGAGCTACGCCTTTTCTGCGGTGTCCTTGCGCCTTCTACAGATTCGAGCCAATGTCATAATTTGAATGGAACAATCTTCCTGAAGACAATGGCCAATTTTCAGTGGACAAATTGCGTTTCATTTTTCTCCCACAGCTAACTGAATAGAAAACTAAGTTGGGTTTCTGTCTCGCACTCACTCTTGTCTCTGAGCTGTAATAGGCCTGTCTTTCTTCTCCCATCAAACCACAGCATCCCTGCTCCTGCTCACGGTTATGCCCCTGATAAATGGTGTGTGTGTGTGTGTGTGGGGGGGGGGGGAATCACATGAGTGATAGTGTGATGTGTTTGTCATCCGTCGTTGAATTCCTTACAACACAAATATTACAATTTACAAATCAAAACGTGTAAAGGAGGGTGGAGGGTAGAAACCTATTTCAGGAGTAATAATACACACAGCATGTACCTGAAGACAAATATCTCACTTTCTCTCATAATACAGCAAAGCACACAAGCAGCGTTTTACTCAATAAATGAAACATACTTTTTATAGATAAGAGAGTCAAACAATGGAACATGTGTAAAAGTGAATTCACAGTTAGGAAGAAATGTGGCCGCACGCCACAGGGTCTCCTTGATGACCAAGCAGGGGTTCTGCTGCACGCACACAAACACACATGCTTTATGGCTCTTTGCCAAACTTTAAATGTAACCCAAATACTCTCTTGAGATTATAGTTACAATAAGCAGGATTCTTCATTTAAAGACACAGCATATAATCAGATGGCAGACTGGGTGATCTTTCCTTTGTTAGCTTTACAGTTGAATGAGAAAAATAAAGATTTCCTTGTAAATTGGGTGGAGACAGAAGCAATTGATCTTGACCTTGCAAACTTGACAACTGTTGCAGACCACACATGAAATATTGAGATTTAAATAAACCTAAATCTATTTTTTCTAGTGTTTAAACCTCTTTTTTTTAGGATTGTGTGTAAAAGTGTGTCAACAATGTTGTGATGTACATCAGTAGTGAATGCATCATTTCAGACAAGTGATCAAACAGCAAACTCCAATGAGCATGAACAGCACACTGACGGCCACAAACATACAAAATGGAAAAAGTAGGAGCAGAGTCATGGCGACATTAGCTGAATAGCAATGAAAGAAGCGTTTGTGTTCAGCTCAAAGCTCCCACATGGCATCTCCCCAGCGTATAGCTACACAAACCAGTGGCTGTGACAGACGCCTGGGACGCAGAGCATTTAAGTGTCACATATCTGCATATGCTTTTTCGGCAGCGCTCTTAGCACCACACACATAGGAGCATATGTCTGATGAAGGTCACTGATTTGAAAACAAGGCACCTCGCAAACAACAGTAAAAGGGAGGGGCTAGTGGGGTCTTCAGCTCTGACTGAGCCTCCAAAGCCCCCATTTATATTGAGTAAACAAATGTTGTTACAAGAATTTAGAGAAAGAGACAAAGAAATGACCCTAATTCTTTTTTCCTTTCAATTAATATTGATGTTCCTGTAACATAGGAGATAATGACTGTTGACCTTTGCTTTGCATGCATTGATTGGCTGGCTTGTACCGTAGTCTACATAACAAATGGTTGCTAACCTGATTGGATAAGTGCAATTACGTCAACATACTTAGTCAAGCAGTTTGCTTTGCAGCAGACATTTTATATAAGACACAATCATAGCGACTGATTTGAGAGGAGGAGTGCATGATTTTGTAGCTGATGATTCATAGACTGCTAGTTCTGGCTATCTGCTAATTTAGCGATGAACACATTTTTGTAAACAATGAGGACAACGATTAAAATCTAAGAAGTCTTTCTGAAGACGCTGTGTTGATGTAATCAGTTAGTGATGTTAGCTAAAAGTAAACAATACTTTGTTCTTGCGCTGTTTGCCTTAAGCTAATGTTGCAGCAAGCTAGCAGGAGATGTGTGCTGCTGTTTCCATAGTGATAAGCCTTCACAGCTTTTTACAGATCCATCTTCAGAAGATGCAACACTCATTTACAATTTTCTGTTTAACCTTTATGGAATTCCACTTGTTTTTTGAGGTGGACATGATGATGTTGTTTTACGCATTTGATTTGCATATCCTTAATTGACAACACAAGGACAATGTTACACCATACATCAGGCAACATGCATTTCAATTCTATAGCAAGGAGAATATGACCTTGTTTGAGTAGTAATGGAATTGGTTATTGCTCGTTGCGTCAAAAAGATCATTAGCACTTGCAGTAAACAATCCAGCTCCTTCAATCACAGTTTTACTGGCACCACTGCTGCACTTCAGCTGCTGCTGTTATTGCTACTGCAGCGGCTTGCTGGAGCCGCTCGAGCTCTTCACTTTCCTCCTTAATCCTGGAATGACAGAATACAGCTAATGACCAGCAGATGGGTGTGACAGAATGAGGATGATATACAGAAAGAGTATGGAAGACGGGGAGTTTAAATGAAAGCCAGCCCTAGTTACTGAAGGAAACTCTACTGGTATCAGAGGAGGAGGTGTTCATCTCTTTACCGCCTTGAGTACGCTTGTTTATCATTTTCCCAAAGTGGGCAGGATGGGGGAGGTGGCTCGCAGTCATTTAACCCCTTCCATCTGGGCTTTAACCCTGATATCCTTGTTGGTGTGGAATTCTCTGCCAGCCTTGACATCGTCATTATCATCCATCATCATCACCATCAGTTATAGTTCCACGCATCTGGCGTATACAGAAGAAGTTGGCAATCTGGTGTTAAACGCATAAACATTCTGCCAGATGAAAAGTTATGGCCCGGGCGTGATTTCGATGACTAGAAAGATAAATTATGTTCAGATTGTGATTGTAATTGGAAAAAGCCAGAGGTCTGGAGCGTCACACTGCCTGCAGGGAATAGAAGAACGAGATGTGACAAAATGGGGAGGAGTTGCGGAGTTGAAGTCTTTGGTGGAAATGTGGCAATAAAAGGGAGGTTAGGAGACTAGGAGAGAGAAAGTGTTGTGAGAAAGTGACAGAGGAAAGGATGTCCCCCACCCCCATTGGAATTCAGGACAGGCATACAGAAGACATCAGAGGAGGGAAAAAGTAGAACAATGAGCTGCTGCATCCTTTTATTAGAGCCGAGCATGTCTAGAAATTTAAGACCACCATATTTTTAGAACCCCATCAACCTGGCCTTTATATAGCTCGATAAAATAGGCCTCCATGTTTCTCGTTTGGAGATTGAGCTCGACTTATCCCGCCATCTAGAGTACTAGCTGCTTTTTGTGAACACTCCTGCTCTCGGGGGGGGGGGGGGGGGGGAGGACAGTGAGGCAGAGAAAATGTATGGGCTGCATCGCAGAATCTTATTTAGATTGATAGAAGCTGCTCAACCTGTCAAGCAATCTCCACATGCGCATGTTTGTGAGCAAAATGATCCAGATTACCTTGGGAGCCCGGTGTGAAGCAATAAGACAGAGAGAGAGCAGAAGAGAAAACCTATTTGCTTTTTGTACGTTGCTGTTTGTGTTTCTTTATGCACATCTGGAGGGGAGACGAGCAAATGTGTGTGCAGTCTCTCATAGCTAAAACTCATAAAAGTATATCTTACAGAGTGAGAAAGGAATAGAAACAGAGGGAAGTATCTGAAGGCATTCAGGAAATGCGTACATATATCCTCGCCCCCCCCCTGTCGCCTCTCTCTCCCTAGGGTGTTCGTTAATCACCCTTTTAGATCTGTCAGCCTGTGGGTGGGCCCATTACCCTTCAACGCTGCCACTTTTGTTGCCCGAGACAGAGCCGCCATTCAGATGCTCTGCAGACGCCTCAGCCTCTCGGTTTGCGTCTCGCGACAGGCCCCACCTTATTAGGGTAACATGCGAGATAATGAATAAATAAACAAAGTGAAGAGGATTCTGGGACGTGAGGAGCATAGTGACAGTGCAGGGTTCATTAAAAGACAAGGTGCCGGGGGTTTCATGCTGCGTGCGACACATGGAGGCAGATACAGCTTCGGGTTTTTGTCACCGAGGACCCCTCCTCTGCATCACCCAAGTCCTCAGCCTCCTGTCTACCTGTTACAGCGGGAGATCCGGAGCGTACCGGCAAGACGGGCAGAGCTCTTGTCACAGAACCATACGGATCCAGGTTCAAAGATAACTAGCCTCGAGCTGTCAGGGTTGTCAAGGGTGCTTTCTGCGGGGTTGGTTGTACCTTGACATTAGAAATGGGTTCAAATGAGTGTGAGTCATCTTATTTACACAGATTCATGGAGTTAGTGTCGTTAAGAATGTGCCTTAAAGGGAAATTCTGGTATTTTTGAACACATGTCATTTTTTTTATTATATGTGTGTCTAAATGACTCATCGGTGAAAAAAGTTTTGAGATTGCTCCAGTTGACTGCTAATGCCCACAAACTGCCCAAACAACCTGAGCGGACCACAAAGTAACTTTCAGGGGAAATGCTGAAAAGATGATTCCATTCGATTCCCTAGAGCGACGATCTGATTCCGGGATGATTCATTAAAACATAGAACGATTCTGCAAGATTTGATTCTTTAACCTAAATCTGACACAAACTGATAATTGAATCCAAAGTAAAAAAAATATGTACTTCATGGAACTGAGAAAATTTACAACCAGTTAGTAATTTTGAGTACTTTTGGTACTTAAGAGACAAGAGAATAGCTGTTCTGAGTAAATATTCAAGAGACACAATTTTGTTACCAATACATGAATCTGAGCTCTTCTTTAGACTACATCTCACTTTGTAAGCTTTGTAAAGCCCTGCTAACACTTACAACAAAGTAATGAATCCCTCAAAGAGGCAAATAATTGAAGCCAATTAAACTAAAAGTAATGAAACAATGAAACCACTTTAAAGACATCACCTTTCTCCATAATTTATCTGTTATTGTCACATATTGATTGCACTTGACTTTCAGGCATTCTTTGTGACAGGTGAGTAGTTTGTGGCTGATGTGGTGGTTGAGTCCACACACACACACACACGCCATCAGTGTTAGTGTAAATATCCATATGAGGTCACCTTAAAGGCTTTATATGTGATTTTTCACACTTGAATGTAGAAATCAAGTATCTCCTCTGAAAATAACTCTGTGAGTCATGACTGTCTACAATGGGTGTAACACCCGAGTCCCACTGTCTGTGACGTTTTCAGAGTTTTCAGAGTCCTATCTTCACTTTGTTTACATCGCCGGGACGGCCGGCTGACTCCTCCCCTCGTGTATAAAAGTTGTTTAATTGAGGGACTAGAGAAAAGAAGAATAACATACTGTACTCACTGCTTAACTGTGTTTCTAGATCACGCTCATTTCAGGTAAATTTACATGCAGTGTGAAGATACCAGCATAATAAAGATCGCTAGCATTAGCATGCTAACACAACAATGCAGCGCGAGTTGTTTTGGTTTCATGCTGGTGCTCAAGGGCGACATCTGCTGGATCAAAAAAAATCACATATAAAGCCTTTTAATGCAGACTTACTGATGGGTCAAGTCCTATCATAGAATGAATACTTTTTATAAGTCTAGAAGACAAATAGTCATATGAAGTGGTTAATCTCTTGCGTTGCATTGTGAGATGATGGATCAATGAGCGCAAAAAACAAAACACTCAACCTTCAGTCACGGATGGGCAAAATCTGACAAATAAGGTTTGACTAGGTCTTAAGTCTTGGACAAGCCTCAAATTAATACAATTATTTTTTTCTCGCTGATTCATTATTGTATTTTTTCTTTCACATTCCAAGATGTGAAATCTAAATCTGAAAATTGCCTGAAACCTTCCACAGAATGTTCTACCATGCAAGAGTTCATAGAGGTTTTGTTTCCCCCCTTTTTTCTCCAAAACTGTGTTCATGCTCTTCAACCGTCCATATGACGGGTGACTGTTATTACTTGAAATTAGGCAGGTGCTCATGAGTTGCGGGTTTGTAAATCAGAGTAAACAGTGAAGTAAGCTATTAACCTAATTGACCAATTCAGTAAATGGTCAATAAATAACCTGTAACTGCCAATTAGACTGGATCATGTAGGGTGTTTGTGGCAGAAGCCATCTGTTCAATCCCAAGGTGTTTGACCTTGGTTTAGAGAGGTTGCAGTTTAAAATCCTCATCGGTTTATTACGAGCTAAAGATGCACGCTCCTTTTGTTTCATATTTAACCTGCTCCACTGACTCGGGTTGGCTTTATCTTCCTGAAGATTTAATCAGTGGTGTGCAACTGCATGATGTTTCTGTTGTTGTCAATTGTCTTAAACGACCGCCACTGTGTCTGACATTCTGATTAAACAATTTGCCAATGCTAATGGGCATGCAATGGACTCAGAACATTGTGTTTTGGAAACAAGACTCTATGAATAAGTAGCTTCAAATTTAAGCATCAATGAAGTTGTTTCAATTTCAATTTGGTTGTTTTGTTTTAGTTATATCATAAATTTTTAAAAGAGTTGTTAGTGGGTGTTAGCATTTACAGTACCAACATTCAAATAGTCCAAGGACCAGTGGACAAGATGCTGGGAAGGAGGTAGGATTAAAAAAAACAATACAGTATACAAGTATCTGCCACTTACAACCGAAAGACAATCCCAGTTAGTTTGGAAAAAACTTTTAGAGTTTAAGATTGATTTTTGTTTTCAGGACTTGTTCTTGATGCCTCCACAGCATTGTGTTTTTTTTCTAATGCATATATGTTTACACCAATCAACCCCCCCAGGGAGTTGTGATGTTGCAACCAGAAATAATAATGCAAATTCAATCATTCCATAAAGTTCTGCAATCTAGTCCAATAATTGCAACTTTTATGCAAATTTGATGGATCAACATACGCCCCCCAATCTTCAGCCTTTTTTGGTAAGGCTAACAACAATACTAAGAACAGTTGCCACTATCTTTGCAGAGTCACTTGCTCCTGTAGTGTCAGTGGGAAAAATAGAGCCTCAAAACATTTACAACTTTCCCCACACATTTTTTAAAAGATCTGCCACAAAGTCAGGCATTTTATGCTGCAACAATCATAAATAACAGCTGCAAAATCCTGGAGGGAGTGAATAATGCTGTGTGCTAGTAAAAAGAAAATAAGTTCTGTCAGGGACCACCCAGCAATTTAAAAAAATATATATTGCATGAAATAATTTAATAAGGGAGAAATAAACTTCAGCCTCATAAGTGACACATTTGACAAATGTTGAAAGGATGTAAGGCGTGTATTAAACCATTTTGAATAGATTTAAGTTAAGGTGACAACTGTTGTATTGTAACCCTCAGGTTATCTGATGAATGCGAACTACTGTACTTGTGAGTTAGTTTGCTTCAGTTTAGCTTCATTTAGAAAAAAGTTCAAAAAGAAAGACGCTTTGTAAAAATTAAAAAACTGGGACTTTGTCGCAAAACTTTTTCCATCCATCATTGTGCCTGTGCTGTTTTGACGACGGAGCTATAATGTCTTTATGAGTCTCATTCTCCCATCTCTTTGCATTAGCTCAGCTGCAGAAGTGGAAGCTTGCGACATGAGAGAGTGCCGATTTGATCCCAAGCGGCTCGTTTTAACACCAGACTGGTTGCAGTTCATCATGAATTATGTGTTTGTTTACAGGCAGTTTTAGATTAACTCCAGTCAACAGTCACAACTGCTTCCACTGTTGATTTGCCGAAGCCAATAAACAATTACAAAACTCCTGCCAATCAGGCAGATTTGCAACATTTGAAGGAGATTAGCGGAGCTGTCGATGAGTTCAGCGCCTGCGAGGAACACATATTACTTTTTAAATGTATTTAAATATTATCCTTATAATCTTACTGCATTTATGAGGAGGAAAAAATCCACAACCTATTCTTCTTGTTAAGGGTGAAAACTTTAAATTAGGCAGGGTAGGGGGAAATTGGAGGTAGTGCATTTTAACAGAGGGTAGTCCTGTCACAATAAGCACCTAACCCCAGCTATGAGATTTGTGTTGTTTACAAAACCCCACAAAACACTCAGGAGTAGCACTCCCAGCTTGAATCATAAAAGGGATCCGATGATGTTAAAAGCACCTCTCTGTTGTCAATTTGAATATAAGACGGTGTGCGGCGACGCAGCACAAAGCCACTAACTGACTATGCGGGTGAGAGGAAATGAAGGGGAACAAGGCGAGCAGAGGGACGTCACACTCAGTGAAAAGATAAATAAAGTGAGAAAAAACTCACACGCTCTGGCAGAACAAACAGATGGAGCTGTAAACTTGGTAGATTAATTAAAAAAAACAGCTCTGCCGTCTTGTAGATATAAAACTCAGGAGAGGCGCGGGTTATGAGCATTGACTTCGCTTGAAAAAAGCTCTCAAATAAAAATGTAAATTGCTCCTAGATTTAAAAAAAAAAACAAGTGCATTCTTTGGATAATCTAATTCTGCTTTTGTTGTTTTCATTCTAAAAACCACAACTCATGCCTGCCCATCATCCCTCCTTTGTCCAAGCACTCAACCATTATGTGCACTCTGCGAAACCACACAGTACTCCCCTCATCCTCCTTAATATTTTGAGTGGAGATATGTATTTATTGTAACTCAAAGGAGAAACAGCAAACATGCTTTTTTTCTTGCTAATAGTCGTCTCTATCGCAGAAGCTCTTAGAGGTTGAACATGCAGGGATGCTCGCTGTAATACGTTTGAATCACTGGTGATTGGTTGCATGGCTAATGGAGAGAGACAACACCTTGCCAGGTAGAATCATGCAACCCCGAAAAAAGAGATATATCCACTCGCGTTGCCCAGGGGTCAGCTGTCCAGTCGTTTGACAACAGCATTTGATCAAAAAGAGAAAAACACATAAAAAGAAAAAAAAAAGATTGTAATGTTCGGGCTGTGGGGTATGCAGGAGTAATGTGATTTGATGGGAACAGACAAGACATCATACACCGCGCGTTCTCTATCAAATAACTCTCGGAGCTCTACGTGTAGACTAAGAGGAATATTATGCAAATTTTTTTGAAACACTGCGATCTGCTACTTTGAAATGAAGACTACTCACACAGGAGCCAGGGTCAGTGCTGGACTTGTTCTGTATACATCAATTTCATGCATCAGGGGGGATGAGAAGTAAGGTTTTTTTTTTCCAAAGACGACGCATGCAGTGTTAAGTGATCTAATGAGGAGCTCTGCACGCTCTTACCTCAGGACCACTTCATTTCAGCGCTGTCAGTGCAATTTTACATTACGAGACCACCTGAAACGCTCGGCTCGCTCTCTCTGATAATAAAGCGAGGAACAAGTTTCATACTTCTTCAAAAGGTGAGATATGGCCGATGATGGTGTCGCAGAGGATGGAGGAGCGCGGCCGCTGTCGCACTTGTCAGAGTGCACTCGTCTTTTATAACCTTATTACTCCCGATGCGCTCTCTTTCTTTGACTCTTCTTTTACTCATGGCGATAGCAATTATCTCAAAGGCGTTGTGGAAAAGGAGGAGAATAACAGAAGCAAAATAAATGAAGAGGAGTCTTTGCTTTAATTTTGGGCTGCTTGGTTAGTCACCCAGCAGAGCCAGGGTCAATGTTACTCTTCAGTAAACTTCATTCAGCGTGCAAGGTTGTTGTACTTTTCATTTCAAACAAGAGCAGCTTTCCATGAAGGAATCCAGGCCAGAGGTTTTGTTATACATGTATCTCTCTGTGTAATTTGTTCTGTAAACCCAATTTCATTCATATTACCTCCAAAAAAATGGTAGCAATATGTTTTAGCCTTCTTTAAATTGACCTTCAACATTCAAAACAGATAACACATCAAGGTCCCCGAACAGCAAAATGAGAGTTCTGCCCTTAAAACACCTCAACGTCTGCAAGTCGTCTGTTGGTGCCACAAATTGCAGTCACTCAAAATACACACTTAATTGCGCCTCTGACACATATGGCGTCTCAAATACTATTGATTGCCGTTCCGAATTGCAGAAAGAGCCTTGATTTCAACATAGCAGACTCCTCCGAAGTGCCAGACAAATTACTGAGGGGAGTGCTCTCTGAGACTCACGATCAAGCCTCACAACATCTGCCAAAGTGTCTTCTTGCACTAAAGAAGTCGAGATCGCCAAAAGTCAGTACAGATACACTGACACACACAAACACACACACAAACACACACACACACACACACACACACACACACACACACACACACACACACACACACACACACACACACACACACACACACACACACACACACAGCCATCCAAATCGACTCGCACACAGAAACTCTTATCAATGCTGCGTTCCTAACAGCTGAGAGAAGAACGGTTGTGGCTCAGTTGGTAGAGTCGTCGCTCTCAACCGGAAGGTCGAGGGTTCGATCTCCAGCTGATCAACATGTCCGATGTGTCCTTGGGCAAGACACTTAACCTCGCATTGCTCCCACTGCTTTGGTGGCGGTGTATGAATAGATTAGTGTTGTACTTACTCTCTTGCTTTGGATAAAAGCGTCTGCTAAGTGAATTGTAGAAATGAATAGATACTTCTTTATATGTGTAAACCTATTGAGTTTGGACAGCATATTTTGTGATAATCAGTTAGTTGTGTTCTGTGGTTTTAAGCGGCAGACCCCATGTCTTCACCTGTAATGGTTCTGGTGGAAACTTGTCAGACCAGGTAGAGAATACAACACTGAGTTTGGATGGAGAGTGTGAGATGGACTTGAGCTTGAACAGTATAGCACTTTTCAAGTCTTCGGACTCCTGATTTTACACCGCAGGTCACAACTACACATTCACTCACTGATGCCAGAGGTTTCTATGTAATGTGTCCAAAAGTATTAACTAATCCCATTCACACACATTCATACGCTGCTGATGAAGCAGCAGGAGCAATTTAGGGTTAAGTGTCTCACCCAAGGACACGTCGGACATGTGGCTGCAGAAGCTGGGGATCGAACCCTCCAACCTCTCTCGACCGACTCTGCCACAGCCGTCGCTGTTCAGGTGATGTTGGTAAGAACAGCAGAGAAGCAGCTTTCCTTCTTTGCTTTACCAAAAGTGTATATTTAGCTTCTCATTAAAACTGGCTTTTATGTTAAAAAAAACCCATCATCTTATCCAAGCAGACGTTGACGATCTTGATTTAATGTTAACTGATGTCAAGGAACATTCAAGTATTGAACCATGAGATAAATGTCCTGTCATGTCTCTATATGGTTTCTTATATTGAAGCATATGTGGCTGGTCTCCTCCACAGCAACTGAAGAAGCTTTTTTCTTGAAGTGGCCGCAAAATGAATCAACACCGTGTTATTTTGTCTAACAATCAAAACATCTTGAAAACTTCCCTCCTCGTGCGGTTTTCAATTTATGCAGAGAACAGCACCTGTGGTTCAAGTTATTGGAAAACAATTTGTGTCTGTGACACGAGTGATGAATTTTGAAGGCAGATAAAGAATTACGTTTCACTCTGACATGTACATTTTCTGATGTATTGTCTTCTCTAAACCTCTTTGCAACCTCGGTGACCTTTTCTTAAGCCCCCCAGCTGTGTGTCTGAAGAGATGGCCGTATCAGTCAGTGTAAGAACTTTGGTGCAGACGGACATAAATCAAGTGTTTGGATGGACTGCCATGAGCTCTTGTTCAGACATTCAGGTTGCTCACAGGATGAAGCCTGTCGAGTCCAGTGACACTCTGTGACTATTAAAGCCACCTGCAGTGTGACCTTTGAGTTTCTTGGAGAAATGTTGTCACAGCTATTAGGTGGCTGGACATGGAATTTACTTCAGATACTCATAACCCCCAATAATTTGGGTGTTTTTATGACTTTTCATCGAGTGCTGAAAAGGTCAAATTTTTCATTTGTCCACCTCTGGAGTTGTCATGTTTTCAAGTTTCCAAACATCAATACGATTCCAAGGACAATCCAAAGATTGCAATGCCTATTTCAATACCAAGAAAAAAAAATACAATTCCTAGGCACCAAATTTGGGTAGTTTTTGGTTTTTAATTTTCAAAACATTGCAGACATTACATAATTCTGCAATTTCAGCGGTGCTCTCTCTTTCAAATATTGGAGATTCTTTTGAAAAATGGAGAGAGGTTTGAGTGCAGAAACATTTCTAGACTGATGCGGAGGTGGCTAAACACTGAAGCTTCAGCATGGCAACCAGCTTGAGCATCGACTGGGGAGGGGGCTCGCTGGACACAGCTCTCTCAAATGTTTAGAATTTAGACTGCAGTACCAATTTTAAACACTACGTGTCAGAGCTACATATTGCTCCTTTAAACATTGAAACGGTAGCTCAAGAAGAATGCATCATCTTCAAGGTTTGACCTCTGATTGGTGCATTGAAATCTCAGGTTCTTTATGATGCTATTTATAACTTTGTGAAGTTACATGATTTCTTAGTGACTGATTTTAAAGCTAAGGTGTTTATACTAGTAGCTTTGTCATGGATTAAGCCGTTGACCTCAACATTTTAGGATGCTTGTTTTCCAAGGGAATTTGCTTGAGAAAATCCGCACTGCAAGACAAGACCAATTAAAAGTTGTCGCTTCTCCCGCTCTCCCTGTTTTCCCTCCGCCCTGCTGTGTGACTGGTGGAGTCACTAATTTAAATCAGATCGGAAAGTTGCACAGGGAGAGGGGGAGATAATGACAATATGTTTGCAGAGGGAAGCATATGAATCTGTGTACTAACATAATAATTTGCATGCTTTTTGTTTAGGTAGAGGTTGCCTGCTGTTCTGGCCCAGATGTCCGTCTATGGCTGCCAAAGCCTTTGAATGCACAACAGCAAATCTTGTCTCAATTGGAGAATATGCAGAAGCAGACGTGTTGCCTATATCTGACGTGTAGTCAAATCCCAGTGCCAGATGTACAGCTCGAGAAGCTGACTTTTGTCTGTCTTGATTTGTTCAACATTTCATGCTCATGTCATGATTTCCCTTTTTGACACGTTGAAAATTTACTTTGGCTGCTTAAAGATGTTGTGGTAAATGATTTGGAGATGTGTATACATAGCTGTTAATTAAATCAACTTGCTTTCCAAAACCAGTACCAGTCATAGAGGTTCATGGTTGTTTCACAAACCAGATCCCAAATCTAAGTCTTGTCAGGTGGTGGACCTGTCAATCAGACCTTCTAAAATATGTATATTGGACACCGGACAACACTAGATACAGGTATGTATTTTTTTCCAACTATTTCAATGTAAACATACATTTGTTAGTTACATCACTTACAAAGTAAGTACTAGTTTTTTAGAAGTACATTTAGCTTTGCATCACAACATTCAAATCAAGATCAACATCCCATTGATGAAAAAAATAAAAAAAAGTGCAAAAATATATTTTCCTGCACTGCATTTTTAGTTGTCATGGCAGGCCATTATATGTGCCAGGCTAAAACATACTATTTGTCTTTGATGTTGGGCCTTTACATGGGGGGTCTGTGGATACTGACTCTCTTTTGGAGTCAGCCTCAAATGTCCACAAGAGGAACTGCAGTTTTTGACACTTGATATTTCAAACCCAAGTAACCACTGGGTTATGAGGGGCTCTTTGAAGGATGGGTGGCCACTAACCCACAAACTCAAAGATAAATTGTTAACTTCCCACAGAGGTGCCAAAATGGAGGGATAGGGCCGGGTGGGGGAATCTGAAGAAGCCATAATTTACCATCTTGTACCAAATGGACCAGGTCTCTTTTGACAGACAGTCCAGTAAGGAGATTTCAGAGTTAAGCTGTGTCCATCTCTGCAGTCTGAAAGGTCCCCATAACCAACCCCAGACTAAATGTACACAGTTATACAGACTGTGTATTATAAGCTGAGTCTCACTAACTTTAACCGAACCCTTTTCTGATTAAAACTCCTACAAGAGGGGCCATAATGGGTTCCTCAAATATCTGCTTTGGGCAGCTTAAGGTGACAGAGGAAAGGTCTGGCTGGGGTGTAACAGGGTCAAAGTCATCTACATGTGTCACAGGACTGTGACATTTAGAATCCACTCAACTGAAACCGCAAAGGAAACAGAGAACAGCAGAAAAAACACACGGCGTTGGCCTCTTGGGGGGTTTCTGCTTCCTGTGCCTTGTCTCCCGCTCACCTTGGACACTGCGTCAGTGTCAGCTGTCAGTGTCAGGTTGAGAGGAGGAATGCTAATGGAACCCTTACCACATTGCATGCCTCTGCCATCTCCCTTTCTCTGAGCTCCTTTTCACGCCGCTGTTTGTCTGAGTGAGGCAAAGCTATTAACTTTCCTTTAGTATAGTCGAGCTTTGCATCTGACCGCGGTAGCCCCGCAGTCTGCGTCTCTACAAAAAAGATAGGCAGGCTCCCTTTGAGGAGCGGAGACTAGCCTCGACTCTGTCTGTCAGAGGCACGGCGGCTCCGTGTGCAGTCCCTCCCTCCTGCCTCGCCCCCTTTCCTCGGGCTCGCATAAACGTCTCACAGATACTGCCAACATCTCCACTTCCAAACCTCAGAAGAGTGCGGAGCTGTCGGTGAGTTTTAACTAAAATAACCTGCGGTCACTGCACTGTCTCTTCCCTGCAACTGTGAAAAAAAAAAGTCATAACTGTTGAGTTTTTAAGACCCCGACATTTCCGTCAGCGTGGAGAGAAAGTTCTGAACATTTTTCTGAAAAGGTTTCACTTATAACAGGATTTAATAATTAGTATCAAACGCCTGAAGGAGAGCTTTTCTGGTTTGTTACAATGCAGGTATTATTTTCAACGCTTTGGCCGTGGTTTTAATCTGATGTGATAACATTGTTCTCAGCAGGTTAATTGCTGAGATATGGGAACAATGCTTGGTCTAAAAAAAAAAAAAAAAAAAAACAGAACATGATGATAGTGTAGATACAGTTCATTCACTGCACTATAAAAACATTTAGCTTTTGTAATATCACTGATTTCACTCACAGTTTTAGAGCATTGTTGTTTCTGAAACCTGTAAAACATGACCTTAAATGGCCAACGGTGTCATAGTGGGAGAAAAACTCAAACTCAGGTGCTTAATTTCAGGGGTTGGTTTGGGATGATCGGGTCAAACAAACACAGTTTTCACCCAACAAAGAGAATATTGATTCCCATTTGAAAGCAAAACTCTACAAATACATTAATTTACCAAAATAGCCTATAAGCTGACTGTCTGTTGTTTCAAGTCCAGTGGCTTTTTCTCTGAACTTGGAAAATCTTCATTTAGCTTTCTTCACTCAAAAAATGTGGAATAATTTACAACACACTCTCAAGATTGACACTTTTGTTTGTCTGGGGCAAATTAAGACAATGACCTCGAACCACTTCACCACAGTGTGCGATTGTTTTTACGTAGAATCACCCTGTCCACCCTTTGTTGTTTCATTTTTGCTCTTTTTTGTAACTCGACATCATTGTAAATAAGGGAAACCTCAATGATTTTCAAGGCTTGCATACAAGTTTGAAATTATATGAAATGAAGTAAATTTAATATGGGAGATTTTGCATATAAATAACTTTTCCACTTGATAAACTTTTGTGATGTTGCATATTAGACTATTGATTGAAATACAAAACCATTCTATCTTTAAATGGAAAAAGAAGAAATTCCTAAATATTCTTTACTAGTAAGTTCTGATGAAACAACTGTGTGCACTGCAAAAACACAAATGCCTCATTACACTTATTTTAAGCCACATTTACCAACCAAGTCCAAATATAAATCATATATTAAGATATTTCAAGATATAACAAGGAAAAATGAAGCCTACAGGAAGTGGTTTGTAATAAGAAAAGTTAAGTCTTAACAGGAGGTGCACTTCTAAATTGGTTAATATATCTCATATCAAGACACTTGAGTAAAATGTATTCTTTCAATATAACAAGCAATTCATTTTTGGTTTGTAGTATCTTTATATGGACTTGTCAGGTGGATATGGCTTACTGTTAGTGAATTGTGATGTTTATAACTGGAAATAAGAAAAATACACTTGCCTAGGTTTTTTGCAGCACTGAGTTACTCCAAACCAAAACGTTAACAGTAAAAGGTCAAATGAAAAAAGCTTAAATATGTCAAAATGTTCTAGTAAGTAAAAATGTGCTTAATTTAACATGTTTTCATCTTACTTCTAGTTGACTTTTTTTGCAGTTTATGACTTTCTTCTGTTTGATGTCAAGTACTGCAAAAATATCAAGTGAAGGAAATGTGGAGTTTTCTGATGAAGGGGTCAAAAAGCAGGTCGACCCCCGCTGCAACAACATTTGGATGAACTTTACCCCGCAGTTATTGAGAATGACATTCCATGAAGATGTCAAGAGCAGCCTTTTATTACTGAGCTGAAATGAAGGGATCTGTTTACATCCAATCACTCTGAAGGAATCTCGTCCCGGCTATAATCTGACAACAACAACAACAACATCAGCAAGCTTCTTTTTTTTTTTTTTTTTTTTTTTTCCATCGGCACAATTAATCAAAAAGCAATTACATTAGCATGCTCGTGGAGATGGATTAAATGATTTTGACAATTTTCTGTGGCTGCCTCAGCTTGCTCCGGTCCCCGTCCTGCTGCTGTCTGCTGAGCGCAAAAAAAAAAATCATGAAGTCGAGAACATCGGGATAATTAGTCCACGAGATGAGCAGGGGCTGTTCACGTCTGTGGCACATCTCCAGAAACCAGCCCCCACGTACTGTTCCAGCCACCATGTATTAAAGCGAACGTCTGTTTAATCACAGTGCACCACATTCCCTCCATGCTTTATTAGGCTATAAATGTGCTGAGTGAAGGCCCGGCGCCTAATTAGGGACGACTTCAGTTCACTCTATCGCGTACTGTTTTCTCCTACCTTACATTCTTCCTCCCTCTCTCTTTCTCTCTCGCTCTTTTTCCCTCTGCGCTGCTCTCACAGTAGGAAGCAGCGCAGAATCCCTTCCAGTCTTAAGAAGTCAGCTTGCCCCCAACTTAGATGTTGAGGGGATTGCACTGGAGGCAAAATCTCTCTGCAGCCATTTCAGCCGTTTTCTGTCTGTGCAATGCAGGTGGCTTTGGTAAAAGTGCCGGTGGGGGGGGGGGGGGGGGGGGGGGGGGGGTAGTCATGCAGAGAGGAGTCCTCAATCTCAGCAGATGGACGATCGGTGGAGGGGGAGTGTTAGTGCTGAGGCTCAAAGAAAACCGACTTGAGAGGCACTGCTTCTGAGAGAGTTTCAAACAGGGTCAGGAGGTATCGGCCCCCCACATGAGGCTTTGGGAGTAAATGACTAGGAGAGAGAGAGAGAGAGAGAGAGAGAGAGAGAGAGAGAGAGAGAGGGAGAAGACTTAGGAACTGAAGACTTTCCAGGCCAGACTAATAAGAGCGCCAAACACACACAGCACACGAGTGCATCGGTTAATAGCCTCAGCCGTTTGGAGATAATGGGCGCAATCTGAGGTGGCCAGAGGAACCTGAGACCGAGTCAAAGGTCTCAGCGGTTTGGGATTAGGGTGAAGGACGGCGTTGGAGGTGCGGGGGGCGCTGCTGGGAAAAAAACTGCCATGCCAACAACAAAAGTCATTTATTTATATAAGCCTCATGGTTCAGGGGGAAAAGGGTGGTAATTACCAATTAGCAATTACAACTGAGCAAGTGCAGACACCTTCGTCGCCTGTCTGGAGGTGCCAGATGTGCTCCAGAGGTGAGAATGGGGTCTCCAAAAACATGCCCAATGGCACAGTTGCGGGGTCGGTAGTTTGAAGCACATCTTTTCCAAACAGCTCAGTACGCCCTGGCAGCCAGGCGTATCTGGCAGAAAAAAAAAATCTCCTTTAGATCAGTGTTATTATTATCTAGTGGAGATAACGACTCTCTCTGTATGGAGAAGAGGACGACCGCGTCACACAGCGAGAGAGAGGGAGAGGTGGCGAAAAACAGTGCTCAGCGAGAGAGGGGGGCAGAGAATTATAGGCGATGGGAATAATAGGTCTGGCCAAGTGAATGCATCACTCCCTGAATCCGAGGTAAAATATAGGGGCCTTATTTGCAGATATGGGGGGCTGCCCATTAGCAGCGAGTTAACAGCAGGGTTTTCAGGTACAGTTGTGGCAGGAGCTTAGGAGGAGGGGGGTGTTGCAGGAGATGACTGGACACCTCTGCGTCCATGTCCTCAGCTCGAGGGGGGGCTGGGAGGCTGGGAGGCGTCACACTGTTCCCTGAAAGCACCGCCACCCCGCCACGTCGGTAATGAGACAAGACCACCACCACTGAGACAGAGGCGATAATTACACACACGTACACCCACACACACACACACACACACCAAACAGCCCTCCGCCTGCACACAGTACCTATTTCAGCTGAACCTCAGAAGCCGAACACACAACGCTTTAACTTTCGTCACTTTGTAAAGGTGAACTTAAGGTGGCAGATGTCGCACAGACTTGCTCAGATAACTGACGCCTCTTCAGTTGTTTACCATCATAAACACAGAGTTGGTAGCGTAAACATACCAAGATTATTTTTGAAGAAACAGGTTATTTTCTTCTGTTTTTATTGCAAAAATATTTCAGCTGTGTAAATTGTACTGCAGGCTTGGAGGCTCGAAACAATATCTGTTTTTCCGCACAACATGGAATGGTAACAAGGCCTCCAACTGATACTACCACACTTCAGAGGTTTAGTTTCTTTCTACCTTCCAATAGAACACAAAAGGGGGCTTTCCTAAATTTAAAAAAGAAAATTAGAGCAATATTTCGACCTGTTTTTGGTAGTAAAATGGTTGCATTCTTGCAGAGAATTTGATTTAAAAAAAAAAACTAAGAGCTACAGCCATGGACTGCATTTAAAACTCTGCTGCTCACTTACAAAACGCCTCCTCCTTACTTTAACTCTCTCCCCCCCCTCCCCCCCACTACGCTCTGCCAATGAAAGGCGTCTGATCCAACCTTCACAACAGGGTCCTAAGTCTCTGACTAGACACTTCTCCTCTGTCGCCCCCCGGTGGTGGAATGAACTTCCAAACTCCATTTGATCTGCAGAGTCCCTCTGCACCTTTAAGAAAAAGCTGAAGACCCAGCTCTTTATGAATACCTACTAACTTAATGATGATGGTCTCCATATTATTGATGATGATGATGGTAATGACGATGGTTTTTGTTTGATAATGACGACTTATAAGATGGTTTCTATACTGATTAGAGCTCTCAAGAACTGCCCTCAATGTTGTGCTTTGCCTCTGGTCACTTCCTGTCAGCACCTGTGTGTCCAATCAGACTCAAAGCTGATCGTTTGCTCTTACTGACATTGTTCCCTTTTTTCTAGATCCTTGCTTGTGTTGTTCTTACTCTCTGATGTACGTTGGTTTGGATAAAAGCGTCTACTAAGTGAATTGTAGAATAGAGAGTGGATTCGGTCTATTTACTAAATGTAATTGAAGCTAAAGTTTCTGTAATTGTCCTAAATGTCAACATGTTGGGAAAAATTGAGAAGCTATAGCGGTCGATAACCCAAACTTTTAAAGGACAATAGAGCTAAAATGATTGTGAATATCTGACTTTGGTTTGACAGATACACCAACCACATTCATTAATATGGTCATGGATTGTGTACTCTCAAGTGGCCAAAAATTGGAGAAACCAATGTTACAATTTAGTGAGGAATACAAATGGATATCCGGACTTGACCACAAACTCAGATACTTGATTTGCACAATCTGAGCAGCATGTAGTTGCACACACATTCCAATGTGCAACCCAGTGGTAGCGCTGAGGTCAGACCTGCTCTCCCCTCAGAGCCGTTGTTCAGGTGGTCAGATAACTGTTAGTGTTTCTCTCTGCCGTGCGGCGCTGTGCCGTGTAATTATCTTTGGCCGGGATAATCAGTGGTGCTAAAAGGTGATGGATGGTGTGGGAATGCATCGCAATAAAGCAGGCAGGCAGCTCTCTGATAAGCCCGACTGCTCAACCAGGCATTCTCAATGTGTGCTGTTTCTGACTCATTTCAAAATAAATATACAAGGCATGAAACGTTCGGAAAAGTAACATTACAAGTGATTGAAAAAGATAATGCTGACTCACCAATTCATGTTTTAATGCTCCTGTTCTTAGACAATGAAACTCATGTTTGTTTTAGCGTCTATGTAATAAAGAAGCCGTTTCAGAAGCATTTCTTCATGTCAATAACTCAAAAGCAAGCTTTTTTTGAAAGCTTTTAAAATGTTGCGACCATGCAACCATTAAGAGAATAATGCTTTTCATTTTGTGCTTTTTATTGATTAAAAGCAGCAAAAAAAAAAAAAACACAAGACAGTACTGACAGTAACAAGATATCGGAATATAGACATCAAACGAAGAAAACGACAACAACAAACGCTGGAAGTGCTTTTAAGACCAAACAGGCAACATTGGAGAAAAGAAAAAGAATTAGACTAGAAAAGTAAAATACATCCCGTCTGTAAATCCATAATTTCAACAGAAGTTGCCAGAACAAAATAAAATACAATTCTTTTTTTATATAAGAGTTTCTCAAGGATTCTCTTTAATCCCACTTTTAAAATAAAAGGTATTTTGGGGCTTCTTATGCCTTTACTGGAGAGAGAGAGAGTGGGGAATGACATGCGGAAATGGAGCCACCATTGGGATTCGAACCCAAGCAGCCTGCTTGAGGACTGTAGCCTCTGTAGATGGGGCGTGTAAACTCAACACTAGGTCACCGGCGCTCCTTAAAGGATTTCTATGTGATTTTTCACACTTCAATATATAAATCAAGTATCTCCTCTGAAAATAACTCTGTGAGTCATGACTGTCTACAATGGGTGTAACACCCGAGTCCCACTGTCTGTGATGTTTTCAGAGTTTTCAGAGTCCTATCTTCACTTTGTTTACATCGCCTGGACGGCCGGCTGACTCCTCCCCTCGTGTATAAAAGTTGTTTAATTGAGGGACTAGAGAAAAGAAGAATAACATACTGTACTCACTGCTTAACTGTGTTTCTAGATCACGCTCATTTCAGGTACATTTACATGCAGTGTGAAGATACCAGCATAATAAAGATCGCTAGCATTAGCATGCTAACACAACAATGCAGCGCCAGTTGTTTTGGTTTCATGCTGGTGCTCAAGGGCGACATCTGCTGGATCAAAAAATCACATATAAAGCCTTTAATCTCAATTTTGCTCCATTTTTGGTCATGTTGTTGCTATTTTATTGGAGTTTGTGGCAATTTGTTTTTTTCCAGTAGGAAATGACTGGAATTAATTTTGAGCAAAGGCTATATTTATTCTTGATGGTGCTTAAAATATCAATATTTTAACCAGCGGGATGATGGTAGGTAATCATTTGGGACAATTCTCTTCCAAGCAACCCAACATCATGTTGATTTTGTGCATTTTGCATTTATTGTGTGTAGCTGAGTCGCTTGTTGTGAGTGAGCAGGTACTGCAGGAGTTCAGAGTTGTGTTCCAGGACATTTTGACTGAAAATGAAAAGTATGTTGAATAACCTTTTTTTTATTGCATATGTAACTTAACCCCATTTTGCTTTAAGAAGGGAAGTCAGTATGCACATATTTTCTCAGGAAGTAGCAGAAAGAATTTCCAGCAACACAAAGTGAGTAAAACATGTGGGTGCTTTGCATCAAACTGCAGTGCAACTCCAAAAGTTGCTGAGTATGCAGAAATACACGAGCAAAGCAGAAGTACTTAAATATTAATCCAAGTACGGTACTTGGGTAAATGTTCTTTTGTTAAGCTCCACAGCTGCTTCTGCCTTGTAGCCCATATGGCCCCCCAAGGTGATCATTTCTGCGACAGTTGCTGAAGTTAATTGTTAATATGTTTCCCTCGAGTGCATCGGAGACCTCGTTTGGAGGGCATTCCTACAGGTTGTGAATTTGAAAGATTGTACGCCTCTTGGAAGTGATTCTATCAATAACTGCAAGCACAATATGATGAATTATTATTATATCCTATAAAATCAGCCTCTGTTAGGACTGTCAAAATAAATCAGTCAAGGTAGCTGTATTAAATAAGCACAATTGTTAGATTTTCAAAATAAAGCTTGCCACCCAACATTTCAAATTCTGACTCTTCCATTGGAAATGTAAGGCTTTTTTAAATATAATTACATAAGAAGAGCTTCCTTACAGTAACAAATATCTTATCTCTTGCCGTAATGTTTTTGAAATTTAAGTTTTTGTTAATAATAATGTAGGAGAATGTCCATAAACATTTTCAAATGTGATGTTCTATTGGAACTAGATTTTTTTTTTAACAATGCCGAATCCTGAAGTGGCCCCTCTTCAGCACATTCATTGTGACTGTGCAGTGAGAGCGCTGTGAACAACAAGGCCACATGTCCTGCAGAGCCAGGAGACCGGGGACCGCTGGCTGACATGTGGACAGTCAACAAGCTTGTTGGCTGAGAAGATTTGGCCACAGCTGAACTTTTTCTCACTCTCCGCGGACATCAACGGCCAGAACAAAAATGTGAGTATGTGTGTGTATGTGTGTCCCTTTTTTTTTTATTCTGGGGCTTGAGGAGATTCTGTTTCAGGGACAGCAAAGATGATGAGTGATGATAACGGCTTTAAAAAGCTTCCCCGGTTCCTACGACTTTCATTTCAAGCACGTGTTCTATAAAAAAAAAAAAAACCCAACAGAGCATGACTGGAGAAAACGATGAATAATGAAGGAATGAGATGTCTTGTTTAGAATATGTTCTTGTGTGTTAAAGATATAAAAAAAAAAGGTCAAATGAGGGATTTGTTTTCGCCTCCAGCCAGTCGACACTAAACTGACTTTATGCACTCCGATGCACCAAACTGAGCAAATGAACCCCAAATTAGATCATGACATTTTAAACAAGACCCTCCATTCATGTTTAAAGTGCTGAATGCCCAATGCCCCTTTATCAATAACAAAGGCGTTCACCTAATTATAGTGTTTGGAATTCTGGCCTTTTACAACTTGGGTGTTATTTCCTCTCCTCGCCCGTCCTGTAATCATTACTGACATATTTTTGTTCATGGTATTCTCTGAGATATGAAAACAGGATGGCATTCTTAAAAACGACACACATTATTTTCCTGTCACCTCTTCTGTGGCTGAGTGAACCAACAGTAAACGCACTCTAAAAACTTTATCTGCAGTTTACCGCATATTAAATGGGATGTCTTGCACCACATCTGAAATCCACCAGGACAAACCATTCAAGCAAAGGTTCTTGCAGTGTGTAACACAGATCCAGCGGACCCCATCAGATGTTTTTAGAAAGCAGAGAAAACATGTCTCCTCTTTATGCACTGAAGCAAAACATAACACACATTCAATTTCATAGTAAGAGGGTCGCCTGATGTGAATAAGTGACTTCAAAGAGGGCTGTGTCTATTAATGGATGCTTGATGATGCTCTCTTTCTTACACAATTATTGATCTATGTGTAGTTATGGTGTTACAGCATCTCAGTCTTCTTTCACTAAGTGCAAAACTGAAGCACTTGGGTGCATATGAAATGGAGCCTCTTGCACCACCCAAACTCCACCAGGACACAGAAGCTATTCGAGCATGCTCCTGCCGGTGGTGTGGAAAGCAGAGAAATCACTGCAGAGAAGTATCCAGTTTAAATGTATATTATAGCCTACATCAAAAAACACACATGCACAAATATTCAGATTGTCCTTTAGCGAAGGTTAATCTGGTAATATTGCAACAAACTTGGGAAATGTAAAAGTACAAAAGAGTTCATAAAAATAAAAATAAAAATGTCTGCTGCACTGAGCTCGGCTGTATTTCTGATGAAACTGTCTGTCTTTATTGTGCGATGCCATGTGTTCTGCATCCCCATCCTGTTGTGTGTGCGAGAGAGGCCTACAGCAAATTTGTGTTTATGGGTCTTGTGGGGTGGTTGATTCAGCTGAAAAAAACCCCAAGAGAGGCAGACATTAAAGAGAGAGAAAAGACATGAGCGAGAGAGAAAGAAGGGACGGAGGAGAGACAGAGGAGGGCAGTTTTACCTCAGATGCATTTTGCCCACATCTCATTAGTGCCTGCTTTCAAGCCAGCTGATGTTCACCACCCACTGAATTATACATCCGCCACTAATTTGGAAAGGATTTAATATTGTATCTGCTTTAAAAAAAAAAAAACTGCAGGCATTTCATAATTTATTTGTCAGAGCCCTCTAGTTATACCTTCTAAGCTTTAGAGGCAGGAGAAAGAATCCCAAATTAGCCTAATTTCCAGAGTTATGACCCACATGTATTTCATGCATCTCGTGTGGCTTATCAGATCTACCCGGAGAAAAATGAATCAAAAAAAGAAGTTTTTAAAAAAAATGTTGTTTCTCCTGGAAAACAAAGTCTACACGACCAAGTCTGTCAAAAGTCACCAAACTTCAGTCCCAAAACAATCAGTCTTTTCAGACATTAGCGATCTCAAAGCCACACACTTGAATTTTACCTTCAAGCGTAATCATGTTTAAAAACCTACTTCACATACTTCACAATACTATGAATTCAATCCAAAGCACGGTTGAAACTGGACCAGACATCTAAATACACTTTTCATCAAAATTCTAAATTGAACTAAAACTTCAACAAACCAATGTTTACTTGTAGCTGGATTGCTTTTTTACTCCTGCACTTCAGACTAAGGGTCTTTTTTCAAGGCTTTTGGCGATTGTTTGAGGTACTCTTTAGGGTCTCTTGTGTTTTTCTTTACAGTGAAGAGGTCTGAACAGCACAATTCTATGTCTGTTTTGAGATCTTCTTTTTTGTTGCAAAGACTAAGCTCAGTCAGTTTATGGGTACCCATTTAGAGCTCTGTTTTGTCTGTTTTATTGTCAAGTTAAGTCATTTAATTAGTGTAAAAGTAACCTTTAGTTTAGTTTTCAAGTCATTTTCTTTCTGTTGTAAAAAGTCTGTTTGACTAATTTAACGTGAGGTCTTTTTCTTTCTTTCTTTCTACTTTGTGGTATGGTCAGATTTAAGGTATCCATTAGGACTTGTTTAGAATATCCTGTAAGATCTGTTTTCTTTCCTGACACGTCATACGATGTGTTTTGAGGGACTCTATAAGGGCTTTCAGGGTAACCTGAACACTCATTTTCTTTTTCTTGCTGACACAGGTGAAGTTACCTTTTAGTCTTGTATTATGTCAGTTGTATACTGTTTAGGACTGTTTCAAGACACATGTAACCATTTCTATGAAGTCTTTTGTTCCTCTCTTAATTGTGGTCTAATCTAAGGTATCCTTTGAATCTGTCTTCCTACTTCCCACTTGGTTTGGTCTGTTTATGGTACCTTAAGCATCATTGTGAGGTCCGTTTTCCAATCTCTAAATTAATAACAGTTACATGGATGTAGTGTCATCCTTTCTGTAGGTTTAAAGGCTTTATATGTGATTTTTTGATCCAGCAGATGTCGCCCTTGAGCACCAGCATGAAACCAAAACAACTTGCGCTGCATTGTTGTGTTAGCATGCTAATGCTAGCGATCTTTATTATGCTGGTATCTTCACACTGCATGTAAATTTACCTGAAATGAGCGTGATCTAGAAACACAGTTAAGCAGTGAGTACAGTATGTTATTCTTCTTTTCTCTAGTCCCTCAATTAAACAACTTTTATACACGAGGGGAGGAGTCAGCCGGCCGTCCTGGCGATGTAAACAAAGTGAAGATAGGACTCTGAAAACTCTGAAAACATCACAGACAGTGGGACTCGGGTGTTACACCCATTGTAGACAGTCATGACTCACAGAGTTATTTTCAGAGGATAAACTTGATTTCTACATTTAAGTGTGAAAAATCACAGATAAAGACTTTAAGTAAAAACGAGCACAGCTTGTAATATGAGAGAGATTGTGCAGAGACTGCCTGGCTGCATCCTGGGTAAACTGCACTACTCTGCTGGCAAGAAACATGATTGATGCTTGTGTGCAGTAGATCCCCAATAAGTCATGCATATTTAATACAGCAAATGATCTTTCACCTCCAATTTCACCTGATAGATTGCACATGTGCAGTATGAAATATTGCATGGCTGTATTTTTAGTTATGTTAACAGAGCTTACACGCCACACAGACAAGAGGCCACACGGGCTGATTATGTTACAGTGATAAAAATAATGCCAGCCATCCATCAGGGGCTCGGAGGGGAAGAGTCTGCCGCTCTGAGGCTGCAGAGGGGGTTTGTGTTTTATTTCTTTTTATGGGTGAAATGAAGTAAAGTAATCGCACCCAGCTTTGCATTCAGAACCTCGGTTTACTCTCAGAGGAAGTAAATTAAAGCAAAAGAGCAGAGACAGGTGCATCACGCTCAGCTCAAGTTAAGGGGGACTAAAGAACGGGATGTGTTCCAATCATCACCTGGCAGGATGACAGGTTACCAAAAACTGCTGTTCAGCTAACAAGCTGCTTTTTGTCCAGCGGCATGGATTTTGCTTGTAATTGGGCAGTTTTGATCCGAAAACAAGCCGAATAAAAACATTTCAGAATCAGAATCAGAATCAGATTTATTGTCCAGGTACGCTTACACTCACAAGGAATTTAACTTTGGTGAACTGTGCTCTCTTATGTACAGGTACAACATTAAATATCAACAATAAACATAATAAGAAAAGACTAATATTTACATGACTAAACATGAAACAGTGCAGTGGTGAAGAGTGCAAAAAAAGCATTTGCATGATACACGTGATTCTTGAGAGAAAAAAGAAACAAGGACTGAAGGTAGCGGGAATATCTTGCTTATGATATAGAAACATGTATCTTCATCCTGCGATCGTGTTATTCAGCCTCAAGGTTTTCTTTGAATAATTGATCTCACAAGCAAAGAAAAATTAATTATGTTTTGTTTATGCTGCAGCTCACCATTCTTAGTAGCCGCGCCATGACTCAGCCTTTGTTGTGTTTATGTTGCAAAGGCCAAGCTTCTGTCGACTCCCTGTTTATTTAAGAGTATGCATCCTTGAATTAAGAATTCGGAGCTTTTACATTGTCTGTGCATGACTTTTGATCTTGTAATCTTGATATAGTTAAAAAAACAAATCACAAATTATTCAGTGTGGTACTTCTGTTGAGGGCTTGTTTTTTTTTTTTTTTTTAGTCTTGCACAAATATAGGGGGTTAAAAAAGGTCAATGTGGAAGTGCTTTCACTTTAGATTAATTTCCACTGCCGACAGTGTGAGGCCGCTTTTTGTCAAAGGATGGGAGTTTGAAATGAACTGCAAGCACCCTCCGCAATTTTCAGGCATCTCCCAACAAAAAGAAAAAAAACATGAAAGTGCCGACTCTATTCAAAAAATAATTGGAGTTCGAGATTCAAGGCGGCATTTCTATCTCTGTTCTTTTGATGGGATGTTACACCGGTGCATCCTTGTTTTAGCACAATTGCCGTCGAAACCTCTCATCTCTCCTCAAACTTCTCATTGCTTCTGTGGAATAAAGAAAAGGGAGAAACAGAGGAAGAGGAACTCAGGATTGTATCAGGATATGTATATTTTTTTTTAAATGTAACCACTATTTTTTAAGGAATCAAGCCAAAAAAACACATAAAAAACAGGCACCAATTCTTGTGTGAGATTACCAGTTCTGGTGCTGAACACACACACACACACACACACGAGGGAGATGACATACTGGGAATCAGCCAGAGTTAATCTGGAGCGGGATCACCTGGGGAAAAGCGGTCCCTCAGCTCATCAGAGTCCGAGGCGAAGTTGAGGACGACACCTCTAGCAAACACCGCTATAACACATCCAATATCCCTGACATGTTTAGCTGTCTGCCCATGTGTCCCCTGCCAGAGGAGGGAAAAACCTGGAGATTAGATCATATTAGATAACGTGGGGCAGATGACCCCTCCAGGTTGGGATTGTGGGGGCGTGTTTTTTCAAACCTTTTTTTCCATCATGGGCAGCAATTCTTTTCGGGAAAGCTAAAAGTGACAGAGAAACACGACTTCTCATAGCCCCCTTCCTATATCACACAGATCAAAACATGTTCTCTACAGCATGGACACGCACTGCAGTTTGTTTCTTCTTCTTCTTCTTAAAAAAAAAAAACATTGTATTTGCTGACAATAGATTCCCAGGCTGCTGTGCCGCTTAATTATCATTCTTTTATAACTTTTGAAAAACAGCTGAGCCCCACGTTTAAAAAATCCATAGACAATAATCCCTTACACATAATATTCACAGCCAAAAAAAAAAAAACAGCCCAGAAAGCGAGCCAGCAGCAGACACACCAGGCCTACAGCTATTTTAAAAAACAACTGTTTTGGACCAATTTGAGAAAGTTCCTCAAACAATATTCCAATTTGATTTGTGACTACAAAACATCATCTAAACACCCACAGAGTGAATACAGTCCTCTGAGTGAATACTTGATTCTGATTGGCTGCAATCTATCGATTAATTATTCACAAATCGTAGCTTGCAAGTGAGGTGAAAAGCTACATCGTTGTCAGATGAGAGAAAATGGTTTTTGGTGTGGCATTACATCTGTGGCAATCAAGCCAGAAGTGTCTTTTTGGCTCATGTGGATGAAAGACACCAAATCCCAGAATGCACAGCACCGCAGGCCACTCCCACTAAGGTCCTCGATTTCAGAATCAAAAATACTTTATACCTGTTAGCGCAGCTTCCAAGCAATCTGGCGGACGTGCAGTTTCTATTCTGGGAGTGAGTTCCCGCCCACTGATCTGTGATTGGTCTGTAGCGTCAGTGGTCGAAAATATGAGGAACTAGCGTTGAAGTTTCACCCCGCTAACCGCAACAGC